>NC_080705.1:41619867-41936117 GCF_943734765.1 Anopheles ziemanni
CGGAAATCGTTTTTCACCCGAATAAACCCAAACATTGACGGTAAGAAGCCGCATCATAATAAATATGTTGTTCTCTTCCCTTGGGTTTGCTTGATTCATTTGTGTTCATTGTGATCTGACTAAATCATGACCGGATTAAAAAAGATAAATTTATAATCTAAGCATATACCGCTGCTTGCCAAAATCTTTTAAAAGGAATTGGCTTTTTTGGTTTCACAGAACAAAAAATTACTATGGACGCAAAACGTTGCCTCCTTTAAACTTAATTTTGATTCGTTTCGCTGAGCAACGAAATTCAACATAATTACTGTTACCGACAGTGTTCCTGAGCTTACTCAAGACCCAGCATCCAGTTGATGCCTTGCACGATGAATAATATTAGTGGCTGCCAGGCCACAAGCCACCGGATCCAGTCCAACAGCTGTCCGTACAGGACATGCGGGCGTTCCCAGCTGGAACAATGATAAAAAAGGTAAACATTGAGTTGTCCAAACCGATGAAAAGTTTTACGTTTTACATGACTTACGGATTGCAGAACATTTTCTTTAGGTCCACCTTTTCCTTGCAGTATGGACACGTTTGCTTCTTCCCGACGATGCACCAGCCGCGAATGCAAAATTCGTGAAACACATGATCACAGGTCAGCTTGTACGTGTTCTCGATCACACCGGACTCATTCACGTCCGTAAGCAGCTGATTGCCGCAAACGGCACACACGTTTCGCTCGAGGTGACGCGTTGGAATACCTTTCGGCGTGTAGTACCCTACGTGGCAAGCCATTTTATCGGCACAGATTTCCGATATATCTCGCCCGAGCACGCCGTAGTAGAGACCATAGAACACGAACAGGAGTCCGACGTCCATCCACGTGTGCGGGGGTTGGTTGAATATAAAGTTGACCCCGAAGAAGGTGAACATCATCACGATGTACCCAATGATGCCCAGACCGTAGCTTAGTTTGTAGATAAAGTAGAACCATTTGTACACGAGACGGGGTGTTGTGCCTGAAATGGGTTTGCGCATCGCTTTGCGCATCACCAACCCTGTGATACAGCTGAATATGAGCCAGAAAAAGATAAATCGCCAGTATTGGCTGCGTAAGCTAAGGACAAACGGAATTATCCACAAGGCGAGTAAAGTCATTAGCTGAAAGGAGAGGGAAACAAGAAAATGAGACCATGTTGCCTTGTGTGGAGAGGTGGTTGGTGGTTTGCGGGGGGGAGGGAGTTTGTTCTAAATCAAACACATAGTTTAACGTGACTCGCGAGTACAGTGTAAAGCATCACTATGAAATAATCCAATTAGCACCCCAAAAAATTCGGAACATCCTCCATACTCCCTACCTGCTTACCGAGTAGGATCTGTAGTGCCGTTTTTTCCATTCTACCAGTACAATTTGTGCAATTATGAGTGTAACAAAAAGGATGAGAACCATCTCCATATGCATTGACTCGTGTCCCTTATGTTTTTCATACATTTTGATGTGTTCCAACCTAGAACGAAAAAGATTAGAAATGAAAATAAAATTTGAAAAAATAATAGCAAAATCCTAAGCCGGGTCGCGATAACTCATTGCTTGAGTCATGCTTCGGCCACTGATACAAGTGGTTAATGCCGATGATAAACGATCGATAGCATTGTGACGAAGCATGAATACGCACATCCATCGAGACACTCCATATTTACCTCATCTTTTCTTCCGGTGTAAGCTCATCGAATGGCTGCAGAGAAAGAGCGTACATAATTAATACACTCGTTTGTTCGACCAGAGGAAAGATAAAGTTTTTTAGTACCTTGTTTGGATCAACCGGCTCGTGTAGATTCATTTTGATGGTGGGGCTGGGCTGGTAGTCACACGTTTTCACTAAACCGTCACTAAACTATTCGCTCCTATATTGCTACAATATCAAATACCAATGCAATGCCAAGACTTTGGCGACAAACTAGGAATGGTGTTGATTAACGCACTATTTATCCATTTTCTTCATTGCGTGGCGAGGTAGAAGTCACAACAAGACATTTTCACTGCTATCGTCCGATGCGGTAGAAAATCTGTTTTCTTCTGGCAAGATCAATAAAAAACAACAAGACGTCTGCTTGACAGTTCGCGGTTTTACCGAACTGTCAGATATTTTCAAACAGCGCGCACTATAGGGCCAGTGAAGATATTTTGGTCCATGTATGTAATTATCGCCCACTAGAAAGAAGATCAATTATTACAATGATTTCAAATAAAAATGTGCCCTTTTTTTGTGTTGAGGTCAATTTATTCTTGTTAAATACCAAATTTGGGGTCGATTTGAATGAATTGAATTCTTTGAATGAATGAAGAGAATTCTTTTACCCCAAAATAACGCCAAAATTTCTCGTTGGGTAGTTCGGCCGCCTGTCAGGCGACGTCGCGTTTCGTGACGGGAGGTCGCGCTGTAGTGTGGACCACCTGGTAGACGTAGACGTTAAATTAATCTGTGCCGCACCTTTGGTAGGAAAGTGCAGCACGGTTCTCCTTGGGTAGCCAAACATTCAACACACGTGTGATTCAAGGAAGTTTAAATACAAAATTACAGGTTTTTATTAATTGCATAGGAGTGAAGCCCATCGTTATTTAATCACCAGAAGCTCAACATACAAGTTGTTCTGATTGTATTCAAAAGTTCTCTTCACAACGAGTCAAAAATAAGAAAATACCAAATAAAGTTGTAAAAGGAACAAAATGTGTCCGTTTTTATTTACATAGTGGACAAACAAAAGACTGCTTCAAATGCAACCGTCATTAAAAATGGCGCGCACTTTGGCTACGACTCAACGACTAACACTACTAAACCTTTGGACAATATCCCATCTCAGTACGCTGGAACAGACTCCCGAGGAGATACACGCAGTTGAAATATCGGTCTAAAGCAGTGTTCATTGGGATAAGAACTTTTCTACAAAGCATCGTAATCTTTCTGGATGCGGGAAGGATAATAAAACTTACGAAAATAGTCGAAAAGCGGATGTGTGCAGTGTTTGGGGATTTCATTCGAATATCCAAAGAGAGCACAATAGCAGCGCAATGTCCTCCGATAGGACCGATTCTACGGATGATGGAGACTTAACTTTACTGTCTTCTTCAATTTCAACTTTATCCAGTGATGAAGAGTTTTCTTCAAACGAAGCAATAGGGAACTTTTTCATCGGTTATGTGAGTAAAATGTCAAATTGTTAAGCTCAATAGTTGAAGGATAAACTTCTGTTGTACTTTGCGACAAACAGAGGTTCATGGCCATACTTAGCATCCAGGACGTGAATGAGGGATCGCGTGGACCAAAGTTCTTTTGTCATATCTGTGAACACTTCTTACACACCCGACTCAGCATGATCACGCACATGAAGATGCATCGAATGCCTTTTTGTCCGGTATGTTTTGCTATGTTTCATCGACCAGTGGACGTGGTAAGTGTTAAATGTGTGAAAGGCTGTTATTTTTCTATGTTAACCATTGTCTATGCTTATACATTTTTCATTCAGAATTCACACATAGTGGAGCTTCATCCAGAGATCACCACGACAGAAATCATCCCAGCACTGGTGACTGAGGAAATGCTGTCTATCGAGGACTCCATTGTCCCACCGAATTCACCAAACAACAACGAACAGCAAAATATAACGCAGGAGCAATTGAATGGAAAGCTGGATACGAACAACAATAACTCGATGTCTTCGTTGTTGGTGGAAAAGCTACGTGAACACCAAATAGCCAACGGTCTAGTCGATGATGAGGGTCAGCACAATCAACACGATTTTGAAATCGATACAGAGACCCAACTAACCTCAAACCCAGCGGATGGAAATGGACGGAGTATGAGGAATAACGACAAAAAACCAGTCTCAAGTGGTTCTTCGGGAAAGGCGCCTAAAGGTAAACCGAAATCCTCGCCCAAGACGAACGCGGGCACCAAAGGGCCTTCGAACGCTGGGCAAGAGGATAATATTATGAAGGTGACATCGCGGTTCGGACGTTCCATCAGTTTGAAAATCCCGCAATTCTAAAAAGTCGATGAATACCGTATCTTATTGAGCCAATTGGCTTATCATTTGCAAAAATTACATCAAATGTGATTTTTTTTCTTTCTTCATCAAACATAACAAGAATCGATGTTCTTTCTATCTTTACCATCCCAAAAGTATCCTCAGCGTGAGGTTATTTTGGAATATTATATTTGCGTCCAATAAACTGCTAGAAATCAGCAAACTCCTTGGCGTACTCACATTTCGATGCCACCTTAAGATTCTGCTCGTCGTGCACATCGAACAACGAGGCATCACCCGGTCCTTGCAGCTGCGGAACATATGGCGCAGGGAGTTCTCGATTCAGCATGGCAATCCAATTGACCGATTTGAACCAACCGTGCTGCTTTATATCCTCGGAGCCGTTCCGCAGATTACCGTAGCGTCTTGTGAGATCGGTTTGTAGCAGTTGTTGCACGAGATGACCGAGTTCGGAAGAAAAATTCTTCGGTATCTTGTACTTGGCCTTGCATATACGCTCGAACATGGCCATCTGGTCGGCGCTGTGGACGTAGAATGGGGAGTATCCTGCAGCCATTTCGAACAGCAACACACCGTACGACCACCAATCGACACTTTTCCCGTATCCCTTTGCCTGTATAATTTCTGGTGCGAGATATTCGGGCGTGCCGCATAGTGTCCAGGCACGATCTTTTATAAACTGTAGATAGCGGAAAATTGTTATACTTCAATATTTTGTTTTGGCAGATGCACTTTTCGTTTGATACAGGTTAATTTACCTTACAAAAACCAAAGTCCGTCACCTTCACGTAGCCACGGTAGTCGATGAGAAGGTTTTCCGGTTTCAAATCACGATACACCAGGCTGCAAGAGTGGAGATACTCGAGCGCCATAGCCACTTGGGCGGCATAAAAAATGGCTTGTGCTTCGGCGAATTTCCTGTGTCGCCGTAGCAGCGTGAACATTTCACCGCCATTCACAAACGGCATCACCAAGTAAATGTAGGAATTATCTTTGAAAGACGTTTTCAATGAAACGACGAATGGGAAACGTATGCTTTGGAGGATCCTTTTCTCGTTGTACGTATGCTGAAGTTGCTTGTATCTGACTATCTTTGCTTTGACAAGTATTTTCATCGCGAAAAAATCATCACTCGATTTCCGTTTGATCAGTTTCTAAGGACCAATAGATCAATGAACAGTAACTTTTTAAATTGGCATCTGCATATATGAGTTTTCTTACCACGATTCCGAACGCTCCAGAGCCAAGCGTGCGGATTAATTCGTATTCAGTAGGGCTTGTCATGGAAGCTAACTTCGGATCGTTGTATCGTCGTTCAAATTCAGCCTTCAGGCGGACCAAAACCTGTCGATAATCACTACCGGTGGCGAACATGGGTTCTTTCATTGGAACGTCGTTTATAAAATTGGTAGATATACATTAGCATGCAGGTTACTACGATCCATTGTGATGAATCGTTGAAGATTTAAAAAAATTAGGGAAACGGAAACTAATTGAGTCAACTTTAAACGATACAAATGTGGATGCAGATGATCAATATTATATTTTTATCGGATTCATCTATCGAAATTTATCGTAAATTTTCAATTGTTTTAATCCAACTTATTTTTGTGTACTGTTTTGGGTGTATCAATATGAAATATTCACTGAGTATGGACTAAAACTGAAAACATCTTTTAATTTTTCTGATTTTACTTTTCCTAGATGGAACTGCCGTTATTCGAAGTGAGCAATTTTGCTATTTAAATTCAAAAATAGCAATAGTGAGCTCATTTCTCACTATGATCTCACCATATGTATCTCATCGAGCACATTATCTTCTCACTATGAGACAGCCGCGTCAATTTGTTTTTCAGTTTTTCTGTTTACCAACAAACCAAACCTCGGCAACCAGAAGTGCATCACGAAGTCACGCTTCAGTTACCGCGATACGAAAAGTGTACGAGGAAGATCGGGTGTTGTTTTTTCGCGGGAAAGCAAATCCAACCCCACAGCATGGTAACGGATCAATCGGGAAGGTACTTGCGTTTGCTGTTGGCGTTGGTATGCTGGACTTGTGCGCATTGCACCAAAACGGATCGTACGATCGATCCGACTAAGAGCCGTGTATGGGGACCAGGAGTGGAAATACCAGACCGGGCCACCCTTCCAGCGCGTTACTTCTTCATCGAACCAAGAGACGCGGAGAGTAAAAAGTGTGTGCACAGTTTTTTTCCTTCAGAATATCCGTAAAGTTTGTAAATTTCTTCCCTTCATTTTGTAGAATCAATGAGTCTCAAAAGTACGACGTTCATATTATCGGACAGTCTCGTTTTGGGTCCTGCCGGTATCGATTGAGCCAGATTGATCGCCACGATGGATCAAGCATCATTCGGTACAAGTTGGCCGAATCGTGTAGTGATGTATCGATCCACGTCCGGCACAACAGCATCCATTTGAACGGGTCTCCGTTCGTCATCCATGGCACACTGTACTCGGAGCAGTGCTACTGTCCGCAGGGCTCGGTTGACGAGTGGCTCGAGACGGTCCGCTGCCCATTGGGTGATCCTCAGATCGACATGGATCTCATACCGTTCCGGGCCATCAATTTCTCCAGTCTACGCACCCGCATGATTCAGCAGTACGACAAACCGGGTAGCATTTCACACTGCAACTATGTAATCCTGCGGAATCAGGTACACCGACGTTGCTACGGGCAACATACGGGTTTCAGCAAGTTCATGGACACGATCCTGTTGTCGTTGGCGCGCAAGTTTACGCTACCCGACATGGAGCTGTTCGTAAACCTGGGCGACTGGCCGCTGGTGAAGAAGGGTGGCCAGAGCCGCACTACCGGACCGTTCCCGATTTTTTCTTGGTGCGGCAGCGACGACACATTCGATATAGTGATGCCGACGTACGATATTACCGAATCAACGCTCGAGAACATGGGTCGCGTCATGTTAGACATGCTCTCAATCCAACGAAGGGGAATACCTTGGGCGGAGAAACATCCAAAGGCTTTCTGGCGTGGACGGGACGCACGCCGTGAACGGTTGGAACTGGTGGCTCTCGCACGGCACCATCCCGATCTACTGAACGCGTCACTGACAAACTTTTTCTTCTTCCGTGACGAAGAAAGCGAGTTTGGCCCAAGGGTTGCGCATATTTCGATGCATGACTTTTTCGATTACCGCTATCAGGTTAATGTGGACGGAACGGTAGCGGCGTACCGACTGCCGTACCTCCTTGCCGGCAGTTCGGTTGTGATGAAACAGGATTCGTTCTACTACGAACATTTCTACCGGAAGCTGGTACCGATGCGTCACTACATCCCATTCGAGGCAGACCTGTCGAACCTGGTGCAGCAGATCGAGTGGGCCCGCGACAATGACGAACAGGCGCGCGAAATACGGGACAACGCGAACGCATTCATCAATGCCAATCTGCTACCGTTGGACATTTACTGTTACCATGCTTTACTGTTCAAGGTAAGTTAAAAAAGAATGACGGTAGAAAGCGATTTGCTGAAATGATTTTTCCCGATCAGGAATACGCCAAATACATTGTCAGCCCGATTCAGGTGCAACCGGGCATGGAGAAGATTGAACAGCCTGACGAAGCCTACCACTGCCCGTGCGAGCGGACAACACTTCCGAGGGACGAACTGTAAACCCGCCTTCGGCTGGTCTTCATACCACAAGTGACACGACGCGACCTGCATTTATTTCCTTTCTCTTCCCGCATTGGGCAACTTACAACCTACCTAATCGAACTAAGCAAAAAAAAAAAACAAACAATTCTATGACGCAACCTGCAAGCTGTGATCGTTACGTTATCATTTTCCGTAGGGCATTTTTCTCCCACCCCCCACTAATAGGTAGAAAAATGGGTTCGTAGAGTAAACTAAAGGTAGTTACGCGATGGATAAACACAGCATTAAATCCTGAGCAGAAACCGTAAACTAATTGCTGAAATAGTTACCCTCCCGAGAAGAATTAAAAGTATTACCGCTCGAATTGAGAATTTAGTAGGGAGTTAGTATTATAAAACTACTTTTTCTAGGGAACTGTAGCGCCCTGCTTGACTCTTGAGAGAGAGAGAGAGAGAGAGGTCTAAATTTAAAGTGTGTGAAATAGACATTTTGCAAAGCTTTTTGGGGCAGAAAAGCAAATTCTCTAAACGTTACTGAAAATCTATCCAGAATTCTCGTATTTTAACAAAGTTGAAATAAACGCTACGAAATTGAACCATAAACTACAGCACCTAAGAGCTGTTACTTATTTTTAATTTCAACGGCTTGGTATTGCTTTCGGCACTATCAGATTGATTTTACTCCGCAGGAGAATTCTTCGTTGTTGCTGAGCCGGTTAGTTCGAAACTAGTCAAAAACAAAACTCATTTAAGGTTTTCTTTAGAAAATGGTATCGTAAACAAAAATGGAGCCACGAAAATGATTTTATTTAACACAATATATATGTAAAAAACATTCAACCGACAACCCGGATACATCGATTTAATGAGCTTTACACTATCGATTTGATTTTGTAAATATAAAAGTTAAAAATTGTTCAAAACTTTTAGAATTATCCAACCCTGTTCTTCATACCCATCTAAGACGCTACGGCAAGAATTTCGTTATCTAAATCCATTTTAAAGTATCGCGATTTAACTTATCTCTTGTGCCATCAAAATAAGTCCTTTATACACTCGGCTACTCCAATAGAAACCGAACGGCCTTTGGTGTACGTCCATAGTCACTTTCGGAGGCGTTCAGAGTAGCTTCCTTGATGTTGTGCTCGGTCAGTGCTGATCGGATCGTTTGAAGCGATCGCTCGATATTACCAATCGATTCTAGACACTGGTTGGCTAATGCTCCATCAACATCACATGGATGACGACTTTCCTTCACCTGACCGTTATCACCGTCAACATCCATCATATTCCCTTCTCCAGCGGAATCCTGCTGTTTCTCGCATAGCTTCCGCAGTTTGAGTGTGGCCAGATGAATGTCTCGTAAATACTGTGATGCTTTTTGATCGAAACGCCGTGGCGGGGCAGCTTTGGTAGCACTCGTGCGTTGGCAATTGTTAGGAAGGTTTTCGTCGTTGTCGTCCGTACCGATAAATAGCGCCTTTCGTGCGCTTCCACCGGAAACCCTTCCGTGTTCATTCCCGGTATCCATAGAAGGTTTGGTAAAGATGGATTTCAGAAGGCCCTGTGATTTGCGTGAATTTCCAACAGCCCCGGTACTTGGCGATCCACACGACGTTGTGCTCGTGTTGGACACCAAACTGTGCCTCCCGAGAATGGCATCCTTTAGCGAGCCAAGAGTGAGAGAAATACGACTCGAGTTATGCGATTCGTGTAGTAGAGACTCATTGGCCGATTGATCGGCCGCATCGTTCCATATGAGATCGACCGGTTCGAACATGTTGTCTGCGGTAAGATCGTCCCGATCACGGACGAAACCCAGCCAACACTCGAGCCTCGCCGGTAGCCACTCGGCAACGCGACCATTCGCACGATCCACTATGTTAACCATCGCCCGGAAGATGCCTTCATCCTGCCAAACCTGCGTCTGTTTAAACTCATACTCGAGACCCACATCGCGACAGCGTTGGCTCGCTTCCTTGACCATCATCTGAATGTGCGCTAGACTCTCATCGCTCGTGTGCTCCATTATACGCCGGATTTCATCGGCCAAGTTCGATTCAGCACTTGGATTACACTCGAACGAGTCTTCCTCAATAGACCGATCCCCCTTGGGACTGTTCGGTTTGTCCCGTTTGCTAGCAGATTGCAATAGTGCCTCTTGTTCCGTCTCTAGTAATTCTTTGCGATACTTGTACCGGAACTTTTCTAGCTCGAGCGAGGCAAGCCGTTCTTCGTAGTCCTGTTCTTGGGCCATCCGCTCGGCCTCGATACGTGCTAGGGTAGCCTGCTTTTCGGCGTCCAGTTCCTGTCGCAGTCGGTTCTCCTGTTCACGCAAGATTTCCTGATGAGCCAGCTGGAAATCAACCATCTACAAGTGAAATAATAATTAAAAAAAAAAAGATTAGAGGCTTATGATTATTCAGTACGGTAGTTCGTGGATTAAATGACTCTTTATCAAATGAGTTTACATAAATGCACAAGCAAACACAGTTAATATGGCACGACGAAGGATTAAACGCATTTTTATTTGAAGCAAATTAAATGTTTGTGCTATAGTTTAAAAAAATAGCACAAAACTATAATTTGCTATTTTTTGTATAGTTTGAAAATACCAACAAATCTAATATAATGTTTTCCCGTTGATTTTGCATTTTGTTTTTAGTATTTTAATTTTAAGAGGCGAGCATACTTCTCCTCGTAAGCTTTAAAGGTTACACAAACAAAACAAATGGAAAAATTATCATTGAAATCACAATTAAATTTTATAATCTATGGAATTGCTATAGTTGGTAAAACGTAGAAAATCTTTCTTAGGCATCAAGTGGTCACTTACAACTTGTGTCGTTTTGTTGGGACATAATGGGTTCGAGATGCGGAAGTAGTGTGACCCACCAATCACCAACCGATCACCATGCAGCAGTTTGCGCCGTTCTTGAATAAGCTCCCCATTCACGAACGTCTCGTATTCGGTGTTGGGTTCGGGCATAATGTACAACATTCCGTTCTTGTTCTCGATTACGCTGCAAATGAATGCGAAAATTGTTTATAGATTCATCTTTCCGCCATAAACGCGAGGCTCCGGCACTTACCAATGTTTTGGAGATACCAGCGGCCCCTCGAGCACAATATCCGGTGCGGATAAAGACGAAGGACGACCGATAAGTACCGTACCGGGTGGAATAATGTACAACAGCGTCCCGGAAAGCATGGGATCGGCGGCCAAATTCACCAGGCAGGGTTCCTTCTGCTCCGCGGACAACTCCAGGGCAAGACCCTTCCGCCTGAGCAGTTTCATCTCGGTCCGGCGCACATCTTCAGCCTCCTGAAGCCGCTCTCGCCACGAACGTTGCGCCTTGGCAAGCTCCTGTTCCGTTTCGGTCAACTGTTGCCGCAGCGCTTCCACCTCGCTGTCGTCGACCGTGGTGGTTTCGATGATGATTTTCCGTGGCTGCAGATACTGCTGGTGCTGATTGGCCTCCGAGAGACGCCGCTGGCGCTCGTGTTCCTGCTGCAAAACCTGCAGCCGTTCGATTTTTGCGCGCAGCTCCCGGATGATGCGATCGTGCGGGTCTTCGTTCACTTTGACGCGGTTCACGATGCTACGGGCTTGACGGGCGTACCGAAGCGTGGCCAGCGTTTCGTCCACATGGATGCTGGCCGGAGAAATGGTGGCGAGCATGACCGTACGCGAGTTTCCACCGAGCGATTCCTGGCGACGAGAGGAAGGAACACTAATTAGTACGAGTTAATGCGCATAAAGTCGAGCAGTATAGAATAGTTCGTTGTGTCATTGCCACACATTTAAACCATTGAATAATTATAAACACCACCAAAGAGCGACAAAGGCAAGTTGCGACCGGAAGCGTTAAACTCGTCCAATCGAAACGAAACCCACTTCGTTGCGGCCAATAAATTCAATAAATCCAAACAAAAAACTTACAATTATTACGACCACATAACCTTTCGCTTTGTTGCGCGTGGCGTAGCTGGGCAACAGGGACAAACCCGACCGTTGCTTTAAAAAAATACAATTGATATTATGAATTTTCTTTTTTTCCAACACTTCAATCACATTGATTGTTTTTCTTTAGTATTTTTTGTGATACAATAACACAGGTTACAACAGGAACGCATTAAATGTAGTTTAGATTGAGAGTAAATCGGTTACAAACATCTCGCTGGCGCAAGGAGATAAGACGAATCCGGATGACACTACTGTCGGTAAGATGATAGCCACGGTCAGGGTCAAACAGGGCATTTTCTGTTCACTAACCGCAGGCTGCACCCAGCAAACACTGCAAGATGCACTGGACGGATGGTAATGGGCCTGGTGGCGCCATTTAGATTAGAACAAATGTATTAGAGCGGCAAACATTGTGATACATCGCGTGTGAATTACCTTCTCCTTCTGCTCCACGAAAATATGAAACGGTTGTACGATACATGAACACGTTTGTTTGTTAAATCGACCAAATATGTCTATTCGGTAAGGCCATTAATATACGGCCGAAAAACCGAGGAACTTGAAAAGCACAATTTTAGAGGTTTTTATTGAGAGATGGCTCTTAACACTAGAATACATTGCTTTGGAAACTTGCCCGAATACTTTAATGTTGAGTCCTATTCTTAAAACGCTGTATTTTCGACGCTATTTTTGAATTTGTCTCCGTAAACTGTTACTTTTTAGTATATTTGTTGACTATCTTTTAGCGTTTTTAATTTTATGATGTACCACTTCATCATTCTTCTAGCTCAGCGTAAAACAAAAAAGAACTATGTGAATCGAATGTTAATCTTTTCTTAATTTTTTTTCAAAATCGTATATCACTTAAATTCAGAAAAAAGTATGCGCTCTAATGCTTATATATATATTGGGCCACCTTTAAAAAATCATTTTATATTTTTAAGATAACAAATGACGCCACAAATTGACCATGAAGATGTGGATTTTTAAATTTCCCATGGATCGTTTCCGTCCTGTGCTTTGTTCCATTATTCCATTCATATATTTTTGTTTTAGATGTAGTTTTTAATTTTAAGAAAAGCTTTATTTGTTTTGTAAAAATATTCAGCCGTTTTCGAGATATTAAAATCGAAAATTGTGTTGGGGTCAAAATGTCAATTTGGATTCTAGTGTTTAAACCAAAGCCAACCAGCGGCAACAACCAATTCCGGAGAAAATATTGTCCATTTATTTCGCAATTCGCAGTAGAAGTTTCCGTTGAGTTTATTGATTTTTTCTACAACATTTTATATGGATCAAATATTTATCCAAAATGAGTAATCTAGAACCGACAGGTGCTTTTTCTCTTTTATCTAACCTACACGTTTCAAAGTCTATCACCAAGCAATTTTATAGTGTTTAAGGAAGATAAAACAGCGAAGTGGATCACGTTCAGAAAGGACGACAGAATAAGTGATTGCTTTCCGGTGGGTGAGTGTTTCTTTAAAAGTTCTAGAAACATTCCATTCGGTACACACAAGTTTACACAAGTCGATCGCTGGCACACTTGCAGGAAGGAGAAGATAAGGAATTGACCAAAGAGCACCGGTTGTTGGTGGAACTATTAGCTCAAGCTTCATCTGGGGAGGGTGTGTGCAAAGCAAATATTAAGACTATGCAATTCTTTCGATTCGAGAAAAGGCGTCCCTGTCACAAGCTTTATACTGCTTGACTTCGCGTTGCAAAAATTTCTATTTATAGATAATGAATGATGTAAGAAGAGAGTTTTGAAGTACCAAGAACAAACAAACGAGTCATATTACGATCATTCCAGACGGTAAGATATTTGAATCATACCGAGCTGAAACGTACTTGGGTCGATTTTGCGTTGTTCACAATTGCTCGTGTTCTGAACGGAAAAATAGGTTGGATAATCGGACGGGAACAGATTTGTTTGTTGTTTGCGTTATCGACAAACCGGTACCTCCAAACTACGCCGCATTAGCCCGACGGGCGCACTGTAATCACTAATGACTTAAATCCCGCAAACCGCCAATGATGAACACGACGTGCGTGTCAACACCCTTGGCTCCCCTTGGTTGCAAACGGTGACCTTATGGGGAGGGTTTGGCTTTCTTTGACAACTACGCATTGCCGCTTCTAAACGGTGTAAGGTTGGAGGAGGTTGGAATCGGATGCGACGTAGTCAGTGCCTCTATCGTTATCAAACCGGAAGAGAAAAACGGCGCTGTGTACGAAACTATTCAGGGACCGTTGGTGCTACCCGAACGCCACAGGTAAGTCCAGGGAAGGTTGTATAGTGGCGTAAACACTATACCCAGTAAACAGGAATAACCTTGCTTCGGTAGTTTATCTTTAGTTTTGGTGAAGGACTACCAAATTTTACGACTTAATGATTGACTTTTAAACTGGTTCCTGCTTGTCGCTTTACGGTGGGATGTCTGGGACGTCGTTTTTTTTAATATTTCATACGACCAATTCGCTATGGTTTGCGAATTTTCTTCGTTAGTCAAACGTCTCAAAACGTAAGATTACCTCACTCTCAGCCTTGGAGTGAAGGTGGTACCGAGCGCACTTGTAAGGGCCGTCGTTACAGATAAGCGATGGGTCAATCCAGCTGGCCTTGTATGGTGAATGATACGGTCCGGGCCGAAGCTTACCTATTCTTTTTTGCCTTTTGATTATTTGATTATTGATCATTCCGGTAGGACAGTGTTGTTGATGGGAAGTTAAGTGCACATGGTGCTCCGGGGCGTAGTGCAAACAAAGTAAAGCAAGGGTCGAGAAATTCAGACCTGCAAAAGCATGCCTTTATCCGATATTCCAAAGAAAAGAGGCGAAAATATTCAAACTCGCAACAAGAAAAAAATTTATAGATAAACCTTTGAAATATTATCGTAAATTGTTAGTGTATGTTACTATCTAACTCAAACAAGTCAAACATTGCTTTACTATGGTCTTAGATCTTCTTATTAAAATTATCTTTTGGGGTTTTTTGATCAGAGATTTTTAACGTAAAACGTTTGTCAGCCCCTACACTAACGCATCGTTGAGTTTTGTTGCTTTACTTTAAGTGGAAAAGCCCATATAAGTGCCCTTCGAGCTGGGTATTACATGATTTAATCTATTTTACCCAATGAGACTTAACCATTAACCCATGACTTAATGAAAGATTAATTTCATCTTCAACGCAAAGAAAATGTATATTCCAAAGGATAAACCCCTTATATAATTCCTTGCAAACGGCATCATCGCTTGAATAATCTATCAACGTTGTTCAACTACTACAAAAAAAAACTGATAAGAGCTTCTTTCATGTTATTATTTCCATTTGTACAGACAGGGGGAATAACTTTAGCAGCACGGTCTATGATCACACTTCACCAAAGTTCCTTAGTACAGATAACCGGCAGTATTTCTTTGTCAATATTTATTATCTTCCGTTATTCATCTCAGGTTCTTTCTTTGTCATGCCCTTGTTTGCATTTTTGCACTTACTTGTCGTTTCAAGTTGAGCTTGAGCTCTCATATTCCCAAAGGCTGATTAATGCCGATTGTCTTAATTGTACATTACAATTAGATTACCCGTCACCTCATCACAATGAATAGGCTTTCAACAGGGAATATACGTAAGCAAAGTTGAACTGTAATGTAATAGGAAATATATATAAGCAATGTAGAACTGTAATGTAAGCAGTATGTAATGCATTAGTTAAGCATGAAAACATAGATTAAATTGGAAAAAAAATTCACATAAAAAATTTAATGTTAGTTAAGATAATAAAATTAATATTTTTAGCTTACTATCAGCTAAGACTAAGACCATAGTAATTAAAATTGGGACTGAACTGTAGAAATCCTAACATACATAAGTCCTGCAAAAAAAAAATCAAGTCCATGCCAATTAATTTCGTTTTCCAAATATCTGCTTATCAAAATTGGGTATATTCATATCATTTTCATAGTTTTGAGAAGCGATTCTACTCGACATATTTGACCCTGGTCAATTTTTTGTGCTGCAATTTTCCTTCACTGAGTCATACACCGCCAGCAGATGGAAGCAGACCGAAAAGTTGTTTTCAGTCAATTTTGTTCCTTTTGCCGGGCACTATCAAAAACAAAGCTCCACTAGCGAAGTGCCTTGCTGATCAAGGCCCCGTTGGCTGGCGATGCTGGGAATGCTATTTTTAATCTCCTATGCTCTCTTTTCCTTTTGCACATAAACGCAAGGAACACCAGGCGGGCAAGAGGTTACCGTCTGGCGAGTTAATCTAATCGCGAAAACTTAGAACACAGTCCGTTCTATTGTCGTGGTGATCGGTGTCGAGCAGTGCACAACGTGGCAGATGGTTGTTTTTGGTGTGTATAAAATTTTTAATTTTTTTTTTGCTGTAACTAAAAACCATTCCGATTCTCACTGCTCTGGTGCATTCACGGGATTCACTACCGCGGGTCGCCGGGGACGTGAATGTGAATGGTTGTTGTTGGGGTACATGATCCATGCGCGATTCCAACGAACATAAATTCAAAAAAAAGAACGCCATCTCTCTCATTTTATTGAATGGCGGTGGATTTGATCGCGGGTTCGCGCAAAGGCAGTGGCAGAAGAGCGCGAGTAATAAAATAACCGTCGTTTTGGTAAGAAACAACACCAACACTTAACACCCGAGCAAGCTACAGGGATGCGCACACCAGTTGAGACTGAGTATAAGAAAGAATATGTTTGAAACTAGAAGATTAGTTGGTCTTTCGAACTTGCTGATTTGTTCAAAGATAATCTGGGATTTGGAAGACCTACTCAAAACTAAATTTATAATTTTTAACGAAATGTTTATGAGATTGTTAATAAAAATATATTTACAATTGTAACCGAGAAAGGACGGGATAAGGCCTAATTGTAGGAAGGAATTGCCATAAAAACAAAAAAGTCAGTTAGAGCATGTTGGCTCTGACAATACGACAACATCCGTCATACCTCAATAAATAAAATAAAATAAAATAAATATTTACAATTGAAAAATAGAAAATTTTAAAAACATACTAACAATCGTACAATCACAATCGAAAAAAAAACAATCGAACATTGCTACACGTACATGTGCAGATGACCAAGTTTTGACTCACTAAAGTATCAGATAGTTAAATACTGTTCCATTTTAATCAATAAACAAATTTGACAAATCAATTAATTAATGGAATCGATGACGAAATAACATTAAAAAAAGTAGAGAGAATAAATTTTGAGCAGGGCGAAATTTGTCATATTTTTTAATTAACATAGTAACATATTATATCAACATATTATTATGCTTGTATTTTTATTTCTTAAATTACTAACACATGTCAGAAATGATAATCTTCAATATAATCACCAACTCAATTACATTTTTAAGTTTGAGCTATTCGTCAACTGGTCAGTAGAGTTTAGAGCACTAGGCACCATTCGTCCCGTAAATAGTGGTACTTGAACACAAATTTATCGATCGTGCCTTACATATTTGATTGAAGTCTTAGCTGAAATTTGTATGTTTTTTACAGTAAAAGGAGCCCAAGTGTATTCAACATCCACTGCGAAGATCCATGTGCTGATACCCTTAACGTGGACAGCAAGGCATACCGCCGTTGCAACGCCAGACAACCGTACATTCTCCTTCCAGCAACCCAACAAAACCGTCACGAACACATTCGCGTTTGAACGCGTGCGCGAGATGAGGCGCGTCTACGTGTGTGCCACCACGTCGTCGTCTTCGTCTCTCCAGGCCCAAATGGTGTGCAGGTACCACCCCGAAAGATCGTCATCCAACGTCGGAACCAGTAACCGAACGGCGATGATGCGTACCGCGTTTGTATGTGCGAGTCGAGAGAGATGACCATGCGGCGGGACGCAGGACGATGGTGGTGGTGCCGCGCGGATGGTGGAATGTGGGGTGTGTTTTTATATATCCGTGGCCACGCTCCGTACGGTTGATTCAGTTTCGCTGCGGAAAGCAAACCGGACGAACGTGTTCAAATCGCAAATCGAGCTAGAATATTGCGTCGTTTTCATAGCACCGTTTCATATGCAAGTGTTCCGAGTGTAAGGTAGTACCGGAGGCGTGATTTTACCATTGAGTGTTAAAAAATAACGGCAAAATTGTGAACGCCAAATAATACTTTAACAGCTACGAAAACGATTTAAAAAACCCCCAAAGTGACCCATCCCACAAACACGGTGAAGTGAAAGTGTTTGTCGAAGAGGGTGTGTGATCTCCCCTTCCTTTTGCTAATTTGTTTACCAACAAAACGATAGAGAAGGCGCTGTGTGGGGTGTTTCGTCAATGCTGAATGAATATTGTACCACATAGTGGTGGACACATTGCGCCAAATGAAATCACTGCCGTGAGCAAACAACACGCATCGAAGGCACGGGTTTTTGTCGAACAAACGTGAAACAAATGATCCGATGAACTGCTAGACGGTTAATAGACAGAAAAGTATCCTGGTGAAGCCTTATCGGAACATGCGGTAAAGAAGCCATTCGATGTGGCACCATCGTTAAGCCGGAAAGCGGAAACGAGAAAACATTTTCTCCCAGTTGAGGGACAAAGCGCGACATAAATAAAAACCAACCAAGATATTCCGCCGCGGATTTCACGGGTGGTCAAATCGGTGGAAGGAGACCGACAGCTGCACAAGGACACGGCTAGTTTGGACGGAAAGCAATAACGCTTCACATTTCTCCAAGGACTTTTGTTTCTCTTGCTGATTTTCACTGAAATCTAAGCAGGCTAAGCAGCTTAGTGACGGCGGGTTGAAAACAACAGACAGTATTTTCGTAGCCGTAACTCTTCGCTTGTGACCAACACACGGTGCAAAGCAACACGATGGACATCTACTACATGAGCGACAGCATCCAGTACTCTTCGTTCCGGGGCCCGGTCTACCGGGACTACGAGAAGTTCCCGTACGGGACGCTCGAGAATCCGCTCAACAATCCCGTCTCGAAGAGCAAACAGCAGCAACGACAGCAGCAACGCAGTCATCACTCGAGCTCCAGCAGCACCGCCAGCGCTCAAGGTAAACAACCGCCATGACGAACCATCTACAATACGCCGTGTCGTGTAAAGGCAATTGCGTATCCGCAAAGCAGAGATCTCTCGATCGTTTAGCCCGTACTCGATCGTACCCGCCAACTGGCGGCGAACTGGCAGCATTTAGATGAACTATGGGATAGTTTTGAAACTGGGATTTCCTACTGCTCACGATTTTCCGTTAGAAACATTCGCGTGGAATTTCCAACAGTTTTGATGCAACAGAAAAAAAAACCCCACTTAGAAAATTCACTTCACTATCATTCTTTCCCCGACCCCAGCCCGCGGAAATCTCAACCGAAAGGTGTTGTATTCTCATGCGTTGAGCTGTCGTGGCATTTTCCTTAAACCGATTCAGACCGGTATCCGATGGTACGTTATGTTCCACGCAAAGGGAAGGTGGGTACGATCGACGCACTCTACCACTATTTGCGTAAACATATATTTGCGCCGGTACGGACGCGTGTGCAAACACTCATACACTTTCGTAAGCCCCGGCCTCTGGCTGAGGTGTGCGCAAAGGGTAAGAAACTCTCAAGACGTTCCCCTGTGGCTTCTTGCCCGCGCGTATGCCTCGACGACTTTGAACCACCGAAAACCAGAACCGCAAACAAAACAACATCAAAAAAAAGGCATTTATTAGCGCAGGACGGTAGTGGTGATGAAGAGAAGTATGGCGGTTAATGCGCGAGTTGGTTGCAAAAAAGTTCATTTCCGTTCTCTTAACCTCGTTCGAGGCTCGATTCGATCTACTACGCGTTCGGTCTTTACCGTCCGGAACAGAACGAACTCTTTCGAGGAAGGATTTGCAAAAAACCAACTTGATTTTTAAAGCGCACCATCATGAGCGAAATAAGGTGGATTGGTGCAGGGGAAAAACGTAGCAATAAACACTTGTACATATTCCTGGCCTTCTGTTGCTGTGTCCAACCACTGACCGGAACGGATTGGACGAGCACGCAGAGCAATTCAACAATTCCTTAGAGTAATCAAATGGTTTTCGAGCCTTGAACGCTCACCTGTTTCATTCGTCTCCAGCTGCCAGACACGAGATATGAACCCCCCCCCCCCTCCCCACCCGGTCTGTTTGGCCATGACCATGTTTCTTCAAGGGAAGATTGTTTTTGTTGATATTTTGACTCGAAACGCTTCGGTTGGGGAAAGGTCGGTGGCGTACGACAGGGTTTATGCTCACGTGTGCCAATGTGTAAGCGGCGTATGGCCCAGTCACCGGACACAGACGAAAAACTATTTTTGGCGTCGACCAAAACATAAATATAACCCACTTCCACTTTGGTGTCCACGTCGGTCACAGCTCGGCGAAAAACGTCATTCTGAATTACGATAGACGCCCGCCATGAAATGCATTCTACTATTCATCGTGTATAGTAAGACTAAGTTAGTGCGTACCTCCCCCATGTGACACATACCCTCCCGGCCCCGTCGGGTGATCTAGTCATTCAACAAAACATTTCTTAAAATAAACCCAACCAGCGAAAAAACACTTGGTACTATTTCGGTCACAAAAGTAAGGCGCCTGGCGCAGTGGCTCAAGCGGTCGGTCTCCCCCTCGCAAGCATGCACAAAAGCGTCTTACGAAATCTTGTGGCTAGACGCGTACCTTAGCTTAATCGATTCAACGGTGTGTATAAAAGAACCCCCCGATCGATTGGGGCTCTCGTGTGGAATGTTGAACACCTCCGGCGCCAGCGAGTTAGAGGTAACTCGAATCAATTTCAAAGACATCGTCCGTTTCTCTGACGTAAATCGCTCACCACGGTTGGCACACCACGCCAACCAGAACCAGGGGGTCTGTGGTCAATCACCGCTGAGGCCGCTGTACAGACGATCAGCAAAGCGCAACGAAACACGAGCCGCTCTCCGCGATCTCGTATGTCTCTCGTGGCCACCAGGTCCAGGTTTGGTGGTTGTTAGCCTTCTTCCGCCACAACACATGAACACCCCATCGAGACCGGTTTCTCGGAGGCGTCCGGTTGAATACGGTAGGGTGGTAGATGAAAATAGTAAATAGCAAACAAGATTCCAGGAGAACCCAACTCCGCAGCGAACCATCACACTTCAGTGCAGCAGTTCACCTTTCGGGTGGGAGGAGTTGAAGGAACATATAAAGGCGGAAAATGCAACGCAATAAGTTTGTTCCGGCCGCTCGACATGGAGGCGGTGTTGTGCACACATATCTCGGTGTACTTACCCCACCCTTCTCCTCGTCATCGATGGTTGACATCATCCAAGTTTAATCGCATTACATTCCCTCTTCCGGCTGTGGGAAGAGTTTGCTTGGGAGATAGTACAGTACAGTCTGGGCGAGTCGGATGGATGTAGATCAATTTAAAAGGGGTATGAAGGAAGTGGTAATATATGCTATATTCCGGTGATCGATAGAGGACAACTTAACACTCCTCGGCACACGGTGTGAGCAACAAGTGCCATCCGGCCAATAACTTATCGTTCCGTTAGTCAACCCGGGTTTGATGATGTCTCTAAAAAGGGAAGAAACATCTCTCGCCTTCAATAACAACACCAACAGCACCACTATCATCATCTCATTCGCAGTCATCCGCGAACAGCGCGAATGGCCGTATCATAAATAATCTCGTCAACTGACCCCCGCAGCCAAAGCTCCATCGATAGAATTGGCGAGCGGAAGTTTACTCGCAATATACGATGCAAATGAAAGGCCTAGAAGGGTTCGCAAACAAAAAACACACACATTACTATCTCTTCTAACGTCGCTGGAGGTAACGCGCTTGTGTCCTTCGATCAGGGTGCGCAAAAAAGAGGCTTGTCTGTTACGCCATTTGCAGCAGAGTAAATGCTAAAAATGAGTAAAGAAGGGGCATTCGAAATCTAAATACTTTTTGCCCCGTCTGAACCAGAGGCGCACTTATTGGCACACGCGTGTCTACCACCATGTCCATTACCGGCCCGAGAAAGTGACGGTGAAGATCATAACGTCGCTGGTAGTGGCCTGAGAATTTACTTAAAAACATTTCCGGCGGGGTGAAAGGGAAACCTTGAATTTAATTGGACCTATTTTGCAAAAATAACTGAAACACATTTCCCGTTTCAGTTAAGGAATGGTTGGAGTGAATTATGTCAGTCAGACGGCACGGCATCGCGATATGATCATCGTGAATATTTAACAGTTGCTTACGCCACATAGCTTAACGTGGCACGACCTGGGAAGAGATCACAAGCTAGCCGAGGTTTAATTAGCACCTCCTATCATGACTGATGTGCTAATAATTACCATCGATGTCTCTAACCACTTTTACAATAGTGTGCAACCCTTGGCTAACGGGTGTTATAGCTTGGCAATGTTGTAAAGATAACCAGTATTATAGCTCTCTCTCTCTAAAAAACAAAAAATAATAGTAAAAGAAATAAATCTCTCTCATCACACATGGGCAAATTATATCATCTTTTTAATTTTTTAATCCAATTTATTGATCGTTTTATTGTACTTGCTATCGCAAAGATCCCTAAAGTGATATAACATATTGATGATCAAATTTTAAAATAGTCAACCTGTGTCTATGTGACCAGAATGCCAAAAGTTTAATGATATGCAGCCGGCTTGAAAAAATTACCGTGTTTTGGATAACAGATTTGATATGTTTCATTGAACTGAAAAATTTGATAGACTTGTTAAGTTTATCCGTAACCAATAAATAGCTATAATATGATTGCATTCTTAGAACAACCAATTTGTCGAACGCAATTATTCAACCATAAAACAGTGTTCTTTCCCATTGTGTATGACCGGAATTGAAAAAGACACTGATCGTCGGTCCAATTCAATCAGGAATCGTCCGATCGTCCTACATTGCGCCGGCATGAACCGGTAATGCAATTACAGCGTACGAGAACGCGGTGAACAGTAGCGTACAGTATCCAATCTTCTCCGTAGTCCGGAAGCCAACGCTCCTCTGTGCCAGCATGGGTAAGGGTCGAGAGGTTACACTTAACGAAGTCATTTATACCACCTCCTCGCCGGAGCTTCCCATTTCCTTTCGCAACGGCGTTCCGCTGCACAAAACACGATGCAACTTAAAGCCAGACGGTGATGTTCACCGAAACAAAAAAGTGAAACCAGTCACGTCGAAGGGCTGCGCCTCGTGTTGGTCACGGTTGGTGGCAACGTCGTGCCGCACACCATTTGACCTAAATTTTTACTTTTGCCTGTGTGTGGAAAGTATGTCTACCACCTTCCTAACGTCTCCACCGAGTGGCGCATGCGTTGGGAAGGACTCGGGACGTTGTAAAATTGACCCACCACTTGTGGCAGAAGGTGACTATTATTTGATGGAACGTGTTGAATGGCTAACGTCGAGGTAGTACACGCGGGACGTGGAGGCCATTGGCCACTGGCGGGATAGTTAATTACGTAGACCTTGGAAAAGGTTACTCCACACCGAAGACCGATTGAAATAAACAAAAAGAAAGATCGGACGATATCGTGCAAATGGTTCTTTGTTCAACCATCTCCGTGACGTCGAAGCAATTAACGATACGAAGTAATATTTTGCAGCCTTACACATGAACCAACCCACCGTTCTCAGAGGTGTCCTAATGCCTTCGACTTAAAAGAAGCCCCCATGGTGCAACCAAACCGGTTCCGCCCGGAGGAGAAACGGCAGTAGGTGTGAAGTTGCCGGACTATGATGACTAAAAATAATATCGGACAACATGTGCACGCGGGCACGTAGACGCCCTAATATGCTGCATGTTGGTGCATGTGTCGGCTACGCACCGTCGGTGAGCAAAGGTCGCCGCCGTCTTCTTGGCGATGGCATTCCCAGACAAGCAAGACGACAATTAGATAGTGGGCTTGAGTCCCCCTCCCTCGCTCCGTAGACTTGATTGCTTTCGTGCAGACAAGAAAAATCACTGAACGTATCCCTGGTCGGACAATGTAATAATGTTATCTTCCTCCGGCAGTCACAACCCCGGTTCCGTCAGTGTTCTCTCCATCGGCGATAACCTTTTACGATTTGCGTACTTCTTCGATCGCCGGCGTTGACCGTTATTGCAGGTCCGAGGAAAAGAAGTTTGCAACAGTCTTACGGCCCTCGCACAGATAAGCGCTATCAGCAAAGTGTCGACTATCACCCCCCTGATAGCTTGGGAACGTGTGCTCAGGAGAATGTCCGCCACGCCTGCCATCATCGGTTCATCAAGTTTGTCCCTGTTTGCTTTCCTAAGAAAATCACCGACATATCAACTTCGTTCGTATCAGTTTTGTGCCACATGTTTCTACGCTGTTAGGAACTAACTCCATTACCGAATAAAATAAAAAAAACCAGTCCCGATATCAGTACAAGCCAAGCCGTACCCTGTCCCATGCCCTTCAGCAGTCGATTGATCGACGAGCAATCCGGATTGCACTGGATTTGATGTCGATAATTTCGGCAAAACAATGGTTCGGGAAACCGAATGTTACCGATAAGAAGCTAATAAACCTTAGCCGTATGGTAACAAAAACCCGCTAATTACACATAGAGTTTCAAATATTGACCTAGATTAGCTATCGCACTAAGCGCGAACTGCTTTTTATATTGCGATCTCCGGTTTCACACAACCACAAGACAGATAAATTGGTTATAAAATCCAGGAAAAACTCAAGGAGATAAAAAACAAAACAAAAAGAACATAACCAAATATCTCAAACCCAAATGATTAAGAATCGCAAAAAAAGGACGATAGCAGATATAAAAAAACTTTTATACAATTTACTCAACTAGAAGCTTTTATTTTGTGCTTAGTGTGCAGTTTGAATCAATAAACCATCTCGCACGTGCATGACGTATGAGGCGAGAAGAACATTATCAGCTAGTAAACAGTTCCAGATCACATGAAGGGATCGTAAAAGCTTGCAAACAACAAACGTGGGACGCAGCATCTCGTGACGACGGTGTGTTTCCTGGGGACCGGATCCTGTTGACGCTTCCTTTCCTCGAAACTAACAGCCGGTTAGCACACTTTACAAACGTTTTACACCCATAACTTTACAAATTCCCCAAGGTTGTGTCGCTGCTGTTTCTGTGCCAATTATTTACGGCCAGCGCTGTACAAGGTGAAGTGTTGTCTAAATTTGCAGCTAAGCGCAAGATATAGTCGTGCCAGCCGAAGTTTGCCCCGGAGAACAATTGTCCGAACGAAAAACGAATGCAAATTCCCATGTAGAGAAGGTCAATCCGCCCCTATGCAGTAAACATTGTTTTCAGTACGTACAAATAGAGCAGAGCCTGGCTGGCTAGTAAATTCACAAGTATTTGTTCTGCGGACAAACACTCTTCGCCACAAGGGTGGGCTGATGGTGGGAGAGCATGGAGGGAAGGGTTTAAATTAGAACACCACCGCACCACACCGAGGGTGGTGTGAGGCTCACATTGATTAGATAACATGGTCAATCAGTCTCGGTACTGCTCCGGTTCCGAAAGCTCAGTGTTTGCGTCGGTAGGTATAAAGATAAGGAAATGGACACCTGCGAGACTGGGGAGGCATCGGGACAGAAGAACAAAGCATCAGGCAAGCTTTGAGCTGCACCCAAAGGTGTTGTTGGCCACGTTTGTCAACATTGATTGCATACTATGTACTGTTGCTGCTTTAGTTGCTTGTGACTGTAATTTGAACTCGGCCTTTACTTATCGCACCGTTTTTCCTCTTCCTTCTCTCTCGTTCCCTTTCTGCAGCTAAACTGCTCAGCTACATTGGCAAGGCGTCGTCCGGCAGTAAGGCGTCCACCAAGGACTCCTGCCCGTTCTGCAAGGAGCAAAAGAAGCGCCCGCTCGGCGCGTACATGCGTAAGCGCGGCCAGCGCATCACGTCCGAGAGCATCAGCGAAGACGCCGAAGAGTGCACCGAAGAGCTGCGCGAGGAGGACGAGGAGGGCGAGGAGGCGTGCGAGGCGCCACGATCGAACCTTTCCGGAAGTCCGCCCACCAACGATCACCAACACGTGCACCGTGGCATGGTTGGCTTCAACCGGCAGGAATCGATCGAAAGCAAATAGGGCGAGCGTATTTCTCCCTTCCCCGGGGAACGAGGGAAAAGCGGAGAATAACGAGTTTATCTTATAATCTGAATGATTAGTAACATAAGGCAGGTTAAGTGAAAGTTGGAGTAGTTGTAATTTGTCACACATAGAACACTTTTCTTCATTTCTGAATGCGAGATTATTATGGCTCAGATCGGAGTGGAAAAGGTGGGCGAGTGGGACCCACTCTATCATGGTTTTGTTTCAACGCGATGAGAGCGTAAGCGGAAAGAATCGTACCACCACATTCAACAAAGAGTAATCAATCATCTGAAGAAAACAAAAATCTATCAATGATTTCGATCTGACTTTCCGTAAGCCGTAATTTTCACGGCCGCAAAGGCAAAGAGAATGTGAGGGAAATGCGTAGCGCAGTACCATCATCGTGGTCACTGTTGGTGCATAAAGACTGATATATATTTTATATGCTACACAGAATCTGTACTTTTCAAGTGGCATTGCAATGTGTTTTATTGCAATAAATCAGTATATGAAAAAGTATATAAAAAAGCCACACAGGAAGCAGATTTGAAAAAAATCATGTTTATGAAAAAAATAACAATCAAATTCTGAACGAAAACAAAAACGAAAACGTACCTAACATTTAATGAGAACTTTTGTAGAAAAATGAACTTAGAAAAACACAATATAGAAAACGAGATGCAGCATGCAGCGTAAATTAAACGTTTTAGATATGCATTTTAGCATGTCGAAAGTAAATAGCATTTTGTGGAAGGTACGAGATACGGTACGTAAGCAAGGGCGTACACAACAATGCAACCGACTGTACCAAGTGGATGATAGGCGCCAAATTTCCAATCGTTAGAGCTTGAAACAATATATTTTTGAACCGTTGTGAGTTTAGTAACATATAATGATAAGTTTTATTATTGTTGTACGGGGTAGCGTTTGGTAGTGCTTAGTATATGTAATATACAACTATGGCTAGAGAAAGGTCGTAACTAAATTGGCAGCATTGTAATCCAATCATTATACAACCAGAGTTTACACTACTATAATTGCTTAATGATATGTCTTAAGGGCTGCAACTGTACCGCTTTTACCTGAACGTTTTCGGAGTGTACTAAATAAACATTTGAGCTATGGAAAACATTGTCTTTTCAATTTCATCAAACATTTTAAAGCAGTTAAGAGAGCAAAAATTTACACCTGCGTCGTGTATTGTTTTAGCTTTATCAACTTCGACCTTTGAAGTGAAACCACTCACAAGTGTCCCATAATCGGGGAGAAAACATCCAGATTTCGACGTAACAATACATCGCAAATTACACTAATTGTATTTTTTGGAGGTTATCAGCAAGATTAAATTGCGCACTCGAGTGGGCAACACAGCACAGGTCGAAGGGAGCGAGGCCGGGCTCCTTACGAGCCACCCCCTTTTCCTTCATAACGATAAGATGTGCCCCTTCCTTCGGGCTACCCCACAAGCCACGTTGGTACAATAAAACGAAGCAAACAAATGGCCCCGATAGGAATTTGAGACCGGCCTCAAGTGGGGCAGCCCTCTGAACACTGCATGCTAGCAGGGTGCATACATGCGACACATAAGTGGCCACTTACATTGGTCTGGCGACACCACATGGCCGGCATCCTCCCCGGGTTTGGTCACGTATGCATATCGTTGATTTTCCCCCCTTGGAAGTTTTAAGGACAGTGGTCGCTCTGGCGTATTATCAACTAGCCTCCCAGCCAGCTCGATAGGGAAATGGTAGGATTGTTTGCGGTCGTTAGTAAAAAAAAATACCACAAAGAACCGGGGGTTTCCTTATCGTTATGGTCAACTTGATTGTACGATCGCGTGGTTGCCGCAATTTGCCTTTTTATTTTAAATTCGAGTTTCCCCTTTCTTATGCAGTTGGCTTGTTGTCTTAATCTTATCTATATTATTTCCATTTACTAGAAAAATCCGCGACAGGAAATCTGCATTGCCTTTGGGGCTTTTGATGAACTCACCAGATACCAGGGTAGAGTATGTAATCATTCGTGGCATTCGGTGACGTACGACGAAACTTATCGGAGTAGACTTATCGTTCTTCTCCGATAAGTCACAAACAATATGTTATTCTCGGTAAATTTAGTTATAAACGAAACATAACATAGAGTACGACCCCCTGATTAGATTCCTCAGATTGCCTCCATAGCTACACAGCGGGACTCGAAAGATGCTGTCGGTTTATATGTTATCACGTTGCAAAGAACCATCAGACCATTTTTTATCGGACAAAACCGTTTCCGTTGCGGTTTTTTCCTCGGCTTTAATTTTATGTTTTTTAAATACTTGCCTCTCACACTCTCAATACCACTCTCGATCATTTTTCCCAACGACCGAGCATTATGAGGCTCACTCTTTAATCGAATCTTACCACGGACGGATCACTGACTCGCAGGGGGTCACCGAACGAAACAAAAAAAAAAAAATAGAAAAATAAATCAAAGTGAATTATCAATTTAACGATTGACAAAAAATAAACTGTCCCAAAATGAAGTGGAAGAAATTATTCAACGGTAAACAAGCTGATAAGAAGCCGAACCCGGTGGAGGAGCGTAAGTAGAAAGGACGTACGACACAGTGATTCACGAGGAACTCTTTGATAAGAAAAGGGAAAAACATCTAACTCATCCGTTGCAGAAACCTCCAAAGCGGTTCAAAAGACTATCAAAAAACCATGCTGCGCGAAATGTGCCATCATGTGCAAGTGCAAGCATCACCGAAGGGTCCTACGGAGCATCACGATACCACCGAGGTGTTTCTTCGAGGCCAACACTTTGCCGATGAATTGAAAATGTTTTACACCAAGCGAAAAGCGATTTCAAAAAGCATTAATAAAGAAATGTGACATGGAGTGTTTGTAGTGTGTCTGTTTCACTTACCCTCAGCAGCCACGTGAGTACCGAGTCACGGTACGGAATGTAAGTGTTGGCGCCTTTCTTTGGATCAGCAAGTGCCGAGATAACTTTGCCGAGCGTCAGCAAACTCTTGTTGATGCAAACGCCCTCCTTCAGCCGGGCTCCACTGGCACAGGTCTGGCTAACACGCTCGGAGCCGGCGAGATCAACAAGACTGATTTTACTGCGCTTCGTTTGCTTCACCGTGGTCGGACCATCGCCCACCGAACGGCCCGAATCGTCCGGGTCGCTGCTTTCTACGATCTCCACCAGGTTTAGCACTACCGAGAAGATCGAATGTGACCTCGAGCTTTTATCGTTCATGCCGGTGGCCGCCGTGGCCCGCTGACTGTTTCCGACGGCAAGCCAGTTCCGGAGGGACGTGTTCGAGTCGACCGGGTGCGTGCTAAGATCGACGACGTACGGTCCCCACACGGGATGCTCGCGAACTTTAAGCGGGGGTTTTTTGGCGCCCTGTCCCGGGGTCGACACAACGAAGCCACCATCGCTTGGCGTGACGGAGAGAAGGTCGTGAATTTTTTCGTTGTAAATTTCGAAATAGCTCACTTCCACCTCGGCGTGAACTTTCCCTTTGAGTGCATTGATGCGGGCGAACAGTTCGTGGCAGAACCGAGGGATGATACCGGCGTCTGGATTCGGGGCGTCGTCGTAGTTATCATCCAGGTCCATTCCCATCATACTGTAGCTCTTGCCGGAGCCCGTTTGCCCGTACGCGAACAGGCAAGTGTTGTACCCTTCGAAAGCTTTGTCCAGCAGCGGATGAACCATAGTGTTGTACATCTCGGCCTGGTTGACGTACGCCGGGTCATCCGCATTGCAGGACCAAAATACGTGATCGTAATGAAACGCATGCTCTACGCCAGCCGAATTGTCAGCCGTACTGCCTCCGTTAATGAAGATCTCATTATTTTTTACACGGACAATATTCGATACCGAGTCGATGCATTCTTTAACAGCAAGCGGGCGGATGCGGACAGCGACTTTTAAATTGCTCATCTCACCCATCGAACCATCCTTATCCTTTTCTTTGGTGGTGCTGCGGTATGAGTCGTCCAGTTTCGGCTGGCTGGAACGGTGTTTCGCACCGGCTGGCAATGGGCTATCTACTGAAATAGGCGCGAAACATTCCGGAGTCCTAGCGTTGAGCAAGTCTTCACGAGCTTTGGTGCGCTTTAGTAAGTTCCTGGGCGTGCCAACATCTTTCGATGCACTTTTCGATGAAACCGCTGGTGGTCGGCTGGATGGTGTGAAGCAATTATTCATGTTCAAAGCGGTGCTTGATTTGGACTTGGCCATTGCTATCCCATTGACGGCTCCAGAACCTGACAAAGATGTTTTGGGTGTTCTGGCAGGAGAGGCTGCTAAGGATTCGGAGCTCGATGTGTTATGTGGGCAGGTGCGCTTCGTTAACAAGGAAGTAGGTAATTTCGATCCTCCCGGCCGTGCCAACGATCGCGGGGTTGATGCTTTCGTCGGCGACGATGAGGCAGCTGTTCCGAAACGATTCATTGGAGTGCGTGAATACATCTCTACGCCAGCTTGATAAAGTCGATTTAAGCACGCGGTATCACCGACACTGATAATCACTAACAATACACCAAAGTTCCTCTTTGCACAATGAGTTTTTCGCTAAAATTATCTATTATAGAAACATTTTCTACGAAGCCGCTTTCGAATACAAACGATCGAGACTGTTGCTTTTTGAGGTCTGTCAAAATTCACGGTTTGAATTAATATCGTTTATGTAGGACTGCTTCAATTCTTCACTGCCAAGTATGTTTGTCATTTGAAAAAACATCGAATTAGCCGGTTTTCTCTTTTATAAGTTTCAAGAGTGACCAAAAAGGTGAATAATTAAGTGGAAGGAAGGTGAATAATTAAGAGAGGATCTCATAAACAGATAGATATTCATTTTTTTACTCAATGTTACAAATAGTCCGATAAGACAATTAACTTTAGTAATTCCCTTGTTCACCCTTTTTGTCCATTCATAGAAAACATCGCACGTCAAATGTTTCTGTTGTTAGCACTAGTGATGGGGAAACTGAATCCCTACAGGGATTCGAATCTTTCGATTCAAATCCATTCTGAGATCCGGATCTCCGAATCCGAATCCCAATCCGTCATATGCTCATCTAATGCCGATTTTTGATATGATGTGTTTAATTCCATGAATGATTTAAATAAGAATATCAATATAGTTGACATTATTCTTCTAATTGTATTCAAACAACACGAACAATCTAGTCCTTTGTGGGAATATGCAGACTAACTGATTTACCCGAGTTTATTCCAAAAAGAGTAGCATTTCTCAACGAGAAATTTTGGCGTTATTTTGGGGTAAAAGAATTCTCTTCAGAACTGCCCGCTCTTCTTTTGAGAATTCTTTTACCCCTTCTTTTGCAGCAGATTTCCTATGCAATCTTGGATGTAAAACGACTTCTGAAAAGAAGGGTAAAACAATTCTCTTAATACTTGCGGGACACCGCAAAAGAGAACAGTTTTGACAACGTGACTGTGCGTTTATAACACCTATTTCTGACTATACGCGCAAAAAACGTATACCCATTCGTAGTAGATTACCGCAGGTCCACACGGCGCTGCGACAATCCTGCGACCGGGAGTTTCTGCGACACTTTTGACATACGAGATGGGTCGGCCAGCCGAGCGGTAGCGCCGGTTATAAAATCGGCCCATGAGCGCCGGGGCTCACCACCTCGACGGCGTGGGTTCGAATCCCAACCGAGACCGGACCCTCCCCTGTACGAGAGGACTGACTATCCACGTACAACAGGGAAACAAGTCTCGTAAGCCCTTAACGGGCAGGCATGACCAATAGGTCGTTACGCCAAGAAGAAAAAGAATATATATGGGTGTCCGGCGTACGTGCACATCCCAGGTGTAAATAGAGGAAAATATTCCGACCAGCTGTGTTTCAAATTGTAATTATATTATGCTTATTTTAGTGTTATTTAAAATACCTGTTGGTTTCAATCTTCTAAAATTAGTCAAACTTTTCCTTTATTTTTCTAATAAAATCCGTTCCGTTTGTTCGGAATGAACCCACCTGAGTATTAATCACTTTGGTTTGAAGGCTTCTGTGGATTCTGCGTCGAGAAACTGCAACTGTCAGCCGAGCAGCATTTCAGCTGTTTTGGCGGCTGCATCATCAGTGACGTGTTAAAAAGTTTCTTCTGCCGAGATTTGAACGACCATTCTGTGCTCCCGTGCCACCCGGTGCAAAGGATTGTGCAAGTTCGTGGACAAATAAGGCTACGTGTTAAAGTAAATCACTCAATATGGATCACTCGAAGCATCGGGGGTTTGTCCCCATGGCGAAGAAGGTACCGCTGAAGGAGGAATCGACATCATACCGGGTGCACATTGCGCTGGGATTGTTTCTCTTTATACTGTTCCTGTCGTTCCCGACGCTTTGCGGTGCCCATGGACCGCACGCCCACGATCATGATCACCTGCACGAGCATGAACATCACCATCATGAAAATCCCAGTTTCAAGTACTCTAAGCACGCGAACGAAATGTATGAGGAGCCGGTGGCCGATCCACATCATCACCATCATCACGAGCATGATCATGATCATGGGCATCACCATCATCATCATGATCATGGCCACGACGATCATCACCATCATCACCACCACGATGAAAAGCCTGTCGTTGACAGTAAGCCACCGAAAGGTAAGGAACTGATTTTTGCAAATGGCCTCCTGGTTTACATAAGGCGTTGATGTGATTTGTTTGTATTGACAATTTTAGACACCTTCTACATTTGGGTCCATTCGCTTGGCTCTACGCTCCTTATCAGTGCGGCTCCATTTTTCATCCTGTTTGCCATCCCGCTGGATAACACCGAAGAAATGCAACCTCGGCTGAAGACACTGCTCGCTTTCGCTTCTGGTGGTCTGCTAGGTGATGCGTTTCTTCACCTGATTCCCCACGCCATCCAGCCACACTCGCATGATGGTCACGGTCATGGGCATAGTCACGGACACGATCACCACGGCCATGGGCATAGTCACGGTGAAGGAGAACACGAAAGCCATGGGCATGATATGCGCGTGGGTCTGTGGGTGTTGGCCGGAATTATCGTTTTTCTGGCGGTTGAAAAGTTTGTCCGTTTGATTAAGGGTGATACCGGGCACGGGCATAGCCATGGTGGTCACAGTCATGGTGGTAAGGCAGCACCAGCAGCCGAAACGAAAGCCGTAGCCAAGACCTCACCGCCACCGTCTCCGACCGAGGGAAAGAAAGATAAAAAACCCTCCAAGGACAAGAAAAGCCAGGAAGTGGCCAGCACATCCAAGTCAAAGAAGGAGGAAGCCAAAGCTAAAGGAAAAGCTGTCCGCAAGGAACCGAAGAAGGAATCGAAAATCAAAATCGCCGGATATTTGAACCTGGCAGCGGATTTTACGCACAACTTTACCGATGGCCTGGCGATTGGCGCTTCGTATCTGGCCGGGAGCAGCATCGGTATCATTACCACCATCACGATCCTGCTGCACGAGGTACCGCACGAAATTGGTGACTTTGCCATCCTCATCAAGTCGGGATGCTCGAAAAAGAAAGCGATGCTGCTGCAGCTAACGACGGCAGTCGGTGCGCTGGCCGGTACCGTACTGGCCCTGCTCGGAAGTGGGAGTGACGCTGCAGAATCATGGGTCCTTCCCTTCACTGCTGGCGGATTTATCTACATCGCGACCGTTTCAGTCATTCCGGAGCTGCTGGAGGAGTCGACGAAATTGTGGCAATCACTAAAGGAGATTACGGCCATGCTGGCCGGCGTGGGCATGATGGTAATTATTGCAAACTTTGAGTGAGAGGCGGACGAAACGCAAAACACCTTCTCTGCTCCAGTTAACCTGTGTGTACCTTTGGTAGTCGTCGTGGTCGTCGTTCTCTTCCTGTTAGCGTACGCATTTTTTCTTTGTGTGTTATTTAGAGTTGTGTGCGAAGAACATTGAAAACATAAGTTTTCCTTTGTTTTTCTACTACTCGTAAGTGAACGGTGTTGATGTTTGTACAAAAGGTCCACGGTCCAGCCAACACAGTGAGTTTGTTTAACATTGGCACCCTAGCCTTTCCGATTGTTTTGCATAACATTTTATAGTTAGGGAATGATAAAGTCGCTGCTTATTTCTGATACGTTAGGTTTACAAAACTTTGTACGAGAGCAATAATAATAATATAATGCTAGTAAAAGTAGAACAGATAAAGATAATAAAAGAAAGACCGGATAGAAATACGTTGGCAACGTAAGAACCTTTTCTGGCGCGTTATTGCATCTTGATTTCTTGTTTCTTGTTCTTGATCTTATCAACATCGGCCACTATCACTTCAATCAACAAGAAATGTAGGCCCGGCAGCTCTGGCCCTCGACAATTATTATTGTATTTACTTCGCCCTTTGTCGACCTTGTACGTGCTAATGTTTCTTCTCCTTAGTTCCTGTGTTATCGATAGTACATGTTCACCCCAGGTGTCGGAAGCAGGTCTTTCTTCTTGTTCCGTGCCAATAGTCACGCATTGATGATAACGCCACAAGCTAAGTTATCGCCAATCAGTAGACCTTTTCAAATACTCACCAAGAGCTGGGCTTTGAGTACGTAGCTGTAAGTCATACATGTGCATTGTCCTGTATGGAAATGGAACAGGGTGGAATGTCTGGTGGCTGTAGCATATGTGAATCATTTTGTTGTCATGTATTCCCGTGGACTCATTGTCTTCATTTTCATTCTAGGGAACGTGCCTGAAGGTGATTGAGCATACCATAGACCGTTAAGTTTTTTATTTGTAAATGTTTCACTCGCTTAAAAAGATGATGATCTTTTGTGTGCTATTGCTTTTGTGTCGTTAGCAGTCACGTGTTCGAAACGGTGAAATTATACGTTAGTTTTTGTTTTTAATTTGTTCAGGAGCAATTTTAGCAAAATTGTTTGTTAGAACAAAGCCAGGCTTTGTCAACCTTCTTTTATATATGAAACTGCGAGGAACGCTGTTAATGTAATTATATCGAAGCCTTGTTGTATATACTTGTGAGATTTTAAAATAATGTCATAAAATAAAATATATCTATTGAGAAAGCAACCTGATGTAGTAAATTGTAAGTTAATAGAAGTATTCGATATCATGATAGTTTTAGGTTACCATGGTTAAAGTTTTGACTGCTGCCCTTCAAAAGGCGCTTACAACCAAGAGGAAATCGGATTAATCAAATCCAATCTCGCCTTTCTCTTAATAGTTTTCGCTTTTAATGATTAGAACAGTTTCCATGATTTATGCTTTTCTTTAACATGTTTTATTTTGTTCATTTAAAAAGCCCTTTCTCATACTGCCAATGTCACATTGAACAGAATCAACGATGGTTTAATTTCTGTTGGTATTTGATTCATCAGAACAGGGCAAATTATGCAATAAACTTTTCAGTTTTTGAGGCTGCTGGTGTAACTTATAGTACTCCATAACAAGTTTTAAAATGTGTATCATAACACCATAACAAATAAAAAAACACAAAGGGTATGTTTTGTCTCATACAATTCAAGTATGGCCTTTTTAAAACAACTAATACCTCCAGTTTAATATCAAACTTTTTTTAAGTAACTCGTAGTTATTACAATGTGTTGGAGAGAAGATAAAATGCAATTCAAAAATAGACTATAATGCAAACGGGCCAACTGAAAGCACATTCTCCTTATCATACCTAAAGTGTATTAACGTCTCGTTCAAAAAGAGTCAAACCTCCATTTGTTTAGATTTAAATTTCAACCTGTATGTCAACTGCACAACCTGCACAATTGCACGAACATTGGTTTTAAGTGCCAAAAGCTGTCAAACTCGTAATCCACAAAATAGGCGGGATAAATCAATCCTTGTAAAGGAATATAAGTTGTTAGTTCTGTTAGCTATCTCGTGCATTGGTTTAGAAAATGTCTCGTCCAACAGCAGGATCCAGTAAAACCTCTAAAACACAGGCAGACATTCGTGATGTTATGGCGCAGATTCAGCAAAGGGTGCAGAGGCAGCCGGTCAGAAACTCAGCGCTTGCAAATGACCAAACAACCCGAATCCCGGCGGAACCACCCCCACAAATTGCAATCGCTGACCATGCCACGGTGAATGATGCGTTTGCCAAGCAAATCTTTTTTCAGCACACAAACATTGAGCAAATAGTTTTAGATAAAATGGCAGAACGCAGTGAAAGGACACGCCAAAAATATCAACAAATACTGTATGAGAGATACGTACAAAATCCACTTGGACGGCTATCTGACCCATTGCATATGTTGCGCTTCGAGACACCGTTTTGGGAGGGCTTGTTTAGCATGGCCACAAAGATACCGATTCCAACCGAAGCTGCATATCAAACAATGGTCAGTTCTCTCGCCAAGGACGGAGTGAAAAAAATGAGCTTCGTCGATATGACGCGCAATAATTTGGTTCTTGAGGATCAACGGGAAGTCATACAGCTGTTACAGTCGAAGTTCAGCAACTGGTCGGGAAAGCTGCTGAAACTCAAGAAATACCTTAAGGGCTGCCAACAGGGTAGAGAACGAAACGCGGCGAAAGAAAAAGAGAAATTGTTACGGTTGATAGTAAAGCGCTCAAATTATAAGAAACAGTGGCACAGATTTCTGGATCGTATAATCTACGAACTGCGTGGCCCGGTCGAGAAGCGTACGCTGTTTATCTGGCACAAGTTTGCATTCGACGACGACGCACTGAACAGAAAATATAATGTCGGCCTTCATTATGCTGATCCGGAAGGCAGATCTCAACTGCAAAGAATATCAACGGGGCCTAGCCTCGGTCATCAAATACTGTCACATACTGCCACAGGCATCGAAAGGGCAGAGCTGAGGACTCCCACACCATTGCAAGCAAGTGTTTCTCGTCACGATAATTTCCTAACCCCAAGGCCACTTACTCAGGCACCGAAAACTGTCCCGGTTTCCGCGGTACAGCGGGATACAGCTGCAATAAGCCCAACTGCACAAGGCTCAATCGCACAAGTTCGTACTGCACCGCCATCAACTGCACAAGGCCTGGTCTCACAAGTTCCAACTGTGCCGATTTCAACTTCACAAGGCCCAATCACACAAGGTCCTATTGCACAGGTTCCAACTGCACAGGCTCCAAATGCACAGGCTCCAAATGCACAGGTTCCAACTGCAGCCCTCAATAACTCGCAATATAGTAGCGTCATTCCGGAAATTCAACAAGAACATGAGGATGATCAAAATATTAATACAACCAATCGAAGTACGGAGCAACCTGCGAACGCAGACAGATCAATTTCGAATGCCGCCGCTGAACAAGAACCTCCGACAAAACGTGCTCGAACCGCTGACCATTTGTTCGCTGTGCCATTACCAATCGGGGCCGTATGCAAGCAAGAGAAATCCTCTAGTGCACATCATAATAGTACTATCAGCTTGATTTCTCCCGCTCAACCAATTACTACAACCACGGATACACCGGAGTTCAGCCTTGATTACATCAAATCCTCTACGAACATCTACGAGGTGCTGATTTATAACCGGATGAAAAAATTCCCCAAGACAAAGCTGACGTCGAGGAAAGTTGATAAGTTAGTTAAAGCTTTTTACGAGTTCTATAAATCCACCTTCGATCGGCAGGAATTGCCCGCCGCCTTGCGAGAACTAACACCCCAGGAGCAGCTGGAACTAAAGTCTAAAGGAGCATGTAGATGGGCTTCCGAAAAGCTGCACATACCGATCGTTATGGAACAGCAGGGAGTGGAACAGCCGGCTACAGTGACGGCATCAACAACATCAGCAGTCGTAGCTGTCCCAGACGCGGTACAACCACTGGCCCACCAACCAGTTCCATCGAAACCGGATGTTAATACCGTTGTGCCTACGAAGGAATCGCGAGAAAAAGCACCGCAGCCGAAAAAAAAATTGTTGTTCCCACGACCCTGCCCGATTCGGCCGGCGAATATAAACTACGAAAGCGATACAGCATCAACAAGCGAGAAAAATGTCGCTAGACCGAATTCGCAGCCTACCGCTAACCAAATGCAGCAGAATACGCCAAACATGGACATGCTGTCCGATCCGGATACAATGAGTTTTATGCCACCAGTTTGTTCGACACAGAATCAGGATGGTGGCAGCCAACCACCAGAGCCACATGCGCCATCGCAAGAACAGAATGAACGAGCCGCATTGGAATCTCCTCGTAATGAAGATATGCCATCACAACCACCGGATAACGCCGTCGGGATGGTTTTCAAACTGGAACCCAATTCTTCGCAAGTCGACTCCTCGGGATATGAAGGATACGTCGAAGAAATACCATGCGCCAATGAAGTGCTTCTCATCTACGATACCGATGAAATGTTTTTGGAAGATCTTGAGACGCCGGAACAAAACGCTCTGCAGAATCGTTTAGTTGGATTGTTCCGGACGGAATCCGATACTGTTGCTCCCGAACTAACTCCACTTTTTTCACACATCGAGGATACTGGCGTGCTAGAAAACGGCGAAACTGATTCGTATGGTAGGTACGACCCGTTCTTTGTTATTTTTTTTTCGTTATGACCATCAAAATGGTAACTGTTAATTACTGTGCCGTTTTTTTCGAATTCATCAGCTTCCCCTTAGAAGAGCACATGGCAATTTTTCAAGCAAGTTGGAGATCTTTTGTAAAACGAAAGCGAACATCCCATCGACCCCCCCAGGAGGATTTGTGGTTTATCTTGGCAGCTGGCTTTGGTTCCATAGAAACAGGAAAATCAACCATCATTCCAATACAGCCTTTTGACTTTCTCTTAGACATCAACATCGCATCCTTACGGTACACCCAGCGACCGATCAGATGGCGTGGATGCAACGAACTGCAACAGAAGCAGCTCACGATGAACCTGCACCATCGTTCGCAGGGCATCTTTACCGTGGCAATTCACGACCATCAAGTGGGCCAACTGCTCGGACTGTTAGGCCCCGGTATGAATGCTGGGACCTCGGCTGGTTGGAAAGCATTGACCGAATCGTTGGCTCACGTCGGCAAGTTTCGCTACGGCCGCAATGAACCCACAAAGGAGTACTATCGGATGACGATCACGGAAAAGGTGCTACATCTGTTCTTCGACACCCTTTCGAACTTTCCGCGGGACGGTGGGTTTGTGTTGGGGCTGGGACAAGATAGGGCTACGTTTCCGGCGGACGGTGGCACCGTGGCGCTAGAGCGATTCAATGTTCATCTTCACTCAAAACCCCGAAAAGCTGTATCTGAGGCGTTCGAGAAAAAGGCGGACCCTGAAGATGGTTGCGAGGAAGATGAAAGTTTGGTACAATACCTCCTGCCAGGGGTGGCGGAAGCGATGGTTCAACTTAGGAAAAGATTAGAACTCCAGTGAGCATGTGGAAATAATTGTTTTGTATCAATTGATTCTTTTGCGATACTGTTTTAAATGAAATGTTTGTGCAAAAATAAATGTTAAAATTAGCTCAATTTGTTTGTTCTATAATATATTTCCAAATAAACTGCTACCAAATTTAGCCTAACGGAACATAACGAGATGTTTGTTGCTGCTGCTGTACTTAATGTTATGAAAGGTTTGTTGAATGATTTGACTACAATTACGAATTACAAATAGTGAGTAGTAAGTATTTAGCAATAGGTCACTAACAAGTAAAGGTAGGTAGGTATACAATTTTCCGGGTCAGGGATAAGGTGTAAACGAATTTTTCGTGATTCTAAACCTGACTGCTTCACAAATATCTCTCTCTTTTTAATGGCTTCAGATTTAAATCACAAAAAGAATCTAATTTATAAGATAGTGTTATCGCAGGGTTTTCGCGAATGGAAATTTCAGATTTGAAACCGTCTATTTCAAACTAGTTTCAAATGAATCAAACATAAGTTGTCAGTTTGTTGACGTCTTGCAGTGTTTATGTTTATCATAGATCGTCTTCAGAAGTGTGAAATAAACTACTAGTCTACCGAAAAAGTTGTCTAAATCTGTATTTTAAAGTGAAGCAGGCACCAAAAGCGTAAGCAACCATGGGTCGCCGTTCGATCAACACCACGAAGAGTGGGAAGTACATGAACCCCACGGATCAGGCCCGAAAAGAAGCGCGCAAGAAGGAGTTGAAGAAAAACAAAAAACAACGGCAAATGGTCCGCGCCGCGGTTCTCAAAGGCAAGGACCCGGCACAGCTGATCGAGGAGATGGAAAAGATCGACGAGATGGAGTTCAACGTGTACCAACCGTCCCCGCTAAACGAGAAGGTGCTCAAAGAGAAGCGCAAAAAGCTAAAGGAAACGCTCGACCGGGTGATGCGGCTGTATCAGGCGGACGATCCGGAACTGTGGGCCGACCTGAAAAGGAAGGAAGTGGACTACGAAAAGCGCCGGAATAAACGGATCCAGTACTACGAAAGTGTCCGCCACGCGGAGCAAGTGCAGGTGGACGATATTCCGCTCCCCTCGTCCACCGATACTCCGACACCGCTGTCCATCCCGCGAATACCGATGCCGCCGAACGTACTTCCTCCGAATATCGCCCCACCCCTGCGGATGGCTCCTCCACCGGTGCCATTGCTAAAGAAACCGATTGACAACCCGCTCGAACCCTCGGAACCGGTCGATGACGACGATGGTATACCGGGCTGTCCGCCCGGTCCACCACCGGATCTGTTCGATATGCCCGAGTTGGACTACGATCTGGACAAGTTCCACGAGGAAACCGCAAAGAGTGTTAAATTCTACGACGATGCTGATTCCAAGGATCACTCGGAGGAATCGGACGGTGGTGAGAAGCAGGTGAAGCAACCGAACACGGTCCAACAGAAAATGCTCGCCCTTTCCGGCCAGAACATTGACGATTTCATGAAAGAGATGGAAAGCGTGCAGAAAAAGAAGGAACAATCGACACCGGCCGATGTGCCGTCGCTTGCTTCGATTCCGACGCCTTCGTCTGCACCACCGCCACTTCCCAATCCTGCCCCTCCTCCAGATGCTGCCATGCCAAAATTCATGCCAATGCCACCCTCTTCGATCCCCCTCCCCGGTCCACCGGGTCCAATGCAGCCGCTGATGATCAGACCACCTCCGTTGCGACCACCGGGTATGTCGGGTCTACCCGCCGGTCTCCGAATGCCCGGTCGTCCCGGAATTCCAGGTGGACCACCACCGGGTCTACCGCCTCGCATGGGCATCCGTATGCCACCTGGCCCTCCAGCTGGACCTCCGCCGAAACACATCCAGCAGCAGCGTAGCATGCAGCTGCATCATCAGCAAACCCAACAGCAACTGCTGCAACAGAAAGATCCCAAAAGTGCAACCATCTCGGCGAAACCGCAGATCCGTAATCTCAGCGCGGACGTCACACGATTCCTGCCGAGTGCCCTGCGAGCGAAGAAGGACGAGGTGCGGAAAGCAAAACCACCGGCGAGACCGGTGCATGATCAGCACGATCACCGGACGGTGCCGGCGGACGCCTCAAAGCCCACGAAGGACGACGCTTACCTACAGTTTATGCGCGAAATGGAAGATTTACTTTGAGAACCATAAGCCTAAGGATAGCGTTTCAATAATCTTTTGTCACTTGTATGTTAGCGCTAGTAATAAACCTTAAGAACAGTACTCTGAAGCTTGTTTGGATGTGGTTTGACTAGTTTGTACAACATTTATTAAACTCTCCAGTGCAACATAATAGGTTTCTTGTGAGGTGTGCAAAACATAATCGAAAATAGGTTTAACTACTGAATTGGTGGTTCATTCAACTGTCCGGAAAAATGGATTCCTTTTCGCATTACTTTTGCATCGCTTTAATTTGCTCCAGACAGTAGCTTGCCTGTATCACAGTTTCTTCATGTTTGTGCTGCTTTCCGTAGCGCCAGGCGAACGTACAAAACTCGGACGCTTGCCGGAGTAAGCCCTGCTGCAGGTAGAGCAGACCCAGATTCGCCTTGTAAACGCCGGCCTCGGAGAGATCGGGAATTTGGGCGGCAAGCGCAATCGCTTCTTTAAGGAACCGTTCAGCCGACGCGTAGTCTTCAAGCTATGTCCAAAGAAATCATCCAGGAAAAAGTTTGAATGAAGTTAGAGAGTGGTTTTGCTGCATGACTTACGTTTGAGCAAGCAACGCTAAGATTGTTCAGTATCGTAAGTCCTTCCTCGGTGAGCAATCCGTGGATTTCGGTGTACGCCTCGTACGCCTGCAGGAACGCTTGTTTAGCCTCGGCAAACCGTTTATTTTCCATCAGCAGCTGCGCGTACCAGTTCTTCGTAATGCCCCACAGTTCGCGGATTTCCTTCGAGTTGTCGTCTCCGAGCTGTTTCAGCTTTTCTTCCAGCTTCGCCAGCGTCCATTCAAACCCTTGGGCGGCCTTATCGAGATGGCCCTGCAGTTGCGCAAGGTGGGCAACTTTCGAACTTATATGAAGCATTTTGATGTGGTCCTCGACAAACCCGTCCGAAAACAACCGTTGCATGACGTTGACGAACAGTTTCTCCGCTTTCGCAAAGTCGCCCACTTCCATCGCTAGGTTGGCCATAATGTCGTAGATGTACGTGATGCCGTCCTTGCTCTGCAGGTCTTGGGCCATTTTGAGTGCGAGGTGTAGCATCTGTTCGGCCTTCTGGTATTCCTCCTTCTGTATCGACAGTATCGACCGCTTGATGATGGTTATCAGTTGGCTTTCGGGTGTGTCTTCATCGTCGTTTTTCTTGCTGAACCACGACAGAAAGGAACTAGCGACCAGAAAACGCACCGGTCCCTTGGTCTTCCACTTTCGCTGCTGTTGATATTCCTCGCGCCGGTTGCGGTTATCCTTGTGCCATTCCGTTGTGGTACTTTGGAAAGAGATCGGAGCGTGGTTCGTCAGTTTTGCGAGTGGGATTGTAAGTGGTGCTATCCGGGGGTGGTTGATAGAAATGAAATAACGGGACACGAGCGTCGCGCTGGAGGCCGAACGAAACATTTTTGGTACACTTTAAGCAGTTTATGTAAAACGTTTAACGATTTGTTGTGCAGTGATGAATAATTCTGCCACCCCAAATTGCTCTTCGGATGTAAACATTGAAAACCCAAAACAAAGTTTGACGTCTGATGTTGCCACAGTTGATCACACAGATCACAGTTTTGAGTGCCATATTTGAAATTTAAAAAAATATCAAATTAACCTTCACTTTACATCCAAAGTTGCCATTCATTGTGAGGTAAAAGAGTAAATGAGGCCCGGGGCTAGATTATCCTCTTCCTACTGGTTCACATTAAGCGCCTGAAGCTATGCAAAGCGCGACGCATGCATTCTTTTCGAATATTTGATCGCTAACGGTTCGCTTAAAAGAACATAACGGTTAAAACTAATCACGCAGTGGGGGTTGAATGCGGTTTAATATACTTTAATATAGTAACATGTTAAGTTACTAGTAAGTAAACTATACCACTCATGATGGACAGCATGAAACAATGAGTTTAGCCGCAGAAATGATTTGGAAACGGCGGCGCGCCCGCAGCGAGCGCAGCGAGCGGACTGCGCTAGGTCTACCGAAAAAGAGAGTTTGTTATAGTTTTGAGAAATAAGGGGGGCCCGTGGGCCCCCCTCATACCGCACCCCTAGGTTGATTGCGTAGCCGAAATTAACGATACAATCTACGTTTCAAATACTCGTAGGTTGAATTTAACGAATTAATGTATCACCAATTGCATACATTCAGTTTAAACGTCAACAAGAGGTGTAGCCACGATCGAAAACATGGCGGCCGAGGCCTCATTTACTCTTTTACCCACGTTTCTGTTGATGTAGAGCTGCCAAACTCACAGGGTGACCATATTTTAGATTGATCTTACAGGGTGACTACTTTTTACGCGTTAAAAACTCGTCTTTCAATGGAAATTGGAAGGGGTGCGTATTGCCCCAGGGGTGCGTATTACCCCGAGCACCCCTATATACTGGTGCGTATAGAAAATAATTGAAGATATATTTACTTGATATGTAATGGGGGTCCACGACAGCCGAGCGGTAGCGCCGGGTAGAAAATCGGCCCATGAGCGCCGAGGCTCATCACCACCTCGACGGCCTGGGTTCGAATCCCAACCGAGACCGGACCCTCCCCTGTTACGAGAGGACTGACTATCCACCTATACAAAGAGAAAAAAGTCTTGTAAGCCCTTAACGGGCAGGCGTGACCAAGAGGTTATTACGCCAATAAGAAGAAGATATAGTAGATATAACATATTTTTTTTAAACAATACACGAGAATATGTGATTTGGTTCTCGAAAAGTTCCGATTAAATCGAACAAAATTGTGTTTAATTTAAAAATTAACTTTATTTCTTTCATATCCTCAAGCTACAGACAAAACGAAAAAAAATAATTTTTTGTATTACTTTATTTGAATTATACTTATCATTTGAAGGTAGATTTGTTGCAGTTATAATAATGTTTCCATTTTTGTTCGCTTGATTTCGCATCACGAAGCAATTACACTGGGGAAGCTTGGCTAGCTCAAATGATTCAGCAATAGCATTAAAGAAAACATAAAAATCCCAATCGAAGTCCTTCCTCAGCTTATTTTTCTACTTGATTTTCATCTACCACTTCAGTAGAAGGATGTTTTGCTATTTGCATCGGCGGCTCAAACATGACTCTGCTCGATGGCTTTTACCGGCGGTAGGTATTTTATGGGTTTGATACATACGACATATATGAGTAAGCTTTGCCTTTTGCATTATTTTTAAGTTATATTTATAAGGAGTTTCCAAAATTCTACACTCCTCCATAACACACTCTCTCATTTGCTATGTTTCGGCATGGTTGTAACGTTCTTTTTATAATCTTTAGGGAACTCCTTCAACACTGCACGAGTTACTAGTGTTTATGTGTGGTTAGAATCGAGTTATAAAGTGTTTAGTTGAACACGATATAATATTTGCTACCTTTCTACTGTGCTGCACATAATATATGTTCTGTGATTCATAATCGGTTCAATGGCATTTGAATTTGGGTATTTCTACCAATGCGGCGCTATTCTCCTTTGACTAGTTGTAACAATTTTTTAGAGGCTTTGATTTTCCCTTATGTTTTGTGATCAAAATATATTCATTTATATGCTCATTGTCACATTTGTATTGGTAGATTCAATTTTTATCTCTTCCACGGTTCTTACACATCTTCAACGAAACAATTAAGCGTTGAGTGAAACCAGCCGTTCTAGTTTTTGATTCTTTAACCGTGCGTGTTGGTAGCTCATACGTTGGAAGTCTTTTCGTGAGCTCACTTTTCTGCTTTATGGGTTTTAAGTCAACTGGCATGGTTCCATAATACATAACCTTCCGGTGCCGCGTGTTTGTTTTTTTACTATTAGTTTATCTTAGGTGAAGTTGGAAACGATTTGTGGTTCCAGAAATTTTCCTCTTATTTTGCATTATTGTCTCTTTGAATACATACACGGATTTCAACTCGACCTTAATAATTTGGTTGTATTTTGTATTCTTGAAAATGTCTATACAGCATTTTACCGTACAAAATGTGCTCTGTATTGCGTATCAAACATTTTGTGGTTCTTTCTTGATTTGTTCTGAAAGAAAATGTTTTTCTGCCAGAATATCCTAGGGTCTGCTCCTCCTATGTTTTATCCCATACTTTTCTAAATGTTTTCTTTTTGTCTTTTGTTCATTTAAAGTACAGCATCGAATGTAATGCGCTGTTTAACTGCTAACAGGCGAACGGTTTTGCGGCTAGATTGCATATTGGAGAACATTTTCCACACTTTTTCTTTCTCAGCTAATTCTACGCTTTAGTGAATAATTTGTTTGAAAAGATTCTGGATTCCGCTACAGTTTATATTTAGGATCGAATAACTGCCACTGCCTAGGAACTTGTATGTACGAATGTATTGTTGCATGCTCTAAAGAAGAAGAGATATTGAACCGCTTTTTTATCTATCTTCGGTCAAGTTTTCTTCTCCCCGAAGCCATGTCGCTTGATGTCGTGTCATAGACGAATGCTGAAAGTTACATGTATTCTAAAAAAGGCACACCCACTGGTTTATGCTGAAAAAAATTCCAACCCTACCAAATTGTAAACAACAAGTAAATTACAGAAATGGATAGTAAACAGAGGTCAATAAAATATCTATATAGATAAATGATGAAAGCCACAAGGAATATGAAAGAAATGGGTAATCAATAACAAAACGAAACAAATAAAAAAGAAAACAATTATAAGTTTTAAATATATTTTCTGCCGAAAAACGATATCTTATAAAGAAAAAAAAGTGTACAAAAAAAACTTAAAAACGACATGAACAAAGTTCGAAAATAGCATACCGCTTACGATCTAGTGAGACGAAAATTAGTATGAATTACAGACACATTGGCTTAACATGCCCAGAGTCACAAGTATTATTGCGACTTTTACTTTTTGTGTTCATCTCTTTCGCGGAGTGGTTTCTAATGCTTGTTCAACCTTGCTTGCTTGTAGAGTACTGATTTGCAGCTTTATTGACGGCTTTTTTGAAAGTCTCTGACATGTTTTCATTTTTTTTCTGATTGCTTCTCTTCATCAAGTATTTAACGATTCTCGTAAAAAATTTTTTTTCCTGGATGCCTTTCAATAGATTTTGAAAAGGTTTCTGGTTTACATTTTGCCTAGATAGTTAAATGACTCTCACTACCACGGAGAAAGTTGCAGGTTTGTAATTCGGTTTATTTTTTACACATCTTAATTTTCATTCAGTTTTCATTCTCATTCATAGTGGTACCTAAGCGATAAACTAAACCTAACGGATCCACCTAACCTTGCTCTACTCTAACGAATTTCCATTTTAGATTTTGCTAACCGAAGGGTATGTTTTTTCCATGCTTTCATGCCCATAAGCAACACCCGATATAAATAGTCAAGAAAAGGCTTAAAAGAAGGGATAAAGCAATCTAAAACAAATTTAGAACCAATTGAAACCGACCCACCGCAAACGAAACTTCAAACTTTAACCAGTGCGTGTGGCGGTCGTTTTGTCACAATTTAATAATCGCTTTTGCAACTACCGTTAAGTACGCATTGTAAATGATTATATTAACCTTGTAATGCATTTTGATTTTTCGTTAAACGTAAAAATTCATTGAATTTTGCGATTTTTTTGTTTTATATTTCCTGGCCATGTTAAAATCGTACACATCGTGGACGATTTGCACGCCGGTGAGCCACCTGCATCGAGGTGCCAAACTAAGGATAATTTTGATTAAAGTTTAACGCTCAGAAATTTAGCGCGCATAAAACAAAAAAAAAAAAACTCAAAATAAAGTCCTAGCTGTACCAGGGAGCTAAACGTGGAACATTTCCATCGTAGATTAATAGGTATCAAGGTTCGTCGCTTGTTTGCTTCGTCCCGTGTCTAATAACTGAAAACCATTGTTCATACCATTTGTTGTGTAACATTGCAATTCCGTATCACCCATCGGTCTCGTTTCGTGTAAACTGCACCATAAATGTATCGATCATTTCGTGATCGTTGAGATTGCAATCTCCATTCTTTCTTCATAATACTATCGTCTGTTTGTTGTTTTGCTGTTCATTTTCCTAATGTGTTCACATATTATTTACAAATTCGAGTTTGTTCTATGTCATCGCAGTGCTGCCGAAGTTTGTTTGTTCTTTTTTTCATATGCTTCTACTTTGTCCTGATAATGCATGTACAGTAGATCTGCTTCATAATTATAAGTACTTTTAATCTGTGTGTGGCGCTATTAACATGCTCTTACTCTAAAGCTTCGCACCTTTTCCTACATTTGCTACCTTTGTTGTTTAATATTTATACACTTCCGCCGCTGCTCGGTGTTGAGGTATTTATTTTGCAAACCCGAAACGAAGAAACAAATTCTAATGGCATTTTGTTCAGTTGTAAGGGCAAGAGAGAAAGATCAATAGAAAAATGAAAAAAAATATATATATATATAAACCAAACGTAATCAGCAGTGTACAATTAATCTTAAAAATTACTCGTTTACCCGTTTTATGTTGCACTCTGGTTGATTGTGTTGTATGGTTAATGATTGTTTAAATTATGGTTTGTGGTTTAAATTATATTGCTTGTTTATCTTATATATTCCCTAGGCTGTTTGTAGGCGCTTTAGGGTGTTCTGCAAAATATTAGCATTTCCTTTGTTTGCATTCATTTGTTGTTCACACAAAACAAAGTAAAACAACAAATAAACGAGAACAACGAATATCCTCCGGGGTGTTGTACTGGTATCATTTCTAAACTCCTACTTATAACGCGTGCAAGCGTCTTATCATTTACCCTGAGAGAGTTTCTTAGTTGTTGGTATTTTTGTTTTCAATGTCTTTAAACTTTATAATGTCGCATACCGCCACTGGCAGAGGTAATTTGTAGTGTTACTTGTTGGTATGCTCATGTTATACTACACGGTCTAGTACAGTGGTTCGGCTTTGTGCTCTAAAATTTGCACTCTTACTATATCTACAGCAGTATCGTCTACCAAGCACCGTGTATATTTCTTAATGTTTTGCTGAGTACAGTGAAAATGATCCCTTGCTGAAATTGGTAATCATGTTTGGAGGTGTTTTGAGTGCAGTTTGCCAAAGCTTCAGCTAGACTACAGACTGTTTATTCGTTTTGCGACTGATTGCTAACCGTGAAATTGTGGATTGACTCTTCTCCCATTGGCTTTGTACAACACTTTTTTTTTCTCACTTCACTAACGACCGTTTCGGTTTTATAACGTTTTTCCTTCTACACCTCAAAGACAAGTTTTTCACTTTTTTCTGTCATTTTTCCTCCTTCTTCTCTCGTACACGCAGGTGTTTAGTATACTTCAGATGATATCGTATCGATTGCGTATTATGATAAATCGTATCGAGTTCCGTATTGGGTGTGTTCGCCTTTGCTTTGTTTTTTTTTCAGTATACAGTGGTTGGGAACGTATACACACGTTGGCTACCTTCCTAGCATCGTATCATTTGTGGTATTTTGTTGTTGTATCGTATAGCTGTTTGTTGTTGTTTGTTCTCTTTTGTTTTCTATTATTTTGCACTCTACTCTGTTGTATCGCGTTACACTAAGAACTAATGATATTTAATATTGTTTTGCTTTCGCCTTTTGCGCCCACTGGGAACGCTGAAATCGTCAAGTAGAGAGTAGAGAGATTCGTATAACCTGTTTCGTATAAGACGAGATAACATCGACAGTGTCGGTTAGAAGTAATGTTCGTAGGATGATCCTTAAGGTGTGAGAGAGGGCAAAATCGTATAGCGTTTGCAATTGTTCAACGAAAAATGAGAAAAAATTACGCTTTCTAAAATGGTTTTACAAGCTGAAAAAGGCTCATGTTTTTAAAATGGTTCTCTGAGGAGAGGATTGTAAAAATAGTATTTTAACCGTATCGTATTACTTTCTTTGTTTCTTGTTATACTATTTTTCATTTCAGTATACATTCGGTTGCTTATGATATTTCGTATTCCGGTGTGTGTATCGATTGTGGGGATGGAAATTATTTTATTGTTGTTGATAAATTTTCCTTATGCCCCCCGCGTGTTTCAGGAAGGGTTTTGAGAACGTATGTTAGAAAATCGTATATAACCATCATCCGTTTGGTATACTAAATGGGTTTTAGCCAATTGCTTTTGAAGACCGACCTGTGCCAAGAAGACCAGGCGTGGCGATCGCTTTAAAACGTATACGCTTGATTAGTATACTCTGAGTAAGTATGATGATAATTTGTGCTGAAGTAAGTGCAACGGAACACCGAGATATGCTGTCTCCAAAAACCCAGTTTGTGCTATCAATAGTTTTTCAAGACAACCTAGCTCGTCGTCCCGGTAGCGTCTTGAATTATTGCTGCGCCTTTCTGTATCTAACGTTTCTAATCTCTCTTGCTCTCTTATTCGCGGGTGTGTAAGAGTTCACATTCCGGAAAGTTTGCGCAGCAGCAGTTTAAAACTCGTAACACTATTTCACTAGCTAGATTAGAGGTAAAGATTAAGTTGCCTACGGCGGACCTTTCGTTCCGCCGCCCTTGAGGTAGACTGTGGATGGGATCCGGCACGGATCGCAGTTTCTCCTTTAGCACGTGCTAAGAGAAATGCAACTCCTTTGCCGAGGTGACACTCTGTCGGTCGTGTTTTGCCTGAGGTATTTATGTTGCTCGCTTTGCAGGTGATCATTTGTGAGAATAGAATAAACGCTACGTTAGGTATCTGGTTTGTCTGGTCCGGCTACCGGTAAGTAGAATAGTAGTAACTTACTTACGCTCTAATTTGAACCCGGCGTTGCATGCTGCTCGTGCTAGTCTGGTTTTTTGTGGACAACAACGCACGCATTAAACAAACGAAAAAGAAATATATAAATGTAACTGGAAACTGCACTAATCTTATGTATCCGTAGTGAGAAACCGCGTTCGTCTGAGGAGGTATCGTGTGAGGTATATAACATTTCGTAGAGGTATACAGTCGATTGTATATGATGTCGGCCAGTTTCCGGGGTGTATCGGAAACGGCTAGACGCCCGGGGCGGTCGCGTAAGGCTTGCCTACCGAAGGCAGAGCCCGTTTCCGCTACATCCGGGCGCGTCCTATCTCTTATACACGATGGCACAATGAATTGTTCGGACTCGATAGTGTATCTGCGATCTTTTCGTTGGCAGCTTCTTTTAAACGATGGAACCAAACTCGAAATCCATTCTGCCCATTCCCACACAGCACTGGGAAGCGCAGAGGTTGAGGTTGTGTAACGATAAAATATATAACTCTATGTATATCTACGCATGTCCTGCGGCCACCCGGTAACCAATCGCTTGTCGATCGTCCCCTTTACAACATGTTGGTAGCTGTTTGTGTGTGTGTACAGTAAATGGCATAAGTGATGCTGACCCGTCACTTTTCGTGCATCGTTCCAATAGCACGTGGTTGGTATTGCTGGAGTTTGCAGATCCGACGAGTCGATCTGTTCGAATCGACCCCGACCTTGCGTATACCTCCGTGTTCAGTTGGTGTGTGCCTATGTTGAGTTTGGATTCGGGTTCGCCCGCCTAGTGTGTGGCAATACTTTCATCATCGGAATAGTTCCGCTCATCGACCGAGCTGTTTCCGTCGTCATCGTGCGCCCCCGACCCGTCCAGCCCCAGGTCCATCGGCTCGGAGGAACCTCCGCGCCGAATGGCATCACTGTTCAGTATGCTGTTGTTGTTGTTTAGCCCATGATTTCCACCGTTTCCACCAGGGGCACCGCCAGCACCACTGGCCGCCAACGCCAACAGCTTTTGGTGATTACTCGTTTGCAGCAGACGGTCCGTCTCAGCACTGCGGTTTCCGCCCGGTCCCGCCGGTTCGATGGTCACGTTCGGGGAAGACTGCAGTTTGGCCAGCGACGAAAGGTCCGGGTTGTTCTGGTTGTTGTTGCTGGTAAGCTTGGCCAGATCCAACTGAGGCGGAAGGAAGCCCGGCGGCAGCTGATCGAGGTTGTGCCCCAGTGTCTTGAGGTGAGCGATTTTTGCCGCCTGAAGAGCCGCTGCCGTTGCTTGTTCCTGTGTCATTCCGCTCATACCTGTAACGAAGAACTTCGGTTTAGTGCAAGTTCCCCAAGAATGTCGAGCTATCGAACTCACCGAACGCATTCTCCGTGATAAACTGCAAGTACGTGTCCAAGATGGCCGATCCGGTGGGTGTGTTTTGTTGCATGTGGTTCATGGGGCCTCCACCTCCACCGGGACCACCATGACGATCCGGGCCCGGGAGACCATTTCCACCATTTCCGCCGTTTCCACCACTGCCATTTCCGTTGCCAGCACCGTTGCCTCCGTTGCCACCGTCACGTCCTCCGAGTCCCTCAAGTCCAAGCTTTGGTGTGCTCTCACCTGGTCGTACGCGCGTGATGGTGGTCGAGTTGAGATGGTTAAATCCTACCCGAAAAATGGACATTATTATACAGCACTGAACCCACCGTCTCATCAGAGCTCTTTAGCGCAAGTAGGAACACTTACCGGTGGGGGACATTCCCATCATGCTCTCATGGAAACGCCTTTGCGACTCGCTGTGACTGCTCTGCGACATGGTGAGGTCTTCGGGATCGTCAAAATCATCCCCCCCGTCGCCCGATCGCAGCTCCAGCTTCATACCGTCGTTGCGGCGCGTACCGGTTGGTGAGGCGCGGGCTCGCAGTTCCGCCGGGGAGATTTTAACGCCCGCCTTTGCCAGCAACCGCGATGCCAGCTCCGGATCGAACGGGCTCGGCATGGGCAGTACCGGAAGGTCCTTGGTCGAGATGCCTCGGTGCTGGCGGGACATGTGCGAATGCAGTGAGTTGCGGGATTTGGCCACCGTACCGCAAAGCACGCACCGATAGCCCGGGCAGACCGTGTGCTTGTCCTCCAGATGGGTTCGCAATGTGTGGGCCGAGCGGTAGATCTTGCCACACTTCGGGCAGGGCCTGGGGTCGGTCGCACGGACGCGCATTTCTAGAGAACGGCGAGAAACTGTAATTATAAGCGTTAAGTGCCGTTTTGGGGAGAATGAGAGAGAGAGAGAGAGAGAAAGAAAAAATGAAAACAAAATGAAATGAAAAATAACAAACGTGTGATGGATAAAGAAACGATAAAGTTGGGGAATTTTGGGAATCGTGTAAAGGAAGCTTAAATGAAAACAAAATAAAACCAATACTCCGGCCGAAGGATACACTTCTATTAGTAGGGTTATGTTTCTCTCTAGGACAAACTCTATTAGTATGCCAGCGTCTAACAAGAGCCACCCAACCAACCCAGGAAGGCAAAAGGAGCACCGTCTGTTATACTTTTCATTGTTTGCCTTTTATTTTGTAATCATTTCTCACGTTTACGTGACGTGTTCTGCTCGTTGTTCCTCCCGCGGTACAAATGCATCGAGATAATACATTCTACATGGTATTTGTTAGTGTTTGTTCTTTGTAGTGTCATTGTGTTTTCATGTTGTATAGTTTCACTAGCACTTCGGCCCCTTTGCAACTGAGCCGTGTTGCTTCTCTTGGTGTCCTCACTGAATGTCTCGATCATTCCATCGTGTTGCGTGTTTTGTGTTCTTGTTTTGTTCATTTTCGTTTTCTCCTTCGTTTGACTTCTCCCTTTTTTCTTACACTCTTTCCGAATACAAAACTACAGTTTTTTACAAGTCCCCGTGTAGTGCTTCCACTTTTACAATTTACAATCGTTTCGCAATGCCCTTAGTTTGTGTTCAATGGTTTATAGTTTTCTCACTGTGGAGGATTTTCTTCCATTTTCATGCAAGGTATTCCAAACTTTCCTTCTTTTTGCTTTCTTTTCTCTGCTTGCTTACGTGTAATATGGCGCTAAATATATATCTATGTATATATATATGTATATAATCTATGTATCAATAGATCTTTGTATATATACTCCTCTTCTAAGTTGCAATTGTTTGCATGCCGGCGTAGCGTGCTTACCAAGTTTAATTCATATTAAAGCGAATTTGCTCTGTATCGTGTGTATCTTTCTAAAAGCCTGTGTGTTCTGCATATAATCCGTTCTGGTTGTAGTAAATCGGTACAAAAATGAATTGGTTTTATGTTGAAAAAGCAACGAACAGTTCTTACGTAAAATTTATTTTCTAATAGTTCTTCTTAACACAACCTTTAAACAACACAGAAAAGCTAACTTTTAAACTGAATTGATGAGACACCATCGAATCGGAAAACAATGTTTCCCCTTTTGCCGGAACCGTTTATAATGCAAATAGTTATGGCAAATGACGAGCCGCTCTTTTTGCCCGACCCGGGTTTGCAATCCCTAAAAATATCAAGCGAAAAGGAACGACTAACCTAACATTACTCCTAATACCGCACTAATGGCAAAATGAGGAACAAATCGTGTTGTCTTTTGCAACGCTGTTTACTTTGAACGTTAAATTTATGTGTTGTTTACGTATTTGTTGAACTTTTACAAATTGCGAGGTGTCTTTTTAGGTGTCCGTAATTTCATTTCCCTAATCGATTTCCGTCACTAAGATAAACAATTTCCGCACCTCCTGTATAAACGAGGGACGCCTGAAATGCGGAACGCAACCGAAAACCGAAGCTCAATTTATGTCAAGCCGATAATTACCGATAGTGTGCAAGTAAACTAGTATATTGGCCCAGCAAGGAAAGGCAACGGCAGGCCACTGACGGTGTGGAGGTCGGCTCGCGTTCCCTAATTGGACACGCCGGATCATTGTAATTAGGTGGAGCCGGATCTTTTTTTGCTCGCCTTTTTCGCGGCCACCGTGCGGTGATGATGATTACTGTTTGACTTTACTTTTCGGTGGCCGTTTTGGGGCGCCAGTAACACTACGGATACATATACTTCGCAGTCCTGATGAAAAATTGTACTAGGTGTGGCGACGTACAACGACGTTGCGCGTGGAATGGATATTTCGGGGCGAGCCGCAATACTTGCAAGGAAAGCTACCTCCGATAGTACCGAGGGTGCGAATGAAATGACCACTAATGGAACTATCAACCATCGTGACAATGCACAAGTGATGCCTGCGGACGAACGTCCGAGAACATGGGAGTAGGTCTTTATCAGGACAGAACAGGATAGCGATGCAGAAACTTCGGACCTATCCTTTCCAGACAAATTCTCCTTCTATTGTGTTGTGGCTTATCAAATGTTGTGTTTCAATGTGGCTCGTGAAAGTAGGTGTGTAGGTGTAATTCCTGCTGTTATGTGTTATAGAGTGTTTGCATCTGTATCGGTTGCGGTGCAGAGAAAGCCTAACCAACTAACCTATAAGGCCGTGTTATCTGTTTTACTTCTGTAACTATCGAGACTGTTTCTATTGTTTATCAGTTCTTTCCAATTTCAGTTACAAACTAACCTAACATTTTATTACGAACAGCGTACGTGTCGCGGTTGTTTATCCTGTGTCATTCTTCTAGCAGTGACCCTTTTTTCTTCTCGCAGTATCGTGGAATTGCAACCTATAGCCTGACTTCAATTTTCTTGCGTTGCTGTGTGTCTTTTCTTAGAATCGCCTCGTTCCGAACGATTTTATTTCCGTTATTTTGTTTCCATGCCTCGCTTAATTTTCTTTTACCTAATTTTATAGCTTAGTAGGAACCATTATCGTGTTTTACTGCCTTTTACATTATCTCTGCTCACGTCTAAATATAGAAAATCAAATCGGCCCGATTAGATCAGGAAATGTTGTTTGTTGTTTCTTTTACTCATGGCATGTTTGTTTTGTTTGCTTAATTTTGGTTTGTTTTTACAAGTAATAGGATTTTTCTTATCATCTCAACCTTTTGTGTGTCTATTTGTGATTAAAGTTTATTCACTTTAAGCAATTTGTATTCAACTCACACTACACCGGTAAGACTATCCTACCGTTTTCTTTTGCGAAGATTGAACTTTCCGTTTCCGTAGCATTGCAACTAAAATAAATATAACGTTTAGAAATCTATAGGTTTCGTTCATCCCCTTTAGAACGTTTTTGTTTTGTTAGGGTGATGAAGCAAGCCGACCACTTCTCTAATACTGATCCGATGAAGAATGTTGAGATACAGGGCAGGATTTTTTGCTTGGGCAAATCAAATATAGTTTTTATGTTCCTAGTAACTATTATCAAACATAGGACTAGCAAAAGAAAGCTATGGGTTTGTCGCCGTTTTTTTCTTGTTCTTGTAAACAGTTTAACTGTTTGTGTGAGCAGGTTTTGTTTTGCGTATAGTGTTTATTTGGCTTTATTCTATGTTAGTGTGTGCAGTGTATTTTTACTTCTTTTGGTTTTATATTTTGTGTTTCAAGTGTCTTGTTTCTTGGTATCTTGTGTAGATTTATCCGTTCCTAGCAATACGTGTTGCTTTTTGTAACATAATTAATTTTTTCTCCTGTATACTTAAACTTTTCATTCCGACCGGGCGAACGTTGGAACATTTTTACCAGTCTCGGACCGTGTGTTCTTGATACCCGCCCTGTGTTGGCCGCGTGTTAGCTTTTAGTCTCTTTCACTTAAACATCTTCTGTATTACCTCAAATAAGAACCCGTTTGAGTTTTGGTTTGAACCTTGCAGAATAGTAACAACGTGGAAATCATATCATTCAATCATCAAAACCCACACGCTGGGCCGTTTTGCTCGCTTTCTCTCTCATTCTCTAGCCGTATCTGATCGATTTTGTCGCAGTTTTAGTTAAATTTTTAGGAACTTTAGTCACTTTTAGGACACCAATGCGTATCGCCAGCGAACCTTGTAATACTTTATCATTTATGTTGTTGTTGTTTAAACTTTGCTTGATAATATCTCTAGAAATCTGTTCACGTATCGCCTATGTAAAACTCGAATTGAACAAAGTTCGAGAATCAGTTATGTGGGGAGGGGAAAGGATAGCAAGATGTTTAAATTAACCGGATAAAAGAAGTTCGATTTGACCGGCACTTAACAGTTGGGGAAACTTTGGGAGTCTCCTTCTTGGAATGTTGGCTTTAGGAAATCGCTTCCTGGGGAACTTCGGCCTAGTTTCACGGAATACCGGTGAACGGTCCCCCGGACGAGCGCATAGCCTTCATTTGAGCCCACTGGTTCGTGTGCTTGAGGCGCATATGGTTCCGCACCGAGTTCGGGTGGGCAAAGCGGCGACCACACTGAATCACCGGACAGACCGGGCTGTCGCGAGGATAGTGTCGGTCGAGATGCTGCCGAAACACGCGCGGTTCGAGAGGGACTTCGCACAGCGGACAAGGGAGAAGGTACACCTGGCCCTGCTGCGACCCGTTGCCGGCATCTCTTCCGGCGCTGCCAGCGTTAGTGGCGCTGCTAGTGGAAGGGTTCGTGGAGCCCGTGTTGTTGTAGGCGGCTGCAAACAGTCGATCAGCGGCGGCTGCGGCCGCTGCCACGGCGGCTACCGACGAGGCGGCCGATTGTTGTTTGGCGTTGCTTTGGGAGCCGCCAGTCGAGGAGGAACCATTACCGGAACCACTACCGGAAGCCGCCGCCGCCGTCGTCACGGAAGATCGACCGCCGGTAGTGATGGCGGGAGACTGCGAGCCACCTCGTTTCTCGGAGGCGGCCGGCTGGCCGAGATTCAGTACGTTCGTTGGCGTGAGGGTCGGCGTCGGGGGTGTGCTGGCCGTCGAAAGGAGGAACCCGGCCAGCTTTTGATGGTGTTGGTGTTGCTGCTGCGCCTGACGCTGGAGCAGTGCCTGCAGCCGGACCTTCTCATTGATGAAGTGCTGCTTGAGGGCGAGCTCGTGCGTTCCGGCCTTGTGGTGGGCGGCAAAGAAATCGGCCGCCGCCTGTTCGCTCCCCGCGTCCCCCAGCGCCGCCGCCCCGTTCATGCTGCTGACGGCGCTGGCTGCGGCAGCCGCCGCCAGCACGCCCGCCGCAGCCATCCGCTTGTGGTATTCGCTGTCCAGCGTGGTCGCAATGGCCGACAGCCGCCCGTCCACCTTGAGATCCAACTCGCTTCGCTCGCTGCCTGCGTCCACCTCTTCGTCCTCATCGTCCTCGTCGTCATCACGCAGTGGCGTTGCTAGGCGATCGTCACGATCGTCGTGGCCTCTGACCGGCGGCACGCGCCGTTCACCGTCGTCCTCGTCTCCCTGTTCGTCGTCGTCCGCGTCGTACCGATCGTTAAGCGGCCGCTTGCCACCGCTCGCATTGTAAGCCGGCTTTTGCCGAGCTGGCACTTCGGTGTTATTGGTGCTGGCCTGCCGCCTCAGGGACAGTGCTTCCCGGACATCGTCAAGCGCCCGCTGATCCCCGTCGGTTGACTCATCGAACGGTGTCATGTCCTCCGGTGGGGACGCCCTACCGTGCCGATGCAGATTTTCCGCGTGCGATTGATCGTAATGATGACGCTTAAACCGCTTCGCCAGCCGACGATGCTGTTGCTGCTGCTGCTGCTGTTGATGATGACGGCTGGTGGTGCTGCAGTCGAGCCCATTTTGCTCCTGCTCAGCACGCCGCCGCCGGCGGTCACACAACGCCCCGTCGGCGTCACTGCGCGGCGTCTCCTCGATCTCCTCCTTGATCAACGCGTCGCAATGTTGCCGCGCATCTGCAATCGTGGTTTGTACAAGCACACGTCATTTGGTTGCAGTTCAGGGGGAAGTAGGAGAGTTTGGATGGCAATGGTGTGCGCACAGTGTTACAAAGATGATTTCTGATTTGGTTCCCGCATCCGTATGTTTTTTTTTTGCTTTGTTGGTTTGTACCTATGTTTACTTGCAATTGGCACCGCCGACCCGATCTATGTTGCGTGATCAATTATTTTTATAATATTATTTTTTAGCTGCCTTAGGATGGTTTCTACTGTCCACACACCTTCAGTTTGCCGGCTTTATCTGTTGTATGATGTTTTTTTGTCTTGTTTTTGATAATGTTCACTTTCGATTCGCTCTCGGCATTGATTCGTTACCAATCATTTTTCATTCCAATTGCCACGGTGTGTACGGACAGTATGATCGATTCTTTAAATCGAGATTTTTTTTTTTATAAAAATCATTACACATTCATAGAGATCGCGGTCGTGCTGGGGTGAATTGTTTCTCGATTGTTCGGTCGCCTTTTCTTTTGCAACCAACTCGTCGTAAACATACAGCCATTATTAATATTTATTAAATTAAACGTTCCTTGCTAGCTTACTAAATGATAAGGATGTACTAATTCGAACGCAAACGATTGGAAAACAAAAAAACGTACAAAGGAAAACAATAACAACGAATGCTCGAGATAAGAAACACACACGCACACGCATACAAAACAATAATAAATACAGACACACTCACACATGATTGACGTAACAGAAACGTAACTTAACGATATCGGCGAGCGAATGGGAAACAATGGTCAATCGATCGAACTTAAAAAACGACAAACTTAGATCGTACAGAAAATGGATGGTCGAAAACCTCTGGGACACGTTAGTGCCACGAGGAAAAGAAAGGGAAAACAAAAAATAGAATCAACACAGATATGATATGATATAGGTTTTCAATGTTGCCTCTCTTGTGATGTTAATGTATGCCGCTTGATGAGCCAGCCTTTGTCCAGAGAGATGGTTTTCGGTTCGATTGATTTTTGATAAATTTGGATTTCGTCTCGATTCGTTTGTTTTTTTGTGATTCTTCGGGAACGAGTCTCGTTCTTCCGGAAGTTGTGCCTGAAAATAGTTGCACCCATGCACCGATGTGTTGAATGATTGTTTTTTTAGCCAGCGCGTTGCAACTGCCGATTGATGGTGCGGGTGGGCGAGCGAGAATTTGATCGGTGGAGGTGGAAGCCCGAATGGAAATAGCACCTACCCGCGCACACGTGTTTGCCAATTGGTTTTGCACAGTAGCCCTATTGATGCCAATCGGGAAAGAGTCCGAGGGGAAGGGGAAGGGAATGTATGCTCGGGGTCACAGACAGCATATTAGGTCCTTAGCACATCTCTGCTCATTGTAAGTCTCACATACACACGCATCAGCACACCGACCGGCAACGGGAGCAAATCGCTTGCATCGCGCCACCCGGTGGCGGCTTGTATCGAATTTAAATAAAACTTTAACCAAAGGAAAGCTTCACAAACAATTAGAACGGAAAACATACGGCATCGAATAAAAACGATAAAAAACGATAACCATTAAAAAGACAAAAAACACACGAACATTTGGTTTTCTAGTGGTAGATCAGACAATTCTCTTCAATGTTGGTAGACTCAGTTCGAAGAAAGTGACTGCTTCATTACACAGAATGGCATGCAGAGTACATTTGTTTTAGTACGATTTCCCATGCTTGTTGTCTATTTGTGTTTCCTCTCTTATTCTGCCATACCAATGTTGTACTTTTAATTTTTTCTCTTTTCTATCTAGATCTTTTGTTTGATCTACTTTCATCTTACCTAGAAATGATACACAAATAGATATCTAATTTAACTTATTATAAAACAGAATGTTTCTCTTTTTCTGCTGTTTCTCATTCGTGTTAGTTTGTCTTTTTTGCATAGTTCTTTAAAATTTCGGGTAATTTGTTCAGTTTTTTGCATATCTTTGGAAGCCACCTCTGTCGTGGGATTAGTTATAATCTTCCTAAACGCTGCTGCAGTGATGTTGGACAATCACTTTGTGTACATGTGCGTGTGTATATGGTCCAGTATTGAATCGGTGTTAACTTAGTAGGATAATTTAGTATGGTTTTTTTTTCTTAAATCAAAATCATATAAAGGCAAACAATGTATCGTATGTAGGAAAATACTGATTACCCTGGTTAGATCTGTGCTCGTGAGAAAATGTGCAAAGTTGTGATAGCGTTTCCTGGCAAATGGGGATAAATTTTGGGGCATCAGACTTGAATTTAGCGATGAAGTTGAATAGTCAGGACAAGAAGGGGTAGTAGAGATCGGTTGAGTTTGTGAACAGTTTGTGCATTGTGTTATCATCATTTTTTCTACGTGAAACCAATTGTGACCAATCGAGAGAGGGTTTTCTTAACCAGATATTTTATACAGCGATATCGATAATCAAATAGCATAAATGAAAATAAAATAATAACGAAACACTCCATGGAAGCCAACATAACAAAATTAAAATGTAAAACAACAACTGCTTGAGATAAAGTTAAATAAAATGAATGATGTCCACCGAAACTAAAATAATGGAAAAATGGCGTCAGACGATGTAAGTAGGGAAAGGAGGGAAGGAAACAAAAACAGAACAAGAACGGAAAAGAAACCAACAACAGTACTTTCAAACCAAACTAGAGGAATGTTTAAGTTAAGTAAATATTAATAATTTATTAATTATGCTGAACAATCAGAAATCATTATTAAACACTGACGGACGGATTATTAATAATACGGTTTTGGTCGTATTCACTATACGTTATTTGGTTGCGTAAAAGTCAGGAGGGTATATCGATTATTTGTTTCATTTTATATTGAAGGGTTTGGTAGAGATGTTTCAAAACGTGAATGGAATGGAAATTGTTGCACTAAAAATGTATGGTTAGTGGCTGGTTAAAATTGATTTCCATTTCCATAAGGATAGACAAAAAAACTCTTCAAGCAGAAAACGGAATATTCTTAGTTATTATTTCATCAGTCAAATTATCTGAAAACAAACAATTCATCGGGGAAAAAGTTTACGATTGTCTCACACTAGCTAAAATATTGTAGAATCTTTTAATCTAATCAAAACGGCAAACCATAAGAGAATACAATGGGCTATGGGTAGGTTTTTCAAAACTATAACTACATATCAACTATATCCATTTTCAGTACACATTGAGCTTGTAACTGTCAATTACGTTGCAAAGGAATTTATCAGTGGGATTAAATTAATCGCAGACAGGCGAAAACCAGTTTGACATGAGCCTGGTCGAATAATATCGAAATAGAAATAGCCAAATATCAACTGTTGCCATTTCCAATGTAGCTATGCCAAAACTATCGATAAACATTTCAAATCCGCCGATAGTGGTTGATGATATCGCTACTAAATACATTGTCACTCGTTTATTCGCCGCATAGTTCCCGATGGAGGCGCATGGTGTTTGGTGCGGTTGATGTTTTAGCAACCAGGTGGATTTATTTTCCTTCTGCCTGGCCACCATTTCACCGCGATCGGCTGTCACAATGCGAATTTTCCAATTCACCTTCCCCTTCCAAGCTTCAACCCAACCGATCCACTCGGTAGGATTCAATGGTGTAATTAAACAAGCGCTCATTCCGGAAATACTTTTATTCTTTCCCGTTACGTCGATAGCAAAACGATCGATAAAAGCATAAAAATATGTTGCAAAACATCATAAATCTAGCAACGAGCAATTTTACCCCCTCCAGCCAGCCCGACACACACCTCCACCTTGCGTAGAAATGTGTCAACGCAAACAAAAAGCGGTGCGTTAGCTAGGATTTATTCAGTTTGCAATCAACCGTGAGCTCGGTTCGGTATTGAACGTTGGGAAGCAAATGAAAACCAAAAAAAAAAAAACAAAAAGAACTGAACGAACGAAAGCCTGGAAAACAGCGAACAGTTTTAATTAGAAAATCGATTAAAAATGTCTTCTCACCCGCCCAGTTGTTCGGCGTCCCCGGCCAGCCTGTATCCATAGATAGAGTAAAAAAATGATAGAAACAGGATTAGAAAGGACACGCGTGGAGGCCGGAGGTGCCTTCTGGGGCTGCGGTATCACTCCGGCAGAATGAGCGCAATTTTAGTGCCACTTCCACTCCTCCCTTTCTGGTATGATTATTACCCCCGATTGGTTATTGTAATTGTATTGTTTTATGGACGGGATGGGCGGGCGGGGAGGGCTGGCGAAAGGTTTGTGGCAAAAATAGAAACCGAACCGAACCCTTCCGGCTCCAACTGTCCCCAGGATCGCCCTAAATTATGGAAAATAGCTTGACTTAAATTCCATGCCTAACGAACCAAGCATGCGAGTGAAAAAAGTAGACCACCATACACACACGCACAAAGAAATATGGTACGGGTGTGGTGAAATTACACGCTTTATGGTCCGGGCGTGTGTGGCAGAGAAAGGGGAGGGACACGGGCACCACCAGGTTGAGAATTGGTTTAATGAAAGCGATTGATTGAATTTTTAAAAAGGGCTAAAACCGTTTACCACCATTCTTGTTTCTCCCGCCCGCTGGCCGGAGATCTAAATCGTTTGTGTCTTGTGGTAATTATTCCAAGCGAAAGTTGTACCCTGCGAGCCGATTTTCCTCTTTCTTTCCTCCAGCGAGGGAAGTTGGGACTATTTTTTTTTCGTTTGTTCTTGCACAAAAGAACTGGTTTTGAGCGACCCATCGAATCGAGGTTAGCGTCGAACACCGGAAGTGGAGCAAAACGATCCGATAATTCCGATTAGCCTAAAAGTCTACGGCGTTAGGTAGGTGAGGTTTTCCAATAAAATTTCTTTCCCCGTTTTTCCTCCCTCTTTTTCGCCCACCGCCAACATGGAAGATGACTGTTGCCAAAAGTCATTTAGACGATACCTTCCAGTTTTTTTTTGTTTTCCGTTTTCCGAAGCGGTCGTCGTTTTGAACGATTTCAGGGTGAGCAAATGAAGACCGTCCGCCGAGTCGGTCGGTTTGGGAGAATCAATGCCACAAACAAAACCCATTCATTCATTTGTGTGTGTCCTTTCCCTCCGCACCCATAGTTTCCCCAAAACTATCCCCATAACTTCCCCGGGTCAACCTTTCTGCCTATCCTGGGGCGAAAGAAAAACCTTTTCTAAAAACTGCACGATGTGTGCTCGGTTGCCAAACGGTTTGGCCTTGTGGCGGTTTTGTTGGAAACGTGTGGAAGAGATTTTACCCCGGCGGCTCAAACTCTTGGAGCACTCATGCGATGGAAAGGTGGGATGGGATGTGAAGACCACCACACAAACATTAATGTCAATGGTGTCACTGTCGCAATCGAGCGGCAGCGAGAGAGTACCATCGAGCGATAGACAAAAGCAGACGAGGCGACGGCAAAGCCAAGAACCGGTGGAAAACAAAGTACGCCACCCGACGAAGAGGAGGTCGCCGGTAGGAGGGATGCGCAAGGTCTGGTCGGCGGAGGGGGCTTTTATAATCACATTCAATGGATAATTATGCCTTAACTATCATTAAAATATTCCATTTTGAGGATTATAATTATCATCATTTCGACATTAAGAATTTTCCGTACGGAGGGTTTGCTTTGGTCCCTTTTGTTGCGGGGTTTGTGATGACGGGGAAAGCAGGGAGAGGGGAGGGGTGGATAGGGATGGATAGCGGCTTCATGTTTGAAGGGTTGCTGTGAGAGTAATGTGTGATAGCGTCGCAACCTGAACTGGGACGCTTTCGAGTATTCCTTTTCGGACGAAACGAAGCTCTAAAGCAGTTACAACGATCCGAAGCTCGCCATCCCTTTTGATAAGGGCGGGATGCCACACATCACCGGGGCTTGAGGGGGGAAAACCGGGAAGCGAGTCAGCGAGTCTCTGTCTCGGTCGTTGTCTAGTGTTACGGCCGGCCTTCATTATGGGCGCTTGGAGAAGAACCTGCCGTCGGCCAAAAGCCTCCAAAGCCATTTGGCAGTGGGAGATCGCTTTCCGAGCGGCCGGGTCTCCTGTTTCCACCCCGTGTATGCGTTTTCCACGAGGGAAATGCCATCTTACCATGGCGTTGGTGTTACTGCCATTTGGCTCCAGTGTTGCGAGTGAGAAATTGGCGATAGCAATACATTTTAATTTCTCCTTTGCTGGAGTATGAGTACTGAATAAGGAAACGTGATTTTACAGCATGGAAAATCGTGCTTAGCTACTGTGAACTGCAAAGTATCACTTTGTTGTAGTGAAAATATTTTCAATGGGAATTTATACCCTTCCCTTGTCATGTTTTGCTGACGTATTTTCGTCGTCAATTCCCGTTCCATTATTCCTTGGATTGTTTATGTGTAATTACTCGTTTCATCGATGCGATACCGCACAATCTTTTCTCCTTTATGCATAATATTCACCCCGAAGGCTTGGCCTCTTGCAACACCCTTAACATGACCTTTTTTTAAGTTTTTCCCCTACTTTCGTCATCAGCGAGCGACATTCTTTTGGAGGAAAACTTTGGCCCCCTAATGTGTTCCGCGATTAACGCAGCGAACGCACGCTGGAACGATCCTTACAAGCAGGACCGTTTTTACTCTCACCACATAACACACTTGTCGTGAATGTTACCACGTGGTCGCGGCTTTTTTTTGTGGTGTTCTCAAAGTGGTTTTTTTCTGTGTGCATGTAAAAATAGTTTCATCCAAAAAGTGTTGTGTATATTTTTCCTCCGGTTGGTGATTTCTTTTCCTTCCGCCAACAAAATGTGGCCAACAGTTGATTTTGTTATTTTTATTTGTGGGGAAGTAAGTAGGGAAATCTTCAGGGGGGCCCCTGGGGGAGGGTGGGAGCTATAATTTTCGTAATTGAAAATGTTTGCTGCCGAATGTCGTCGGCGCGCGGCAAGACATATTGCATGTTCGGTATCAGTTTGCAACCAGAGGGCAAAGTCGGACGGCCACGTCTTCGTGAAGATCGGGTGAGTCGTACGCGTGTAATGGTGGGACATTATCCGCCGCCATTTCGCCTCCCAAGACCAAGAAATCCTTGCAAGTGGAAAACCGGGTGGAAAATGAATAAATGAAGAAGCATGCCTCCATCGTCCGGTCGGGTTTAGAAAACAAACAAACAAACGATTCGAGCACGAACAAACCACAAACATGTTGTACAAAACACAAAAAAGGGAGAGAAGGAAAAAAGTTTGTACGGATTGGAAAATGGAAAAAAACACTGGACAGAGATATCAGCACGATTCTCACCGGCGTGTTTTTCCGACAAACTCATCATGGATGTTTTTTTCTAGTGTTTCGTCTAGGTTGTGTCGCCAAAACAAAGCCAGACTTTTGGCCAAAACACTAGAAAGCAAACATCTTCCCTTTCGGGGTTACAGCTGGCGCGAGGGCCACCGTTAGGATTTTTCGGTTATCAATTAGTCAGTAGAATATGTTACAACAACCGGTTATGGGTTGGTGTTTTTCTACGCTCACCCTTTGGACCGGCTCGTTCCAGGACATGGTTTCGTGACGCTCGTCAATTTCACCGTCATCCGAAAACGTACGCAATCCTGTCAGCGAGTATCAGTTGCTGTTCGGAGTGTTGATTTTTGATTCGCATTCAACTCCCTCCAGTGACTAAAATAAAGCGAAAAAACTAGTCGATGGTTCGGGGTCGCCTTTGGTTGAGCTAGAAAAACCTTCGGAACGGAACCCGTACTCGAACAAAAACCATCGGAAGCTTACAAACGAGCTCCAGACACGAGCGGTTAGTGTCGAGAGGGTTTCTTGTGTAACGTGCTCAGTTGTGTGTTTTTTTCCATCGTTAAACCTATGGTTTTGCCACGATGTCGTGAACTGTTGTCATCATAATTATCTCCAGCGAAAGTAGAAATTTGTCAAACAACAATTCTTTGAACCTTTCAGTGCACTCATCATTGTTTCGGTATACAAACCATCAATAATTAGTAGGAAGAAAGATCAACTTTTGATATTATGTAGCTTTTTTGATTGAAAAAAATACAACCAATTTTCTTTAAATATCATTAATTAGGTTCCAAATTGAATTTCCTCTTTCCGGACATTCGAAAGCATCAAGTATACCTAATGCTCGCTCCACAAAAGAGGTCGACTGTAAAGCTGACGTTTGTTCTATACATTTTTCCTACGGCAAAGGAAGCAAAATGAATTCTTAAAAAAATGTCCTATGTATTCCCGCGCAGGGTTTCTTATTTAACTGTTTTTTTCCTCTTCCCCAGCTGAGTGCGTTGACATGTACGCATGCAGGACACTTCGGGAAAGAACCCTTTTCCGAATCGCGCCTTCAAACGCACGGCTAGCCGCCCCCGACGCGGAAACAATTGATTCGCGATTATTTTTCCAAAAGGTCCTGGGTTTTGGGTAAATTTCGAAGTGATTTTTAAATTGGACCCAACACCCCGCGCCCTCCGAAAAGTCCTTTTTTAATGAGGAAGTTTTGTTGCCGTCCGATAAGTGGGCACCTAAAAATACCGTCCTAAACTCGTTTAATTATTCACCAGCGCGCATTCTGGCGGCGGGAGAAACATTGAACGTCAAAAGTGAATTGAGTAACGAGCATGAAATGGCTGCGGGTAAGTAACGATCGGGTGAGGGAAAAAATTGAAGAAAAAAGCATGAATAGAACGCGGCACGGCGGCCTTCTTAAGACGTTCTTTCAAACGGAAAAGGACGAGCGGTCGGATGGACAAGGACGTTGGGAGAAAATGGCAGACGCCAGAAAACGGAAAGCGGGGGTGGTGGAGTTCGATTTCTATCCATTTGGCTCAGTTCCCATGGGTTTCAATGGGTCATAGGCTGTTTTTTTTTTATTAACAAGAAAATACTTTTCTTAATCCTTCGCTTTGAACATTTTTGTAACCAATCAACTTTTGTTTTCCACTCTTTGTTTTCAAAATTTTTATTGTTTTCAATAAATCATGCTTGTATTTAGAAAAGTTGTATATTTGTTTATAGTAAAGTCAAGTTTTGGTAAATTTGGCCTACAAAAATGTTTTGATTAAATCAAAACTTCTAATATACAAAATAAAAAAGAGGTTTTCTGAAATCTCAATCAAACCTCGCTCTCTTCCTAGGAGAAGATCATACATATTTGATTGCATTTGTCCCTTTTACTGACCCCTTACTCGTTAATTGCAAAGTGGTGTCGACTGGATCGGAAATTTCTCGGATTTGCAAAACACGGATACGCAGGGCCACGCCGACTATCAAAATAGTTTTCCCCACGAAAATGCTCGCGGATAGCAGATTGTTTTCTATCTTGGCAGCTGACGAACGGGGCATGGAATTTGAAATTTACCAACAGAAATCATCCAACCCGAGGCTGCCACCAGATTGCGGAAGAAAAGAAACCGGGTTGCCGTGCGATCAGTGCGGGTTTCGGGGAGATCGCAGTTTGAATAGCGATGTTGATGATTTATGCTGCAACGATGCGCACCGTCGCCCGGATTTCGGCACCTCACGCGGGTCACGGGTGCACCGGGGAAGGACGGGCGGGCGGGCATGGGAACGGGGTGCGAGTTTAGTTCGTTTGGTTAGCCCGGAAATTAACCACGCACTGCGATGCATTCGCAAGCAGCGGCGATGACGATGACAACGATGACGATGTTGGGAACGGACGACGACGACGACGACGACGACAACCGCCATCACGGTACGGATAATGTCGCCTTCCGTCTCGCCCGCTTTCCCCATCGACCGAACGTTCTTTGGATCACTCGCTCGTCGTCGCTGGCGGTATCCCGTGGCTGCGCAATTTCCACCTTCAAAAACCTCGAACCGAGCAACTCTCGTGCCAGACCGAGAGAGAGTGCGTGTGTGTGATTCTGCATAAATTAATTAGAAAATTTCCCAACCCGACTCCCGGCTGCCCGCCATTTGCAAAAAAGGGGCCCTGTTCGACGGGAATTGGTTAGGAACGACGTCGACGACAGTCGACCACGACCACAGTGATGACGATGCATCGCCCCGGCAATAGGTAGCAATCCCGCGAAACACATGCTCGTCGTCGATGCGTTCTTGTCGTGGCCGGAACCGAAAAGACCGGCACCGGCACGGGTGCCAGAGTTTCTCCACCGCGAGCGGCTTGGGATTAGATGAATATGAATAAATTTCATCAGCACACGCGCTGCCCTTGTTTGCAACGGATGCTGCGCGCTCGGCTCGGGTAATGCACTTTGCCGAAAATGATGCTCCAGATGCCACCGGCTGCATCTATCGGTCTGTCTGTCCCGTCGCTCCACACGTGTGTGTGTGTGTGTGGGGGGGTGGGTATGTTTTGCGGCCAAGCAATCAAGCGCTAGCTCTACGTCCGCCTCCATACACTTACGACGGTACGTGGAGCGCCATCATTAATGGCTAACAAAACAACACAGTAATAACAATAATGGTGCAACAATAGCAAGCAATTAAAAAAAAAACAGCCACGGAACTCCATCTCGCAGACGGTACCGATACGGTTCGGACCCGCTGCACCTAGGCCTGGGGTTTTTGCGAAAAAGGAACGTTTCTCTTCCATCGAACCGTGTCCGCCGCCTATGCCGTCCCTTTATGTAGATTCAATTGTCTTCCTGGCGAAAACGGGGATGAAAGGCCAGAAAAAAAGGGAACGAGGGGGTAGTTTTTCCCGGGCCGCCCCGTGACAAGTGATGGATGAAAACCAACACACGACGCATCGTTGCATCGCGAGATGCAAGGCAGTGCACCGCAAGGCCGCCGCCGACCAGCTGGTGTGTGTTTCGAATCATCAATCATGGCACTATCATCATCGTGCGTGTGCGTGCGAGCGAGAAGAGCGACCGAGATCGGGTGGAATGGAAAATGAGCGTGCGTTAAGCTACTAGGTTAGTCAATAAGTTTTGAAAGCGACGACCTTGGAGTAGTAGAAAATCCAAAATACCTATGCCATTTTAATATTTCATCTTTCATATGAACGTGCTCCAATTTTCATTTCGATCCGTCAACTTATTCGTGTATACACACGGTTTGAAGTTGATCTGTTGTAGGATTGTGCAATGATGGAAAAATATGAATGCCTGGTTGTGATTAAATTCTTTGTTTTAGAAGGTTTATTGGCGACTGAGATCCATGAAAAGAAGATAAAAGTATTAAAGGTCTCCTTCATTTTCAACAACTCAACGATGGGTTTGCGCGTTAAAGACGAGTCGCAAACTTTTTCCACATCTCAAATCCTTCGTAGAAAGCACTTTTCAACAAACAAGGTGGTTATAGCCGTCGTAGAGGAGGAACCATTTCCGTGAAATTGGAAGATCGTTGGACAAAAGTGCCTTGATCTTTTGGAAGACTATAATGAGCAATAAATATGATAACCTTTAAAAAAACGCTGTATCTTCATTTCCGCATTCAAAACTTATTGACTAACCTAGTATATGCAAAGTCGGCCACAGGAAAATAAGAGAATATGGCGTGACGTGTGTAGGCAGAACTTTTTTTTGCTCCCATCCCACTATCTGAGCTAGAGCTAAACGTTCTCTGTTCCCTTCGGCGGTAGTTTTTTACGCACACTGCGAGTGTACGTTTATGCATACGTTTACTTTCCGCACGCCCGTTGGAAATGGAGGAATATAAATTCGGTACCAGCGGACCGGTTTACATTGGGCTTTTCCGCTCGATCGGACGGACCGATCCCGTGACAGGTTCTGAATCGATGATAGTTTTGCATTCATTCCCAACCTGCAGGACATGTGCCCTCCCTCCGTCCTTTCGAGCGGACGTACTGCGATGGGAATGATATAAATTTCAATCGAAGCTTTACTTGTGGTGCTTTTTTGTGTGGCCCCGGAGCAAGCGGAGGTTAATTTGGCTCCATCTCGTATGCGTGCTAAAATCTCGTAATCGAATGCCACCCACCCCTGTCCCCAAAATCAAAGGCTACACTTTATGACTAATGATGTCGCGGCCGCCGCCCGAGTGGCTTTGTTGTTCGCGGATTGACTGGCGAACTCGCACCGGACGTTGATTTCTCCGGTTTGCAGTTACTTACATCGGTTTCGAGTTGGATGATGAAATCAGCATCACTAACCGGACTCACCGGATGGCCCGGACAGCGGTGCGATATGTGTCCACCATCCCCTGACGTGATTTCTAATTTAATGTTTTTGGTTTTAGGCACGCCGACGCTGGTGTGCACCTCTGGTCAGTCAGGGTGAGTTAGATAATATCATCCGACAGGCCGCGGCGAAATGGACACACTGGGCTTCTGGAGTGCTGGGAGTTTCGGTTTTCGGCACTCTCGTCTGGCACTCCATTTGTTGTTCAATTAGCCGTAATGACATTAGTTTTACCAGCATGGCACGCACACACGCTCATTAGGCGCGCCGCGTTTGGTAGCCAAACGAACCCGATGAGGAATTTAGAGCCCTCTCTTTGTGACAAAAATAGTACGCGAAACCGTTGCCGAAAGGGATCAGAGTGCATAGAATGGTTGTGATTGGAGATTCGCAAATAAACGAGAACAAACGCAACACGCAATACCTTTGCTGGGCCAATGCGACGCAATGTGGATTCGATCTGGGAAAACATTACCGGAACTTTTCCAATTATCGTCTCGCGGTAACCGAGAAATGTACGTCACCATCTCGTAAAGTGCGTATCGAATGTGCATAAGGGATTTTTTTCTGGGAAACTGTGAGCTCATCAAAAGGGTTTCCGTGTAGCTTTTCCGGCGAAGCAGTGTTTCGAATGTGATGGATTCGGCAGAGAATTATATTAGTTTAGTGAAAATTAGTGGAAAACAACAAAACATAGCAAAATCGTGGGAAAATAAAAGAACAGACCCCTTCGTTAGTATCCAAGCAAGCGTCGTCCGGTAATAGTAACACCATTTATGCAGGCTATCCAAACCGCTTCGGAATGGAACGGGGTTGACGGGGTTTTTTTCTAGCATTGCTAAGTATTTCCTCATTACTTCACTGGAGAGTGGTTTGAGTGGAAGGATGGAATAAATTATCTTTCCTCAAAAGTAAACAAGGGGCATTGCCGGTGGGGTATGATTTTCACCAACAATGAGTGAGGGCATTTTTTCGCTAGTTCCGATGTGTTTCAATGAACGCGGACCGATTGTTTGCGTTCGTTTCAAATGGTTCTTAATGATCTAAGGATTTTTGTTTTGCTCAAAGGTCAACATTTTAGCTTCCTTCTACGGACGAGAAAGGGGGAGCTTAAAACAATCGCTTCTGCTTGGCCTATAGTTACGACGTACGCCAGCAAATGGGGGAAACAAAAACAACGCTACACAAAAGTTCGAGGGCCTCCCCCAATGTCTCGTTGACTTTTTTCCGTCTAGTTCTTCCACTACAATCGCACAGGCATAGTTGTTCTTTTTTTCATCATTAGTCAATTGCTTAAAAGCTTTAGTCAAATCAGAACAACGTCTTCCGCCCTCCTCTGGGTCCCGCATAAGGACACTTCCCCAATACCGTTGGCGAACGGAAAGAAGGAAGGAAGTAGCAGTCCTTGGCGCTCGGGCCACGGTTATGTTTCGGGTGTGGCCATGTTACGGTACATTACATCGTACTGAACGATCGGTCGGCGAAAGTCGCACACGCCATCGTCGATTTGTGCGTGGCCAATTTGGGTTCCACGGGGAAACAAAACGGGGGTAAACATCGCACAACATGGGGAGGCAAGGGAAAGGAAAAATCTTGAACATCACGTGAATACAATCAAGTAATTGATTTTCCAATCGCGATATATAATATATAGCTGGGGCGGGCCCTCGTCGCGTTGTGGGGCTTTTTAAGCTGTGATTTCTTTGGATTCGTAAAACTAGTTCTTTGGTTTATTTCTTGTCGTTTCTTTTTATTTTTCTTGTCTTTATGATATGATAAAAACGGGTTGTGTTTCAATATGTGGGCTGTAAAAACATTGTCAAATCTCTTGGTAATAGTTCAATGTAGTCGCCTTTCAAAATAATTCAGCCCGATTCGTATGCTTTTTTATGCTTCGTCCTAAGAAATAATCCCGCCAGAAGCACGGGTTCAGTTAAGAAACTGTCCCTGGCTGCTGGCTTGTTGGAGGAGCATATTTTCCAGCATATTTCGCACAACCGAAGCCTCACACTGCCGGGAACCGCTTGTGATTGGGCATGATTTAATTAAATGCCATTTCGGGGTTACTATTTTCTACCGGCCTAAGGCCGGGAAGAAAAGATACGGACTCCTTGGCGAGGGAAGGGGGAAAGGGGGCCCATAACTGGCGGGGGTTATAGTTTGGAGAGATAATTTCTCATTGGACCCGGGTGGTTTGGGAAGAGAAAAAACCTCCTCCATCCCTGGTCACTTCCGATCTTTCCGAGATTCTGCCCCCTGAAAAGCGCTCGGTGCAAATCCGGATCCAATAATGCAAAGCGGTAAGGATTTTCCGGGCTAAGGATATTCTCCGGGCTTCGGGGAGGGAACGGGACTGTGATAAGCCGTTAGGAGTAAAAGAGGGAACTTCTGTTCCGTTGGAACATTCCGACTCCGGTGGCAGTTCAATCCTGCCCTTCACCCTCCAAGCCGAGCGTTGGCCAAATCGGGCGAAAATTTAATAAAACTAAATCCATTCCTAACCATCGTCCATCTGCGCCGTACAGGGCACACAATCATCCTTCTTCCGATAGCCTCCTCCCTCCCCCCACACACTGGCGGATGAACATCCACTTCACTCTCTAGTGCTTACTTGATTATCCTGCGGAAAGTTTTCCCGTCCAACCGTGTCTTCCCGTTCTTGCGTTTGTTTCTGATCTCGGAACTCACCAGTTGGTAGTCCGGGTTTCTTCTCTAATGCTGGGCCAAAGTGGCCTACGGTTCTAGTAGTAGTAGTAGCAGTAGTAGTTCCGGAAGGGAATGCTGTCAAGAACGGTTTCACTAAACTCCGTTCAAAATCCGCCCCAGAATTGAACCGCACGAACTGGCGGCACGGAGTGGAACGGAGCATTTTTAATAAAATTAAAAACTATTGCTTCTTCCTATTTCACTTTCGAATTGGTATTGTGTCCACCAGCGTGTGTGTATGTGCGCTTCTAAGTCCTATCCTTCCTAGGAAGCATCAAAACAGTTCGTCCTAGAGAAGACGGGTTTGAAGAAGTCCGAGTTCTGAGCAGGGTAAGGTATTGGAAAGACACTCCTTCTTCGAGTTCGGTTAGTTTTTGCCGTATTAAAACAATAGAATAATGAAAATTGAGATCATCTTAGGTTCTCGGGCATCGTCAAACACTACGCAAGCAGGAAAAAGGTCAACGTTGGTTGTGTGTTTTTCCTTCACGCGCTTGGCCTGAGACTGCACCTTCGAGGGCAGGATCCGGTATGCAGATACTGAACGGCGTGATTGAGCTGCTGCTTCCTCGCCATAAATCCCTGCAATCTCGATATTGTTTAGAGCACACTCTGTAATCACACACGACGTCCATAGGCAGAGCGTCCGGTTGGGCTTCGGTCATTACCGATATTAGTTTTGCCTCGGGAAGGCGCTTCTTTCCTAGGAGCCGGAGGAGTTCTCCTAGCCTTGGCTTTCACATTTGAATGTTACACCATCCGGAGCGTTAGGCAACTCCTTCAGTCCGGCGAGGAAGGAAGAAACTCTGACGAAGGCTCCGTCAAAGTTTTGTGCTAGAGCATCCGAGTAGCAAAAGTCAAACTGGAACGACACAATATGGCCGACGACCATATGAGTTGCTTTATTGTTGACTAGGACTTGTTCGAGATTGGCTGGCAGTCAAGCCGGTCCAGGCTGTACCCGGCCTTCGTACTTCCTGCTCCCATGCCGTTGAGATTTTATTAATATTGGAAAATATATTCAATTTTAAATATTGAACGGGCAAGTTATTTATATCCTGGCCTGGGACGACTCGGAGGCAAAACAACGTCGGCAGCACTTTGGTAATGTCTTTGAGTTATCCGTTTGAACCGTTGTAAAGCTGGAATCCATCCGAGCTGGTAGGTCGGTTTTCCGACCCCGGTTGGGAGTGGGATGGACCCGGGAAAGTCTCTCGCTTTTTGTTCTTCTCTTTCTTCTTGTTGCGTCGCGCATGGACTGATGTTTATTGAAGAGTGGAACGAGTCGTAAAGCGAGCCGTGCACCCGAGAGCTGAGGATCGCTTCGGTTAGGAAGTGGCAATCAGGCGAAGCATAATGTGAGTATTAGTGGCCAAAGCAAGAGGGCCAATCAAAGCCCCCCCGCGCTCTTCCATTTTCCATGTTGAGGCATTTCCCATGACCGAGTGCGTTCCCGATTACAGTGAAAATCTCTTCCGAGTATGTAATATACTTTGCACGACCTGGAATCAAGTCTCCGGATCCAATATTCAACGGGGACGTCCGGAGTAAGGGAACATGGGAATGAAGCATTCAATTTCAAAATTGGTCCATGGTTGGGAAAATGTCTTTTCGGGCAAAGGATTTTTGTTAAACACGATAACAATAATAGAGAGGAAACATGCAAGCAACGGTGGCCGGGTTCGCCCAAACGGAAGCCTGGTCCGGTAGGTTAGAGTTTCCCTTGCGTCTTCATGCCTCTTTTCCTGTTAGACCCCCCCCCCCAACCCCCCCCCCGCCCTCTCTCATCCGAACAGATGGATCCAAATTGTGGCCCCAGATCGGTAGAAATTCATCGGGTACGATATGATTTAATTATTTACATTTGAATTAAAATCCTATTGCGTCCGCATTCTCTTCATTGCGTCGTCTTTGTTGATGTGTGTGTATGTGTACATTTCAGCCAACACCAAACGGTTTGTCGTATGAGGATCCAACCCTGTTTAATGCTGTTTCACCAATGCTTGGTGCGTGTTAAAACAATTCACTTGTGTTCGATAGCGTAAAAAGAAAAAAAGAAGGCTAGAGGGAAAATTCGCTGGTAGCAAAACCAGAGCGGGGCAAGAAGGGGTGTTTGAAGTTTCACTAAGTGAATCATAATTTGAATAAATTTCAAATAATCCCGCTGCCGTCAACGTTGTCGTCGTCGTCGTCGTCGTGGAATGCGGGGTATTATTGGGCGACGATTAAAACTTTTCGTCCCCGCCGCTCGGGTGAAAAGGTATGCCGCACTGTTAATGTGGTGGTGGGGGTGGTGGTGACGGTTTTTCCCTGAAGCTTCCCTACCCAGCAGCCAGCATGTGATTGAGCTTTTCCAGTACCGATTGCGATATCGAGTGGGGATGTCACAATCCGGCTTCACGTCACGTCGATGGTAAGTTGTTGGTGAGTAGTTTCGGAATGGTATGGAAATGATCCTTCCCAGGCCCGAATGGGCGGGATGGTAAAAACACACACACACACACTCACACAAGCCCGATCGTTCGGAGTGTTTTAATTTTTCCAACGTTCTATTTTCGACTCGAACCATTGACGGAAAAAGGCGTCTGCAAGGACTCGCCGCCCGTCACCCGATCGACGTTGGAAAATCGAGTGTTTTTTCTTCCCCCACCTCTCCCTCCTGGTAAGCAGATTAGCAACAATACAAATGCAAATTTGTTTTGTTTTAAATGTGGTGTGTTCGAGCAATCTTCCGGCGCGAATGGCATTGTGGTGAATTGAGTTGACGCTCAAGAGTTGTTTGCTTGGGTGAGCGTCCGCACGTTTTCCCAGCTCATTTTACCTCGACCCACGGGGCACAGACAAACACACACACACACACACAAACTGTGTTTATTCGCTCCTTTTCTACTTGTTTTCCTTCCCGGTTTGCCCGGCGGGTGGTTCGGTTAATTTGCGGACGGGTGAATAGAAAAATTAGTCAAATTGTAAACAGACATCAAACGAGCCCCGGGGCCGAGCCCGAAGTCGAGCGTTCAAACTGAACTACTAAAGCCACTGGCAAAACGCTAGCAAAACGAAGCCCAGGGAAGCGAGGAGGAAATTATCCTTCCGAGCTATATCAAGACAAGAATTACCCCCGAGAAATGGCTGCGCCGGAGGGGTCCTCCTTGGGCGCTGCATTAAAAAGGATACAAAGCGGAGTGGCTAACCAGAACGGAAAAAAGAACCTCATTCACTTCACATCAAAACACTCACCATCGCTGGCTGCTTACGGTTGTGCTCCCTGCCTCGGCTCGGCGATGGGAAAATATACATAATTTACTCTGATTAAAATTTTTCCGTCCGGTCAAAATTGCGTTTGCCTTTTAGCGTAATTTGGAGAGCCCGAATTTTTCGTGGCGGGCTTTTCGCCGCCAACCGAGCCAGTCATAATGCATTCGATGGCCGCAGCCTAAACTGACTCGCTGCTCATCGATGGCCTGTGTTGGAGGCTTTAGTCATATTTTCTTCGGTGTTGTGCTTGCTTCATTTCGGGGTGTTTAAGGGTTGTTTTTTTTTTCGTTCTCTCTTCTTCGGCCCGATGTGTCTTGCTTGATGGTGTTCTTGCTGGCTTCAATTAAATTAATTTAGCTGAATTTATATACACAAACATCAAAACGGTGGGGGAAAAACGCGCCACCATCACCGAACGCGCACTTATCCTTCCGTTCTGATGTTCGTTCCTCCACCAAACTCCCGCCCCCGGTCTGCCACTTTCTTCGGCCATTACTTTGCCGCGGAAAAGCGGAAATAGATGGCGCACCCTTGATATTGTCCGACCGGTAACAACGAAGGGTAAAGTGAAGGTTGGCCGCCAGGGCGCGAGGTGAGGATGAACGAAGAAAGTGTTTAGTGCCCGTTCCAGCCCACGGATTAGGGGTGAGAGGGGGCGCGGTTCAAATGGACAAAACAACAAGTCCGTCAGAACGCGAGCGAACCGAAGACGTAGAACCGTGGTGTATTTTTGGGTGTGTTGTTATTTCCTTTCACGTACTGGATTGCTTTCCTTGTTGAGCGTTTTTTTGCCTTTATCATTTCTTTTATTTAGCCTTTTTTTTGTTTCTAATGATAGTTCATTACAGCGCGGCCCAAACGGCGGCCCAGACGTATTGAGATGGGAGTAAGTTCTAGAAAGCGTATTTCAGGTATAACACTTTGGTAAAAGATGAGTGTTCTATTTTAAATTTTTCCGGAAAACCAGTTATAAATAGATTACCATTTTCCAAGACAACAAATTTTCCTACTTAATAATACCCTAAGCAAATAAATGAGAGAATACTTGAAAGGATCTTCCACACTTTCTTCCTCCGACATGAAGAGAAGCACATAAATTTCTTCACCAACTTAATCGTCCTCATGCTTTTCCACACCCTTAAAAGCGGTCAAATATTGTGACAAGCGCAGATTAGTGCCAACCCGTTGCTTCTAATCCTCAAAACAGGCGATGGGGGTGTTAAAGGGCCACCGATAAGGGGGCATCTTCATTCACGGGTTCGTTTCCCTCCCAAGATCCTCCGTGACGCTCGGGTGGAGGGTGGTGAAAATAATCACGAAAAGTGAAAATGCTGAGCGTACGGGTGAGCTTTCGAACTTCTTGACCGAATGCCGGCAAGCAGTGGAGGAATAATGATTTAGTAGGAAGTAAGTTTAGTAGAGCAAGGAGGAGGTAAGTTGCTCGCAAGAAAAAAAAAAACCAATACAACACACAAATGGAACCCAAAGCAAACATATTATGGGGTCCTTCCCTTGATGGAGGAGGAAAAGAAAAAGGGGTTTTCATCACATAATTGACGGCAAATATTTCATTCAAGCCAAAAGCCGAGTGGACCTTCAGCGGAACGTTGCAGATTAACGCCTTGGAACGGCGAATGGTTTGGAAAAGTAAACCCAAACCTAGGCTGGAACGGGGTCGGAAGGAGAAACGATTTACATAATTTCGATATCTACATACATAAATAATAAACTAAACAAACACAAATGCTGAAAGCCGAAGGACCTTACTTACAGGAAGCTTCGGCACCGGACGAAAAGACATCCATCCGATAACGGCGAACGGAATCGGGAAAGTGTTCACCTCCGGCGACAAACCAATCGAAGGTCACGTGGAGTGGAGTGGGAAACGCCTAAATGAATCTAATCGCGAGCTCACTGTCAATTGTGACGGTCACCACAGCGAAGGGCAGAATTCTCCGTTCAAATGATTTAGTACAGTTGTACAAGAGTGATTTACTATATTGGCAAACTAGTGCCGATGGTTGGTGGCAAGCAGAACGTCTTGTGCGATAACACAGCCGCTTGTCTTGAGCCCTTCACTTAAGCCGCCAATGTTTGTTAATCGTTCGATTACCATGCGCTGGGGGAGAATATAATTTCAATGGAAATTTATGTTTCCAGCCGGATTTCTCCTTCCACGGGGCCTCGTTTTGTTACACCCGGCTTCCAATTTGGATAAAGTCAATGCAATCACCGCAAAGGTGCCGAACCGGGCGCGGGGAGGGGGTCCCAAAAATAACGAGACCGAATAATCAGAATAATGGGTAAGACACAGCGTAACTGGCCGGGCGGTGGCTTTGCACGCACCCTACAAGCAGGAAAACAAAACACCGACGTCGTCATGCAAGTCGAGGTATGAAGAAAGAAATCAACCTTTCGTGATTAGTTTCATCAAGAAAGCTGCGCCTGGGACGAGAAGGGGGGGGGGGGGGGGGGGCGGTTGTTCGTAGGTGGAAAACAAAAATGAAACGCAAATGCGTGTTGCGTTCCCACACCCCATAGCTTACCCCCCCTTTTCTTACGTGGCTCTGCCATGGAAAGTCACTACGTCTACCATTACCTGACGAAAGGTAGTTTTTCCAACCGACGGCGAATCTTGGCGGTGCGTGTGCAGGAGCGACGCTTGCTTCTTGGAGGAAGTTTTAGTCAAAGTACATTAATGTCCTTCACGGGGACCCATCCCGTTGCCCCCTCCCCCTTCCACCCGATGACTAGTTCAACGTACCTTCCTTCCATTGCTTCATGTTTGACTTACTCGTTTGACAGTACAAAGCTAGAGTGGGAAGAGTAGTATGATGATGATGATGATGACGAACGAGACGCAGGAGACTCGGAGGGGCGGTAAAGCGCCATTTTCATTTATTTTATTAACCCCCTCCCCCCCGGGGCCTTCGGCGTTTTCGCTTCCCCGAAATCTCAGCCCCGCCGAAGCCGACGAAGACTTGTAGTTGACTTGTTGTGGCGAAGAATCGAACTTTTGGCCACCAACGCACGTCGTGGCGTGTTCCGAAGGGTAATGGAAAACTCCAGCTACTTTCAGTGCGAGAGCAGCGCCGGGGGGTAGAGGTAGGAAAGGACCCGTCTTTTACCCGGAGGCGTAATAATAAAAATAATTAACCAAACTAAACCCTTTCCACCGGAGACGTCGTCAGAGGCGTCTTAGTCGTCGGCTCGTATCGAGGGAGGGTGATTTTTCCTCCCGACTAGGTGACCCCCCGCTCCGGGTGGGAGGGAGGTGGACTGTTTGGAACGGTTTCCGTTCGTTTAAACATTTGGCACACGCACATAGGTCTGAAGGTCTGAAGTAAACTGAAGGAGGAGGCACCAAAACCGTCAAAGTTGAAATTGATTTCGTAAACGCATTTCGGCTCGGTAGTTGTTGGTAACTGGCCCCGATGGTTAGTTTTTCGTCCGTGTGTGTGCTTGTGCGTTTGGTTTGTGTCGTCTGTGTACTTGGTCCTTCCCCACAACCCACGCCCTCCCTAACTCTCCCATGTCCATTAGTCTTTGGGCTCGTTGAAGGAAAGGGTTTCCACGAAAGCCGTTGCGAATCGTTTTCGAACGACCGTTGCGTGATCGAGTCGTTTTCTGGTTGATTTTTCCGAACTGATGATCTGTTGGTGGATTAATTTTTATTTTCCACGTTCGGTACCGTCGTTTTCATGGGCCAAACTTAACCCGTAACGTGCTGTTAGGGAAAGTTTAATGCGGGAAACGTGAACGTGCCGGAAGGTGGCAAGGGTTTCGATTGTTTTGCTGAAGAAATAACGTGTTCGTACCGTTTGTATGATTACCACGTTCAACTGTAGCATGTTTTGAAGTCTTTGTTTTGGTTGCAAATTATATTTCTCTCACAGTTCCAGGCAGCTTGTTTGTTGATAATTTACTAGTTCTAAACTATTACTTTTATTAGGAAGTTCTAAACACTAAAGTTCAGTTTCTTCAAATTTATGTTGTTGCAAACATTGACCAAAACCCTGAATAAATCATTTAAATCAATCATGAAATAAATTGAAATTCGCTTCCATTCCATTCCACGATGGAACCAAATTTAATAGTAATGCAATGAACATAATAATTAGAAGAGATGAAATGATAATAAAGTCTGTGTAGTTTATATTTAACTAGTAACTTATTAAGTACTAACTAGTACTTATTTACAAGTATTAAATAGGCTATATGAGTTTGTTGTGCCAAAACTTAGCCTTCAATTTCCCAAAACTGGACAACGAATGTTGAGAGTCATCGCCTTCGTGGGTTAAAGTTTGTCTCATCTTTATTGGCAGCGAAGTTTCCTCCAGACACCCTCGCCAACAATGGCATCTTCCACCTTTAAAGTGCTGCTAGGTTTCCTGCCAGTGCGTCCATTTAGGGTTTCGTTCCACATTAAAAGCAAAAGGCTACTGAAGCAAACCTTCAGCACAATCATTTCTGATTTATTGAGTTAGAAATTAAAAGGAATTTCTTCGGCAATTGATTTAAGTTGCCGGTGGAGCGAGACGTTCGTGGGAAAAGCTTCGTGAGGGGCGGATTGGAAAATTGAAAGCTGCGCACTACTTAACCCACCCCCTCCCCTGCCTCTCCGCTCACGATCGACCGCTTCGTATCGTGTTTTGCCGGAAAAGTTAAGTTAAAAAGGAAGTGGCCGAGAACGATAAATGGAAAATGTAAGTTTAAATAAAGCAGGACCGTTTTGTTGCGTTCGGAGCCGAAAAGAAACACATTTCCCTGGACCTCCGGAGACGGGGAGAGTGTGGTCGTTAATAGTCGGGAAATAGGTGTGTCCTTGCCCCGGGCCGAAACTGTCTACTTCCTTCCAATCGCTTGGTTGGGGAAGCACTCTTCCGACAGGGCAACGTCCACGAACGACATCGATGCCTCGTTTGTCCAGCATTAAATATAGGAAAGGAGGAAAACACCCCAACAGCCACCCATCACTTCGGCGGGAGGATGAGCTATCGGCGGCCATCCTTCTGGTATTTCCTCTCGATGCTTCCAACCCACCCCTCACCCGTCCAGCAATGAGTGGTAAATTTAATTCTAAAATTGGAACGGTTTTTCGGCAAATGGAACTTTTACCATTAATTTCCCTCGCCCCTCGGCCCCGCGCGCGCGCCCAGGACGCAGGAGCATAAGCCAGCCCATCCGATGTCAACGCACGGTTTCCACCTCTTTGCACGCCTTTGCGTGTACTTGAAGGCCGACGTACCAACGGCGTCGTCGTCGTCGCGCTGGCTCTGTCGGTGGGCTCGGTTTTTTTTCCCCCAAAGCCACGGGGTGGCCAGCCAACCCTGGGAGCCCCGGAACAAGCGCACCAGACGGTCGAGTAATTACCGGCATGAAATAATATCGTCTTATTTCCAGTGCGCTGGTGCTGGTGCGGCTTCCGTTTCGGGGCGTACCGGTCGATTCGTGCCGGGGAAAACTTATCGTGGGTGGGAAATCTCGATGGGGCTGGTCGGTGGCGGGGAAGGGAAGGCTGACGAGTGGTATGAAGGTCGAGTTAACAAGCGCACAATCGTTTGAAGCTCGTGGCGCGATTCGGTACGTCGGCAAAATTGTCGAAAAGTGAACACGGAGCAACCGTTTAGTATTACTCTCGCACCGATACACATACACTTGCAAGCGCTCGGGGAAACGCGGACGAAAGGAGTGACGATCCGAATGGTGGGGGAGAATTTTCGCGGGCGGGTTGAACATTTCCAATTCGCTGAAGCAAGCCGCCAAAGTTAAGTGAGGTGTGGCGGGGCTTTACGGGACGTGCTGGAAGGACGCGGGAGGATCCCTCTTGCTAGGGGGGAGGGGTATGCGTGGCGCGCGGGTAACGAGGCACCAGATAACGGATTGGCTAAGTAGCGACCGACCTGGAAGGCCGTTTTTCCCGCTTCCCACTTCATGCCGCCACGAAGAGCAAATGGGTTAATGGCGTTTGTTTTGCTGGAACGTTCGGCTCGGAAGCCTCGTTAATAACAACATTACCGAAGCAGACGCCCATTCTTCATGCCATCCCTACCGTAGCCTTCGCCAAACCCGTCGTAACACCGCTTTTTCTCGAACGAAGCGCGCACCTTTTCTTTTTGTATCACTTTGATCGTTTTTCCGAGCCCCGGACGAAGCGAAAGGCAAACGGGGGAAACGATTTTCCAATCCCGTGTGCTTTACCTCGGTCGGCAGTCCAATTCTTCACTCGCATAATCGTCGATTTCCAACCTTGACACAACGGGCGTCGGAACGCGGAGGAGCGTGGAGGGGGCGGCCACGGGTAATAACCGTTCAACAATGGGTTTTGCGTTTGCAATAAATCATCAAATTCAAAATAATATCCAACGGATCGTTTACCTGCAAAACCATCTCCCTCCCCGGGGCCCGTTTCCCCGGGGGAATTTGCAGAACATTGCTGCCCGATAATGGAGATGGTTAAGTGAAACACTAAACTATTTTCATCGTGCGGAAGTGTGTGCTATTCTGGAACGCGTAATGGGCGTCCAAAAACAAATAATAAAAGAATACGAGGAAACATACAACAGAAAAAATGAATCCCTGGACGATTTTGATTCACAGTCAGGATATTAATCGAAAGGATAAACATAAGTAATGGCCCTTGCCACTGTTTTGTCATACAAGAAGCGTACTATATTGTGTCCTGTCTCAGATCAAGTTCAACACCGCAAATTCTAGGACCGAAGTTGACTTAAATCAATAAAAGTCGTTTGCATGAAATCGCCCCAACCGTGATTCCGGGAGCTTCCCAAATCCAGTGTTTTATTTAATCGTGGTCAAAGCATGACACCAGCTGCTAAGGAAAGCGGTAAGCGAAAGATAGCTCAAAATTGTTTCGAATTCAGCATAAGGTTAAATGCGAAAGCAACTGCCGTCGGAGCTCATCAATATTTGAGCCGGATGGTTTACGTTTTTACCAACTGTCGAAGCGTTTAGTTTATTTCCGGTTATGCCCCTTTCCCCGCGCCCGGGGTTTCCGCACTTGCGATGGAAAACGGACTAGTTTTATGTAAATCCACAGCGCGCTCGAAGACTTGGTTTCTTTGGAAAGCAAGAGCGTCAGAGAGAGAGAGAGAGAGAGAGGGAGCAAGAAAGGTACGGACGAAAATCGCTCCAGCATGGACTTATTTCAACGATTCCGGGAGGCAGGGAGGACCTGCAATGAATTCCTCGGGCACACCCTCGGCTACAGAGGCGGGTAATAAAACAATGCTAACCGTTTGGGCGCGCACGGACTGCACGGACGCGCCCGGCAGCGCAAGACAGGAGGTTAAGTTTTAATGTGCGTAACAAAGCGGCACATTGGGTTAATGGCCGGGATAACCCGTTCCTCGCCGCCTTTTTGTGCACGGTGTGTCCTTCCCTTCGCTATCGGGTTTTAATGGCAGTTAATGGAAGCATTTCATTAATTAGAAAGGAATCCAAAATGGCGCATACGGTGGAGGCGCACGGTGCCTCGTAACACTTTTGGTTTCATGTCCGCGTCGTACGTCGGTGAATTACTCCGTTTTCTTGTGATTCCAAGTGGTGTGAAAAGGTAATGGCGTTCAATATGTATTAGAATACTTATCTTGGAATGATGCTCACGAGGAGATTTTTTAAAACAACTTCATAACGCTTCGTTCATTTAAATCATAGTTACACTAAACAATACGTTTAAATTGTGAAATTGTTCCAACATTTGCTACCAATTAGCCCAAATGCAACCGGGTACACGAAGAAAATCGATGGGCACCAGCAAAATTGCATCAGTAGAACCTCATCCAACACACGAGACCGTTTGTCCGGAGCGAAGGATTGCTTGCAAAATATGGCGGTTTTTGGGAAGGTCATAATGTTGTACACTGATTTATGAACCATGTTGCAGGACCAAACATTCCTCCCTCTCTTTCTCTCGGCAACCGACGGCTTTCACCCCTTGTTGCCGAGTAGGAATTTTCTTTTTCCTTCAGCCTCGAACCCGTTGGGCCTGGAAAAGATTCATCGTCATGGTCATCGAGGATCTATCATCTCTCTAGCGCTCGGAATTGGGGAGTGTCCGTTTCGGTGTGTGATGGAAATCGGTTGCATCGGGCTCGGCTGCCAGTCCAGGGTGGCCAGTAAACCATCCGGTGGATACCGCCAGCCATCGGGAGTTCCCGAAGTAGGACGACGTGCGCGTATATTACCCAATTATCCGCAATGCTGCTGCTGCACCGTGTTCTGTTTCGCGATGCATTAAACCGAGCAACATGGAGGGGGAGGGAGAATGGCGATGCTCCCCTCACCCTCGGGAGGGTCATTCGCTATGCAAATGGCGGTACGGTGCGCGTGACGCAGTGGTGTGCAATTTTCTGCGGCGCATCATGAAGCAGAGATTAGACTTGCATTTGCAACTGTTATCATCATACTTTGCTTCACTCGCGCCGAGGTTTCGCGCTCCTTCACTCTTTCTCCAGGTGCCGGTAGAGGCTTTCTCTTTTCCATACCGACACATGGCACTCTGGTTTGAGGATGGGACGTTAATGCATTCGACCTTCACGACGGCGCCAAATGTCGATGTTTGAATCAAGGTTCTACCGAGGTTGACGAGGAGAAAACATGGGGAAAAGTGGGAATGGCGAGTGTCGATTCTGCAATTGCACAACTGCCAGAGTGTGTGTGTGTGTGTTTTGCCGAGGAGAAGCACGGCGTAAGGGTTTCGAAAGATAACTTGCACACTAGGGGGCAGCAGCGCCATTCGGTTCGTGCTATTATTAGCTTCACAAAACATATTATTCTCCATTAAATGATGTCGGTATGGGAGTGGAGGTGTAGGATGGAGGGCACTCGGGGGAGGAAAACTGGGCTCCCACTTGAGTGGCCTTCCCGCTCCTAGTCTTGCCATGTGTCTATCTGTCCCCGGTAGCTTGCTGAGGGGCGCCATGATGGAAGAAGAAATATGATTGCACTCATTTGTGACTGAAGCGCGGGCTGTCTGCAAAATAAGGCAAGCAAAATGATGTTGCATAATGTTGCACCTTCGGCACAGTGGTTCTGAGACTGCGTTTGGTTGCTTTTCGGTAATGTTGAAGAAATATCAGTGCACTTAGGAAAAATATTAGTTTGGAGAGAAGGTTGCAAATTATTACTTGAACTTAACTTACATTCAGGGACCTCTTTGAAACCCAAGAAAGATAAAAATATAACAGTTGAAATATCTTTTGCCGTATCGTATCTTTTACTTCTTATTTGAAGATACTACCCACAAAATTAGCATCAAACGAATATCACCCAATGCTACATTTTATCTAAACTAAACTGCTTTTTCATCAATGCAGTATAAGAAAAATAAACATTGAATTAAAAAATTATCAAATGACCAACTAGCGCCTACGTTCGAACCACCGTGCGATGCTCCTCCGCATGTCGGTGAAAATGCGGTGCATAAACCGGATTTGTATCGGATCCGTTCGCCCATCGATTGGCATATAAGTGTTTTCCGTGCATAATAGAACATAGGGAAAAATAATGATAAATTGTACCGCTTTCTCGAAGTTTGTTACAGTCCAGGCTGCCCTCCTTCCAGCCCCCAACCCGGCACCTGTGGGGGTGTTTCGAAGGAAAACCCATGTACCAGATTAGACGAGGTTTAGCTTTCTTGGAGAACAATTCCGCACGCAGTTCAAAGTGGGTACCGCTTTGCGAAGAAGCGAAGAAAACGGGCAATTGTAGGCGATGATTATCGCATAAGGCGTATACAAGCATGTGGTGGTGCTAGTGATGATGAAAGTGTGAGGAATCGAACGTGGAAAAATGGCAGACGAGCGAAATGGTGACAGTAACAGTGGGAAAATCGGACAGGGACGCTTGTTGTTGTGTTTCATAACTCATGATGGGGTCGCCGTCGCCTCCGTGGAATTATTTCCGAGCCCTACGTTTCACGTCCCCCTTTTCCTCCCACCAGAGGGATATATATTTTCCACGCGAACGCCACAAGCTCTACGCAGAGGCCCTTTGCATCGCGTGTATTGGCCGTAGTAATAGCTGTCGGTCGGTTGGATTTGGGGAGTGGGATGGTAGCAGCGGTTGGTGGCTCCCTTTTTGGCGGCATTTGCGCTCGGCTCAGACTTTTGCTCATTATTGGGCGTAATAAAACATTTAAACCGGATTTTAATGTCTTCTAACTTCGGCTTTCCCTCCGGGGGTTCGGGAGGGATGCGATGGGTGGACAGGGTGTTACGTCGTTACGGGCACTGTCGAATGGAGGGTATTCTGCCTTCTGCGACGTTAGCTTCTCCTCGCTTCCTCTGTTTGTACCAACGACCAGGCGCCTCCATCGGAAACACAGGCAGTTTTACTTTTCGCTGGCCAGTTGTCACATTTTTCGAGGACACTAGAAAACCCCTTTACTTCTCCTCCCTCTCATAACACCAAGCGGTTGAGAAACTTTACACCTCCCCCGACTTCACGGCGTGTCGGTACCATTTGACTTTTCCGAGGACTAACACTCAATTTTGGTGCTGTTTAGGATTGCTTGATAACGTGAATAAAAATACAGTCGAACCTGTTTTGCGCAGAGTTTAATTTTAGAAGAAGATTAATAAGTTAACCTTTTAATTTTGTCAAAACTCATGTTAATAATATGCTATGCTTTTTCTATCACATGAAGAATACTATTATGTAATTGATTTACTCATTGTTTTTGAAACATTCCACATCAATATAGTATACAATGTGAAGTAAGTGTATGATAAACCCTTTCCTTTTAACGAAAATTGGAACATGTTTTTTTTATGTGCAATTTGCATTAATTGTGTTTCACACTTCATTTAACTTCAGCTAGATTATGCTGTAAAATTAACCGCAGTACTAACGACTAATGCGTATTAAGGGTTTTAATAATGGCGTCGACCGGGAAAGTTAGATTCCGCTATTGTGCGACGCGCGGTAATGGGGTTGGCAAGTGATTTAATTCGTAAAGTATTTCCCCATTTTGTGTGCTAAATATCATTACAATCGGTTGAAAGTGTTGCTGTGTGGCACTAAAGGGTGAGAGCTGATGGGAGAAAGTGGTTACCGACGAAAGGCGAGGGTGGTACATAGTTTTATTCTAATTTTAGCCTTCAAACGAAAGCCCGGTTTACATGTCGCCACCTGTTTGCCTCCCCAGATCTGGCCCTACCTTTTGCTGCTGGCCGTGAGTTGACTTTCCTAGAAGGATACCGTTTTCCCGGCATCGTTTTCCATTGTTTCCTTGGGTCAAAAAGGGGGAGTGAAACGAAAGGCCCTGCTTCGGAAGAAGCCCAACGGCAAACCAAAGCTTCCACCGAATGCACCGTGCGTCTCCGTGCTGTAAAAGCACCCAGAATGAATAGCACCGGACAGTGAAATACCAACACGAAAGTGTGCACGAAAATCGTACTGGAAATAAATTACACCGCCACCGGAGTCGGCAAAACGTGCAGACTGCGGGGCGGTGGGGGGTAGAGGGAAGCAAAACAAACGTGAACGATCCGCTGTAACGACACTTTGTACGAATGTTACGTGGAAAACGGGGGAAGGGAAAAGAGACAGCGAAAATGTGCACCCGAGACGACGGATGATGGATGGCGAGGAAGTGAAAAGCCGGGTGGAGCCGGGGAGGAGACGGGAAAGCGGATGGAAAGGCTTGCGCGGCAAAGGAGAGACAGAGTGGGGAAATCGCAAAAAGACAGACGTCGTGCAAGAAACGACGTTGACAGCGATGTGGCACGAGCCTCCATGCAACACATTTTCCTAAGCGTGAGGTCGAAGGAAAAAGGAGGGGGATAGGGCGGGAGCAGCGTGCTGCCTGCGTGGTATGAAAATTTTGGAGAACATTTTTCCAACCCCCTCTCGCACCACAACTCGCCGGCCAAAGAAACGGGAGGGAAAACTTTCGCAATAAATAAAATAATAAAAATTTGTAATAATTTTCCACCGCACTCACACTAGCCTTCCGTGCCGGCGTTGGTGGGAGAGCCGCCCCTACCAATGGTGGGGGCAAGTGCCGAGGTTGGCTTTTCGGTTGACTTTTGGATCCGCCATTCCACCTACCTCACCCAAAACCGCCCCTCCTCTTCCAGTTTAAAAGTGAGCCGCAAAGCCAGTTCAAGTGCTATTACGAGCCATTTTCCACCCACCGGGTTTCAGTCGGTCTGTCGCCCTGCACCCATTTGGACACAGTTTGCCCATGCCCACGACGTGCATGCCCTTTTCCGCCCCGCTCCCTTCCGTCCCTCGCCTAGCCTTCATTAATATCTTCCAGCTGAATTGGGAGGCGAATTTATAAAACCGTTTCGGACCAGCAATGGAAGAGCAATTTGTTTCGCATAATGCGAAAAGTCGTCCCTTCTGAGGAGACCCCTCATCCCACCAGCCCCCATCCCTGGGAAGCGCTCACTGTTTGGTTTGAATGTGTGTTTCAATGGTCTTTTGCGTGTTCCGTAATGGAAGCCACACTCGCATCGGATTGTTGGCCATTGTAACTTGTTGGATAGTGGTGACCACGTTTTATTTTTGTGTTTTTAACTTTACCCCGACGAAAGTTTATCACGCGTTGCGGTTTTCCACCGGTATTGCAAGCCGAGTTGTTCGACGTAGCATATTACTTTGCGTTTTAGATTTTTTGTTGGCCAAAGTCTCAAGCAGCAATCATCGATTACATGAACACAAAACTGTATAACATATTTTTAGCTCGATATGTCTGGCATCCGGCTTCGATAAATTACATAACGTACAATTTTTCATTCTTCCCTCCATCTTTAACGGACAACCGTTTGCCAGGCAAACGACGTTCAACGGTCCCGTGAGAATATCCTCTCTCCCCAGCACACACTTGCCCTTCGCCAACATGGATGCCACTCACTTGGTGGCGCCAAAGCGGGCCAAAGGGCGACGAAAAACATCCTCCCATGTGGCCGTCTTCTTGCATAACAATATTCACTTATCGTTCGTTCGTGCTGACAAGTGTTTCGTTTCGTTTCTTCCCTTCCGCCGAACGCGAAGTGTCCAGTTTTACAATGTGTACCACTTCTTTGGTAATATTTTCCGACGAAGGCACATTGTCGAAGTGAATTTTGCAAGAAAAAGAAAACGAAACGCATGTACAAAATGTGTTGCTGCCGTCCAGGGAAAATGTCAACCAGTGAGGGCAAAAACACCCGGTCGCCTTTCGTTTTCATATTCCCAGCAGAAGGAAAACTTTAGCATTGGACGGTAAGGAAGGGAAAAGCCTTGCGCTCCCGGTTCTAAGATAGAATATTTTATCTGCTCCTCTTCACTCACAGGATATGGTATAGTTTTTTTCCCTTGCATCCCGGTCTTGCTTATTTTCCTTTTCTTTGACCAGCGTCCAGCGAATCATGCTCTATGGAAACTCCACGTCGGGCGTTCCCTTCGTTCGTTTTCCAAAAGGAGATTGTCGTTTCTTTTTTGTTAAATCCCTCCCGAAAGTCGTTTTTTCTTTTGCCTTCACCCACCGGGGGGTGTTTTTGATTCAAAAATACATATTCATATTCCACCACAAGTGTGACATTACAGCTCGTATGAAATTTATGGTTTGCTTGCTTGTGAACTATTTGCCGTCAGCGTTATATACATTTGTATATAAAACACCGTGGGGTGGTAGGCTTGGGGTTGGAAGGCGGGAGGGTGTCGAGGTTGTCGAACATGTTTTGAAAAATAAGTTCATATTTTAACTGTAACTATCCCTCCCCGGAGCCTTCTTGCTGGCGAAGAAGGGAAGAGCTCACTTCCGGAGCATGATGGAACGAAAAACCGGGCATGTCCAACATTTTCAAAACGTAAGTTCAAAATCGATTCGCCACCGATTCCGGTCGCCCGATGACCGGCAGGAGTTTTTCGATTTTTCACACCGTGAAGTGAGCGGCCCCCATTTGAATTGGTCTTTGGCCGAGCGAGTGGCCACTGCAGGGAAAAAGGCTCTAAATTTTCGCGCACCACCATCTCGTTCAAAGAGTGTGCGTTTTATTTTTCTTTCCATTCCCCCGAGGGTCGCTGTTCCGCCTTGTACCGTCCTGTGTGCCATTGTTCGAGCACCGATGATTGATGGGTAGTTCATTTTCTCAATGCAGCACTCGGATGACCGGTCGGTTTTTTGGCGAGTTGCGCTTTGCCGTGAAGGAAACTACTTCTATCCGCTTCGGCGATGGACAGTGGGCTGAATTTGGATACTTTTGAATGATATCACAGACAAGTGAATAAGGCTAAACTTTAAACCACAGCTCCCGGCTGGATGGATTCTATGAATAATGTTTTCCCATTCCTTGCTGCGTGACTCATAGAACTCAATAGAAGGACGTGTTTTGCAGCTGAAAGTAATAATAGTTTCATTAAGTTTGCTGTTCATCGAGAAATTTCTTCGAACAATCCCCGTTTCGCACACTGAAGCATCTTCACCGGTCTTTCGGCAAACCGAAACGAGACACCAGATGTTTTCCCATCTCCACAAACACGGCTCGTGCGGCTCGTGAGATCTTTCGAAGGGTGGTAATTAAATTTTATTAGCAATCAAGCCCATGAGCCAGCGGTCTACAAACACATCCTTTGGCCGTAATTTCCCGAAATCTCAGCCGGGCCCCCTTCCCGGTGGGAGGAAAGTGCGTAAAATTACATATACATGATCCGTCCGTGACATCCGTACGGCTTCACGGAGGGGAGAAAACGGGGGATGGGCGGGACACGGTACGAGTGACTGTGTTTACACTGGCATGAATAACTCATCCGCGGTCCACGGTCGACAATATTTTGCCCGATAAAGTTTCATTACGGGTCGGCGCCAGCGCCGCCGGAAAAACAAGCAGCGAACCCCGGGAGGACTTCCGGGTATGGGGGGGGAAGAGGGGGGGGTTAGTTTACGAATCGCTCAGGCGAATGGGTAGTCGATCTACGTGAATTTTAAGTTTCACTCCACCCGAGAGAGAGAGAGAGAGAGGGAAAGAGTACCGGAGTTCGGTATCGGATCGGGAGTAGTTTTCCAATTTTCCACCCACAAGCCCGAGACGACCTCGCCCGACGAGATGTCGTGCACGCACCGGGGAGGCATATGTCTCCCAAAGCTTGTTAGCCAACACCACCCAACACCCCCTCCCCCCTTCTCCCTCGCCAGCAACGCAGCGGGCGCAGCAGCTGCTCGTTTTAATAATGGAAATATCAATCGAAGTTTGCAATTTTCTTCCATGTGGACATAGTGCGTCGTTGTCGGGCTGGGAATAGGTGGCGTAAGAAAGCCTCCCCCCCCCTCCCTCCGGCATGAAATGGTTTACGATTACCCTGGGAAGTTTGGGGTGATACAATTAAATTGTTTAAAAAAAACCTCCCTCCAGAATGCGGGCGGTTTACCTTCGATGGGGAAGGTGCGGCGAAGGGGGGTGGTGTAATCAAAAAGTATTCTTCCTCGAATAAGCCCAAAAATCTGGCTCATGGGAATGGCGCAATCGAGTCGAAAATTCTGGAGCTTTATTGACAATGAGTACGGAATATGAGGCTGAGATCGAGTCGGAAGAAAGAAAACGCAATCTCTGCAAGTAAAAGATACACTCAACCCTGTACATTCACAGCTGCAAAGAAAAAGGGACAACGTTGCCAATTGTCTAAAGAAAAAAAATCAACCACACTCCTGGGTTCGAGAGGGTGAAGAAAACAGTAATAAAGAAAAATCAAATAACAAACCGATCAAATGAATAGGACACTGTTGGCGAAAAAGAAAACTCTCCGCTCGGATGGGACTTCCTTCCCAAAAAAACCCGCTTGGGGAGGGAAGAAAAGACTATCCATAAATCGTAATATCGGCGGGGCTGAACTCGGGAAGGCTGGTAGTGTCCAGCGGTTCCCCCAACGTGATCCACTTTCCTCTCCCTTTCCCGATGTCCTCCCACAAGGGAATCGAAATCTTCGCAGGACATTCGAAGCAGTTCGGAGCAATTGTTCCCGCTGTGTATGAATATGAGCGCAGTTACATACACAGCAACGACATTGTTGTGTAAAATGGGATATCTCTTATATCAGCCCACCACCCCCACCCTCCTACAACACTCTCCCCACCATTTCCAGTTCCATTCGCCCCTAGTTTTGCCCTCCGACGTACCCTCATTTCCGGTGAAAACTGCCCACGTGGTATCATGATCAATTTTAAGTTTGTCCACTTGTGTGTGTGCATCTGTATTTGTCCGTCCCGAGGTGGGTTTCTTTTATAAAACTTCTTTCCATTCCATTCACCCCGCCAGGTCGAGTTGTGCGAAACACCCTTCCATTGGTTTTTGGTAGCCAATGGTCATCCCCCGATGGTTGAAATTTTGCAGTATCGAACTTGCCCCATATACATACAAATATACGCACACACATGCCCACACCAGCCGATATATACTATCTATTCGTATCTATCCATCTATCCGCATGTAAGTCCTTTCTTTTCCCCATTGCGTAATATCCTTTCGAATGGGAAGGGGGGGGGGGGGGGGGAGGAAAACGTGGTGGCGGTTGGTGCCGTAAAAGACGTAATCCTTCTCGGCCGGTCAGTCGAGGAGTCGGCGAAGGGTACGCCTGCACCACATGGTACCACCCACTCCCGGGAAGAAGCAGGGGGAGGGGAGGGCACACAGCTGGCGGCAGGAAGAAAAGCAAGTGAAAAATCGAAATTACACTCTTCCCCAAGTCCACGATACCCCCTCCTCCCGGGCCCCCTTTCCGACACCTTCCAAGACGTGCTCGGTCCAATCCAATCAACCCGAGGATACGTTCGTCTTAACACCCCTAACAAACATCCTCCTACCACCAACTCCTCCTCCCTCCATCCCTCCCGTGTGTCCTTCGGCTTCAGATCACCAAACCCCCCCCCGCACAACAACGAAGGAATAGGAAGAGAAAAAAGAAACACAGACATACGCAAACCGGTCATCTATCTCCGTCTCAGCTGGGAGAAAGATGTTGCCAGTACCTTCATCCGTCCGGGTAACGGTCGTATCTTACGGGCGTACGTGTCCTTACGGGGCTCACACGTGTCTGTGGGGGTGTGTGTGTGTGTGGGGTCGATGACGAAGGATCACGACAAGCACCATCGAGAAGGAGAGGGGAACGGAGAAAAGGAGACCAGGGGACAGGGCGCACGTAGCCGAAAAGGGATCGAAAGTTTAAGGATAATGGCAAGAAACGACTGAAAGTAATTGTGCTCATGTCCGATGATAAGAAGAAGGATGATATAAAGGTCTCACCACCCGGTCAGGATGGGTGGAGGGGCTGAGGGTGTTGTTGGTGGAGGTAGCAAGTGGGTTTTCTATCTTCCACTCGGTACCGACCGGCCACTGACACACACTGACAACGGCACACATGTGCAACAACAACAAGAGCAGGGACGTAAAGGGGAGATGGCATGGACGATGGACCATTCGCATATACGCAGCAGGCCACCCGATTTACTTTCGCCAAAAGGTCCCTTTTACCTCTCCCCTTGCGCCGCCCCTCGACCGTAAAGGTTTTCGCCAGTGCGATGCGGGTTACGGGAGTACGTTGTACATACTTTTGTACACTTTCTTTTCCGCAACGGGATCGAACGGGACGAGATGCGCGAGGGCACGAGAGCGTGGGGGGCTAGAAGAAGGATAGGGTAATGTCCAACGAAGCGAAGACTCGCAAGGTAAAGAGATGGTTAGAGAGAGAGAGAGAGTGTGTGGGGAAAGAGATAGAAACAAAAAACAATAAAGCTTGCGAAAAAGAAGCTTCCTCAGCGGAAGAAGGTATTGAAGACGTTTTGTGGTGTTAAAGAAGGGTGACGGGGCGGGGAAGTGCGAAGGGACAGGAGCGAGGAACAGGAAGTTTACATTATCCATCTTACTGTGGCCAGCGCGTATGTGTATGGTGCTACTGTACCGAGCATTTGGGCACAAGACGTTGCAAGCGACCTTCAATGCCTGCTTTGTGTCTTACGTCTTCACTTGTTATCTTTAGTGCTGCTACTCGCTCTCTCTCTCTCTCACACTCTTTTTCTTTCTACTTCTTTGCTTTCTCTTTCGTTTTTCTTACCAAACATATCCTTTCACCCACCATTTTCCCAACGGAAAGGGGCGAAAAATCCACTGTCCAGCGAAGAAAGGTGGAAATATATTTGCACCCTCGGTGTTTGGGGGGTTTCTTTTTGTTTCTTGCTGGGATGGGCAAGCGATGTGGGGCGACCAGCATTGTAGCACTGACACATAAGGGTTTACTTACACTTACTAACTCGCCCACATACACAATTACAGCGGGGGAACGGTTTATGAGGTGGCGGGCACTTCCGCTCTTGTGAACGGGCAGTTTTTCCTGGTTCGAAGCCGAAACATTTTCCGTACCGATTTTTACCGAGCTTTTCCCAGCGTACTGACCCCGTCCTTGTCGAGGTGTCCAGCATGTGCCCGGTTGAGTGGGAGGGTTTTTGTCGGGGACGTGGAAGCGTGGAAAGGATTTACGATGCGCCACCAAATCGGAAACTGTCTTCAGGTTGGTCTCGAGGGAGAGGTCGCCCGACAACGAGAGCATGCCTCCTCCCGCCCCCTTTTATCCCCAGTGAATTGTTTCACATAGGCAACAAACGAACCAACACCACGACGCAGTCGGGCCGGTGTGTGCAACCGATAATGAAGGTGGAATGTATCATCCGTCGGAAAACACGACATCAATCGTCATTGCGCTGATTTTTCCGTCGTAACTGGCTTTTTTTTCTGCTGGACTCTCTACCCCTCCCCCCTCCCTTTTCCCAATCCTCACCGGTCGTTTGGGAGATTCCTTTGGCACGGTGTTTCATTCATGCGCCGACCGATGGGAAACCTTTCCGCCGAACCCCAAAGGATTTGACCGACAGACATTAGCACTCTCTGCCAATATGTCGACCGGTTGACTTTCGCTTGTTACTGACAGTACATTATTATTATTCCGGGGCGAACATCTCCCAGGTCCTGGCGGAACAGTAAAGCTGGCCGGTGGACACAATGGAAGTAATTTTTGTTTGCAATTATTAGGTGATTCGGATGATTTTGTGATCTTTTCGCCTTTCGCCGAGAGATTTTGAAAAGACATTCCTTATTTGATCGTAGTTCATATTGCCATAATGAAGTTTGATACACTTATTTGACAGTTGAATAACTTGTGTTTTAAAGTGTCGTTTTATTAATAGTAATTTTTCCAACGGACTTTATATTTGAAAATCATTGTAAAAGTCCTAATACATTTTTCAGTCAACCCTTTCACTAACATTATCCCATTGTCCCGTTGGGCATCTGCTGCGTTCCCCGTTTTCCCAGCACAATCAACGCACTGGACGGGGCGGGGGATCGGAAACATTACCGCCGTGCGCTGGACGTGTTTTCCGATCGGTTTGCTTTATCACTTTTTCCCGCGCGTCGCTCCGAAAGACATTGACAGAAACAGTGGAATCACTTTTGGGGAGGAAAAACGGGCAAAACGGTCGAGCGGCGCAAGAAAACGCGGGACGAACAAACGCTGATGGTCAAATCAACCATCCATCGTTCTCTCCTGTCAACCTCCTTCTGCATCTCCCCGTTCCTGCGAAAAATCGCTCATCTTCTTTCCGTGTACGTGCGCAATGTTTTTATGTATGAGAACGGATTCCTCGGCAATGCGCAACCGATGCTCAAGTACATTTTCTTCTGCTTTTTTTTTGGCACAACGGGGGAAAAAAGGATACGGTCAGGACACTACACGCTCAAGCATATTTTCTTCAGGGTGCCGTGCCCGGCGCAAACACATACACACATGCAAAATACAGGAGTTTGTCCATTCTTTTTTTTTCGCCAATGATGACGATGGTCAGTTTGAGAAGGGAAAATCCAAGATGCTTGTTGTTTTACTTGTAAATGTTATACAAATAAAAGCCGAAAGTTGAACCAAATTTGTTGTGAGTAGGAAATTTATTTTCAAAATAGTATTTTTTCGAAAACTCCTAAAAGAAAGTGGAAAGAAAATGAAACAAAATGATATATTGTGATACATTTTGCTTCACTTGTCCAACACTCAACAGTTCCTCGCTACATTTGAAGAATAATTCCGCGATAGAACGTGTGCCACGGAGGAAAACCTGCCGCAGCAATACATATACGCTCAATAATGTACCGTGAACGAGTTTCGATGACGTAAAGAGCGGAAAACGGAAATACATACATCAGTGCGCCGGCAGGAGGAAAACACACGGCTGGGAGGGGTGGGGCGGAATGGCGGGAAAACAATACGATAAGAAATACTCGGCCTCGGCAAACGAGCTGTCAGTACGCCCAGATGCGTGGTGTGCCTCATACATTTTCATCCCTTTACTTAGCGCGTTTCTTTTTCCCCTTCGTTCGTTCGCTCCTTAGGAAAGCTCAACGGACGGGAGCGCCGGACAAGGACGGGAAAGATTGTCGGTTCCTCGTTACCAGCTTTTTCGGCCCCGGGAAAGAAGTCCGCACCGAAAGTCCGGTGCTGTTTACCATTTTACCCGTACGAGCGCTCACTTGCGATAAGTGAGGTGCGTGCGTTCTTGTTGTCCGCAAATGATTTCCCACCGACAGGGCGCCCCCGGGAAAGCTCCGTGGGTGGGTGGGGGGAACAAAAACCAAAAACATGGTGGTGATAGTTTTGCGAAGGAAAAGGCGAGAGAGAGAGAGAGCTTCGGTTCGGCCGGGCTGGGAAATGTGGAGTGTCCGAGCGAGGGAAAACAATGTACTCACGTGTTCATTGCAAGGCCTTTGCTGAGCACATAAAATAATGTGCCGGGAGGCTGCCAACTTATTAAAACAAGGCTCGTTGGCGAAGAAAGCGGAACCGACCGACCCACCAACGGGTTAAGCGTCCGTGAATGTCCGTGTGTCCTCAATTGTGCAAGTTGATGCAGCTCGTTAGGCCTGGGCGTCGGAGGGGGTGGGTTGGAAACAACACGAACATCGCCGGCCAAATGCTTACGAATAATAAGCACATAACCATCGGCCGTTGTCCGCCTTTATCCGTTCGAGGGAGGACTACCATTTTTTTTTGTGCCCCATCATCGACAAACATCCTCGCATCGATTCGATATCCATCCTCCCGACCAGCCCACCGACAACGGATGACCCATCGAGGGAGGAAAATCTACCCTTTCTTAACCACCCATGGCCGCCCCCTTCTCCTCGTTACCCAAATAACCCCAGCCCAAAGCAAACCGGGGGTGTTTTCCGGACCGATTCAGTTTGTGTCCAGCGCTGGAAGCAATTTTTCCGCATCGGGGGATTTTTTTTGCTTTCGCTTTCGTCCTGTCTGTTTGTTTGTTTGCTTGAGAGTCGGCCGCTTTCACGGCGTGGTGGCCGGTGGTTTTTATTCATCCCACCTCGGCACACATCGGGCGTCGTAGTAGTTGGGTTGGCGTTTGATCGGCTCGTACTGTATGGAACGGGCACGTTTTTACTCGTGTGTTTTTCTACTTGTGCTTGTGCTCGGCACGGTGTACTTGGGGCACCCCAAGATGGGTGGGGATGGTCGCGTCCGCATATTGATTTATTGCTTTTCTTCTGGGGCGGATCTCGAGGAAAAAAGGAACGAAAACCAAGAAAAAGAAACAGTGAACCTCCAAAGCAAAAAAAAAGGGATGGAGGATGCTTCCCCGAGGAAAAGAAGAAGGAGTTGATATTCGCAACCCGTTTTGCACGCCGGCCGATACAAGCTCCCGCCCGGGTATTGCGCCTCCATCATCATCATCAACCCACACCGACTTTGTGTTTTTTTGTGTGTGTGTTGGGAAGGCGGCACGGCGTCGACTGATCATCATAATCCATCCCAAGTGTCCATTTGAATGTACATGAGAGGGGTTTTTTTTCGGGCGATTCGGTATCCTTCGGAAAATTGCACACTTTACACGGGATAAAATACACGCGCAATCAAGCGCTTGATATGACTCCCAGCGCTGGGGCAAAGAATTTATCTGCTGTCGAATTTATTCGATCAAATTTATTCGATTTTCGTTACCAGCACTTACTTTTTTTTGCCTTTCGCGCCGATGTTCATAAATTTCCAGAAAATGGTTTGGGTCACTTCCACCCCGACGGAGCATGGGATGTTTTGTAGAAGTGAAAGGAAGTACATTTGTGTTTTAGAAAAGGAAAGAAAAAGTAACGGACCTGCTTCAAGTTGGTGATGAAAAATTTATAGTTAAAATCATAAATCTTCTTTGTTTGAAAAATATTTGTTACATTTTAAATTCATTTGAATTCCTCGCAAAATCTCTTACATCCTATTCGAGGTAACTTTTACGAATTTCATCTTCTATTAAACAACACCACGTTAGCAGCAAACAACACCTACCCAGTAACTGTCGTGATTGGTACAACGTTTCGGGGCAGTTCACTTTCCTCTCTCAGAACACCACCCCGCTGGAAAACCCGCATCCAGTGGGCGGTGGGTAAAAATGTCGAAAAGATTTCGGCGCATAAACTAGCCATCGGCATCTTGGCCCGGTGGCAAATACATCAAATATTCAACCGGGAAAACTTTACCACCCCCTCGTCCCGTTGAACGGTCGGGGCACAGTTTCTGTGTGGAAAATCATTTAACCAACCCCATTCCACCTTTGTCTTGCGTTCCTTGTTCCCCCTCTCGGGTCCATTCTTTTGGTCAATAAACAAAACAAACTCCCGGTTCCAGGTTGGTTCCTGGTTCCGTAAGAAGGCGGAAAGCGGGCGGGATCGGTCAAGCATGTCCGGTAGTTTTCGAACAAGAACAACCCGAACCCTCTTTTCTTGAGTTAAGTTAGTTTTGCGGCCAACGGAAACCTCCCTCCCCGTCCTTGTTCCTAACCCCTGTTGGAACCTATTTTCTTATCGTGGCCGAAAGCCGAAGCCTTTTACTTCGTACACAGTGGGTTTTTCTTGGTTTTAAGTTTCGCAAATTTTTAGTTTTCAGTTCCCAGCAGGGAAAGCAACAGCCCACCGGAAAGGGCGGTGGGAGGAAATGTGAAATGTTCCCTTAGCGCAGTGAGGAAAGTTTTCCACCCATAAGAAGTAAAATATACCCACCGGAATCCCAGGTCGGGCGAAGATTTTCCATCTCGAAGGGTCACCCGGTGGAAAATAGATTCCTGCAAGATGGGTGCGCACCCACCCTAATGAACCCCTCTCCTTCCCTCCTCCTTCCCCACTCCATGTGTTGAGGAGTGGATAAATGTTTGAAGATTAAATGAAAGATGTGCCCTTGCCGGCCAGATGACCAGCCCAGCGGGGGCTGAAGATGTTGTGTATAATGGCCAATGGTTCGCCCCGAGCATAAGCATAAGGTCGGTTGTAAAAGCTGCTGGTCAGAACAACGGTCAGTTTGCCGATCCACTCCTCATCCGAGGGGTGCCGTTCTGGGGCTGGGTTCCGGTGGGGGTTAGTTTATCATATTCCCTCCCCTTTCTCCCCCATCACACACACACACACACACAGACACACAAATCTGTCCAATTCGCAATGACCCGAACCCGGTCCGAGGGTGTTCTGCTGGATAGTTTTCGCTTTGGGTGAATAATTAATTAGAAGAAAATTGTCTCAAGATCTCCAGGGTGTACCGGAAACGATTGGTGGTGGTGGTGGTGGGGGAAGGGGAGGGAGGTCGTGATTTGGTTTTCGCTAGAGAAAAACCACTCCCTCCTGCACTGTAGCTGCCCGAGCAGGTGGTCCAGATAAATCGTCTCAGATTGAGCGAACTTTCAAACTATAAAACACCCTCCGGTTGAACCTCAACCCCTTTTCCGAGGGCTTCCCGGTGTCGTACCGTCCGTTGCCACACAGGATCCCAAACACTAGCCAGCCGAGGGACGGAGCCGCCTGACCTCCTTGGGGATCGGCAGGAAAGGGGAGGGCGCGCGCGAGGTATCGGATGAAGTTGGAGTTTGAATTATAAATTACTAATTTGAGAAGGCAAGATAAAGAAACCGGATTTTGTATGCACACACAACACAACTCACTCGGAACGGATAGAAACCACGCCCGCCTTCCACCCTCCAACCATTCATTACTCACCCGGTTAAGCGTCTTGATAGATTGTTGAGGGATATGGAAGCCGAAACAAGTAAATGACCGTCCCGTGCACAAACACGGATACACCGTATGCCGGCGAAGGGGTATACAAACATCCTCCACGTCTGTTTAACCGATGGTCCATAATTAAAGAGATTTCCCGTTCATTTTCTTTGGGTCGTGTTTTTCTTAAGATCATACCCCTCACTAACTTCTTCACTCCTCTTCTTCCTTCACATGCGTTAAAAATCCCCCAAAGGGTTACGAAACAGCTCACATATGTGTGTGTGTGTGTGTGTGAGTGTGTGTGGCCACTGACCACTCTTGCCGGCTTCTGGGGGTCCTTTTTTCCTCCCGAAAATGACCTGCCAAAATACATGCCCGAGGCGTGGGGGAGTTTTCCACCCGGAGCGGCAAATGGCGTGGCTTGGGAAAACTTTGAAATATTTACGATTTCACATGCTTAAGAAAGTGCGGTTGACATGTATGTATGACTCCGGTGGGGGGAGGATTTTCTTCCATTTTTCCGGTGGGCCATGGAGACGGTTGGCGTCAGAGCGGTCACGTCCTGTTTGAGGAAACGCCGCATCACTCATCAAAGTGTGTGGGGAAAACGGCTGGAAGAGTTTTCCACCGGCCTTCTTTCGGGTGAGTAAAGCAAGTGAAAGCAAATAGAGTCGCATAAATACATACGCACCAGACCCGAGCCGAAGCGTTCGAGCGTAGGGATTCTACTTTTTTAATCATTCCTCTCTTTTCGGTACTGTTAGCGTGTTTTCGAATATAAATTCGAAAGAAAAAAGCGGTGCGGATAAGTAAAATTGCCCGAAAAACCCTTATTTATTTTTATTTGCCCGTCTGTCTGGGTGTGCGGACTGCGGTGTACTCCCCCCTCCTACCCGAGGGGGCGAGTTTCGCAATGTGCGTGTGCGTTATTGGGTGCGAGCGGACGGCTATTTGCTCCCCGTTCCGCCGTTCCTCCCGAAGGCTCGACCCAATCGCCCGTGTCCGTTCTTTAAACTTTGCCCAACCGAAACCGGGCATCATTGATCTTTCTTATGAGTGGCCTCACCCCTCGCTTCCTTTTCCGTCCCCGGATCCGTTCCTATCGCCTCGCTTCGATCCTTAAATGGGGCGCATCTTTTCGGGTGGGGGGGGGGGGGGGGGGGCTTCCGAAACGGACCTTTCATGTTCCCGTTCAACATATCGTTATCCGTTTTTCTTGATCGGCGTACAGAACACTCAGCTCATCTTGAATCTGCATACTGGTTTGCGGTTTTGCCGGACAATCGTTCGCATAAATATCCGGACCAAGACGGCACGAGGGAAGCACTTGAGGCAAGGCACGGAAACGGCTCAAGCCGGCCTTTTTCCCTTGATTTTGCTTGTCCGAATATATCTTCATTTAATAACATATGTGTGTTTGTTTAAAATGGTGGTTTGGACATGTTTTCTGAAGTATATTCTTATACTCTTGCAATGGAATTGTGTATAACAGGCTGAAGAGGACGTTTTTCTTGATGGTTATTTATTTGTGAATATTTAAAAAGAACGAAATACGAAAATGTCTTCTTGAAAGATTGTACTATGAATATTCTTACTCAATACTTAAGTTCTTTTTTGTCGTCAGAGAATGAAGTACATAGCAAGATATAATTTTGTTATCACCCAACATTGCAAACAATTGCTAACAAAACATAAAATAAATATGATTACGTTGGGGCATGATTGGTTTAATTAATTTCCAGTCCGTAAACAACAATGGAAACTTACTACCATTAGTTTCGGCGAAAACCTTGTCCCGACTTCCGTGGGCATCGTTTCGGCCGAAAACTAGTTCCACGATCGTTTTGGAGTTTAGTTTCACCCGGAAGGGGGCGACGGAGGTGGTCGATTTGGGAAGGAAGTGAACTGAACCGAACGAGTTCAGATTTTCAAAAGATTCACAAAGACCGGCTGACTGGGAAAGATAGTTTCTTCTTATGGCTACATTTCCCCGCCGCCTCCTTTGCCCCCGCATCAATTCACCTTTCCGATGGGTGGGGGGGCTTTTTCTAATTTCAAAGCGAAACCATCCCGTACGTAAATAGGAAAACCCTATCGGAAAACGGGGGCTTTCTTTGGACATTGGTCAACCATTAGAAACGGTACTGATAAAACTCCTTGGCAAAAGGGGATGATGCAGGGGGCCAAGAGAGTGACCTCACCCTTTTGGGCGGGTTGAGATAAGAAAAGCTCTCCTTCTCTCCCCCCCTCCCCCTTTCCACCTTTCCACCTTTCCTGACCCTGCGTTGCAGGGCAGGGAAGCGAAACTACGTGCGGGTCAAGAGATGGAGATAGATTAATGTATATTAAATTTACTCAGGATGAACGGTTGTCCTGGCCAAAACCGCTTCCATTTCTCAACCTTTCCACCCCCTCCCCGTTACCCGCTCTAGCCCCACACAAATCCAGCCATTCTGGTCTCTATTTACAATCGAAAGGGTTCGATTGGGAAAGATGCTGGATGCTGCGGGGGAAAATCTAGTTGATGACTGACTGATCTCAAGGGTCTTGTTTGCACATCCGAAAATGTGTGGGTGTGTGGTGGGAGGGTGGGCAAGTTTTGCATTTGCCGAAGCCGGAGTTCCGTTGAAGTGCAAACCTTTTTCTAATGGGTGGACTTTGCCGTCTTAAACTTATTCTTTAGGCAACGGAACGAAGGAACGACGATCTTCGAGTGAGTGTGTGCGTGTGTGTTTTGTAGTGCAAGGGGAGGAGGGTAAAAAGGTCAAACCCAAAAGTAAAAAGGAAAATTAATCCTTTCTCCTCTCAATCTAATAATAATGTAAGCCATATTTTCACTCGCTCTTGTCCTTTTACCACCCCCAGGGTGGGCGCGGTGAGAGTGAAATCTTTCCTAAGCTTTTCTAACCTCAAAGGGTAGCCATCCATCGCCTCTGGACATGCCTGGTTCGCCTTCATCCCCCGCACACCCCTCACGAACGCAAACCTTCATACCTTCCGGTTGGCTTCTTAAAAATGGAGATCTTTCCATCCTGAAGCATCCTGTGGCTTCGTCCGGTTCCGTTTCTCACACAATCACCCGAGGGAATGTGCAAGTAAATGGAGTCCACCCACACCCACACCCACGCGCACACACCCCAGGGAGCGGGTGAAGGAAAGTGTTGGGAAAAAGGTACCACCACAAAACGCACACGTTTTCGCAAAATGGAAACATATTTCTCATACTTTATCTTACCCCTCTCCCCTCCGCGCGCCCCATACGCTTGGCCGATGGCTCTCATGCATCAAACCTCCTTAACCCGTTGCGCGTTGCGGGCCATCCGGGGGGGCTTTTTTGGAGAAGACACTTCGCTCTTCTTCCGACTCGCATGTCTTCACCAGATGGGAATGGGGGAGGTGGCCAGCATCTTTTCCGTACGATTCGGACAAAAACTTTAACCCACCCCAGCGGAGGGAGGCAGGGGTTGTTGGATTAAGCTGGAGGGAAGAGCCTCCGATGGTCCAGCGATGGTTCCCATAATGTAGGCAACTCATAAATAAAACCCAACCCGATGTGTACGATGCTTTTCGTTTGGCTAAATGCTGCCGAATGGGGCCCGGGGTTCCGATGTAACGCTCTTCGGGCGTCGGTACTGATGGACCCTTTGCGCTTTTAAAATACATGATGTTGCCATGAGCTTCCCGCCACCGACCCGACCGGCCCTACCGTCCGCGCAACGGGACGTCACCAAGCCATCTGCTTATCAGATTTGTTGCCCCGCATTCCGTGTCCAAGGAGGTGGCCCACGGGTTGCTCTATGTGTGCGGGGATGGATTGTAAGTGGCTCGCACAACTTGCTAACGACCTCTGGACTACGAGCTGGAGTTGATGAAGATGGAAGGACGCTGTTGCAGTGGCTTCCGAAAAAGAACCTTATCTAAACAGAACGGACCCAAACCATCCGTTCGCCGTGTGCCGGCGCGAGGTAGGGGTGGAGGCGGATCGGCCGGGGTAGGGGTTTTAATGAAAAGTCTCACTTCTGCCGAGTGGTTCGAGAATGTAATAATTATAATGTAAGAAGGATGGTGTATGCAAATAGGCGATAGTGCCTTTACCCAAGATTGTTTTCGTTGGGGGGGAGAGGGGGGGGGGGGGTTGTAGTTTGGGACTTGTTTGAACATCAAGTGTATGCTATACTTTGGTATTGAAGAGGAGGTTTACTGTATCCTTCACAACAGTTGTTGCGAAGAAACTAAGTTCTGAAAGGAGAAAAATAAGTTTGCCTTCGTAAACCTTTTTTTGTAAATATGTAAAAAAAACCTTTGTAAAGGCTACCAAACTTTGATTGTTGGGTAGCGTTGTAATTAACAGTCTAAAGATTATAACAATAAATCATAAGAAAAATATTTCAAAGGAATGCTTCTTTCTGTGAATAAGTGAAAATTTAAACAGTAAAAACGTTTATCAAAACGATAATTGTTTCAAAAAAGAATCTTCTGAAGTATTTTTAAACGATAAGCAACATTTTAAATACTTTTTTTTTATTGAGATGAAAAGTTGCTAAATTTTCTTTACCAAACCAGGAATTGTTTTTCGAAGAAGATTTATATAAAAAAGAAGGAGTAAAACGAGTATCCGCCAGGGACAGTTGTTTAAGAAACACCTCATAATCAGGGATGTAATCGCTCTCTAAATGATTGAAAATGCGTCCTAAAGCACAACAACCGATCTATCGAGTGAAAAATTACCAAGAAAAAAAAGCCGAAACACCCCAAACCGTGGGGGTGGGATTGGGAGCCGCCCGTTTCTAATGCTCATTAGGTTGCATGGTGTGTTGGCACGGAGCAGTGCCATCGCACGGTGGCCGGGATAGGATGGCCCCATTTTATGGGCTACAAAATTAGCACACGACAGTAAAAAAAAACGCCGCCGGGCGCCATTACACCATATCAAATATCATTAAATGGAAAATTAATACAAATGAAGTACACCGCACCAACACCACCACGACGCCCCAGTGTGTCGTCCTAGTGCGGGGTTGTCGGTGGTGGACCATCACATTACTGTCACCTAACCATGGCCATGCATGGGTGTAATCACACACATACACACACACAGACAAACATATACCCGGTAGTAGAGGATGTTAGAAGGAAAACCTATTTTTCGCCTAGTAGCACCCCTACCGATTGGCTTCCGACTGGGTGAAGGATGGTGGTAGATGATGGAGCCGAGAGAGGGAGAGGGGAAGATGCTCGTTGGGGGGTAGTTTTATGTTTCCGGCCGAACGAACGTCAATGCAGGGAGGCAAAAGCGGGTGTGCAAAAGAGTGCGTCGGTGGGATGGATGCAAAACCGTAGCGCAATAAACAACTCATATTTCCATACCCTCCTACGTGTACGTGTACTTGTAAGTGTGTTTACACACACACACACCCTGAACTATCGTCGCCAACCTCGGAGGCATTTAAATCATGGGCACAAAACATAATTGCCATTGCTCCCAACTTTTTCCAGCGCGATCCCGGAGTTGTCGCTCACTGTCGACGTCAATTGAGACCCGAGCTTTACACAAACACACACCCAGATACCTTTTAGCCTGCTGAAACGTTTGGAGTAAGCGTGGGCGGCATCGGGCAAATACTGTATGTACTCCGTAAGGGGACTTAAAGTCCTGTCCAAAATGAAAAGGATTGACTTTCGATCTACATGTGCCCAGATGATGGCGTTACCACCACCACCATCATCGCCGTCATTTGAGTTGGTTTCGTAGGGGGCTCGCAATTAAATAGAAAACGATATTAAAATTTGCCCTCCCATAGTGCCACCGACACCACCCCCTTGGGCGCCTTAGTGTCTGCACCGCCATTAAAGTATGGACGTGGGAGTAGCTTTTAATAATATTAATAACATCGAACGCGCACACACGCACGCTGGCTGGTCGAGGTCGGCACCGCTATCAGTAATGATAATATTAACAGTACTAATAGTAATGCTAATAGCACCTCACATCTCTAATAACGCCGCGGGTGTCGTTGGGCCGGAGGGTGGCGCCCGGGGGAGGGAAGGGTGCAGATTCCGATCGTGGCATTAATTTTCGACGGGCGGCTGATAATCATATTGCCATTTGCTGCCACCGGGAAGCCTATACCCAACCTCCCGGCATGTCCCCCACCCCCATCGTTTTCCCTTTTTTAAGTGAAGACAAATAATAAACCAATCTAATGCTAGTGTTGTTGTGGATTGGCAAATGAAACCCAACTCACAGCCGGCCGCGCACTCGTGGGTGGTTTCGGAATTGGGTGTATGTTTTCGTTGGAGCTTAGAACGTGTTGGCCGCTTTCCACTGCCATCCCTACTCGCTACCCCGATTGGGAAGAGTTGGCGAACAATAAATACCTTAAAATAGCTTCCACGCGGTACGTGAATCATTACTGGGAGCGCAATTTTGTGAGTGCGGAAAATACCATCGAGATCAACTGGCTAATGTGAGGGGGATCCCTCGCCCGCACACTTTATGTATTTTAGACTCCATTCTCACCCTTGCTGGTGGGGTGAAAATAAAATGATTTGCTTACAAAGGCATTACAGGATGATTAAAATTATTATTTCCAATCAAGCGTTCGGAACATTTTCTCTCCAGAATCTGATGCGCAATAGGTTCGGGTGAATCCCTACAGAATGACGGTGAGGTTTGGAAAGTATGTTACACACTTTGCCTTGAAATAGTTTTCGCGAACGCCCATTCATTTGAAAGCAGTTTGCTATCGTTTCATTTTTTGATGCGTAATAATGGCGCCGATAATGGAGTTCGCCATGTCTACCAAACACACACACACGATTGGGTGCTTTCTGTGTAATGGCAAGGTACGAACGGGACGACCAGGTGAAAAAAGGCCACCCGATAAGCATTGTTTAGGAAGGAGGAATTCACATTAGCAACTCCATCCTCGACTCTCTACAATTCCGAGGGACGCATTTACGCGTGGTTAAAAATGGTGTGAAAATAGATCACCCCTTTTGTATGTCCGAGTGTATGTGCGTGTGTTTGGGTGGTGAGTGTTTGGTTGTCGATGGAAAAGGTTTTTTTTACTGCCGCGAGCGATTCAGGGCGCCCGACAACGCAAATAATAATTGACACTAATGGAAAACGGGTCCGATTTCAAATTATTCTAAACTAATTTCATTGCATCCTGGCGACAGGGAAACCGCTTTTCGAACGGTGGGAGAAATGTGGCCGGCGCCAGGAATTTACATAAAACTGTTAGCGTGTTCTCTCATGCGATTCTAAACCGTTGGCTTGTTATTGAGTTATTCACTTTCCTAATCGGTATTTTCGTTAAATGGTCAAGGGATGTAAGTTTAAAGTATATCAAGAATGTTGCAGCATTTTGTTCAATGTTTTATTGACACATACGCTAATTTTAAATTTTTTTGTTGCATTTAATACATCAAGCCGCGTAAAACGGTAAAGGATGAAAAACAAACTAATAAAGAACTTGTTTGATGTCAAACAAAATATTCACATTGAATAAAACAAATACAATAAATTAAATCACACTGCGTAATCATGCCTCGCACAAAATAAGCTCGATTATGTAACACCATTCGAGCTAGAACGTGCAGATAAAACCCTCGCCGGCACATCTTTACGTAACCCCATCTTCCGGGGCGCCGTTACACAAGGAGGTAAGCATGTCCCTGAACATTATCCCGGCCCAGGGCGCAAGCATTCACAATTACCGAGAGCGGCGTTAGTTGTAAGGATTCATGCTTACACTTTTCCATCGCCCACGCAACGGGTTGTGGCATACTTTTCCGGCACACAGAAGGTCAGCTGAAGGGAGGATTTAAAAATATAGTTCCCCTCTCGGGTGGCCAACAAATGGTCAACTGTTCGCAAGCGTTAGGTTTGTTTTTTTTTCCGTTGTGCAACTCCGCGCCACTCGTCAATCCTTTGCCACCAAGTAGCGCCGCGTGTAAGGTCAGCGCCGGTTTTCTATTGATGAAACAAAGTATGATAAACTTCGAAAAGTAGTCGAGGAATCACATAACGGACGAACGGGGTGGAATTGTGTACCTCTATGCTTATCTGCTGCTTATAACCAGCTTAATTTCCCCACACATATGAGATGCACCATAACAAACGTTGGGTCAGAAAATCTTCTGCTAGTTGGATTGTTATTTTTTCTTAGTGGAAAAACAAACGTAACTCGTCGACAGCCATCTTCGCAAATCGACCACTTGGAGACACAGTTAAAAGCTATGGCGCCTTAAACTTTTGTTGTTGAATAAAATTTGATTCCACTGCATTGTGCCCCTTCCCGATCATGTTTTCCTCCGGAGGGAAATTTCTCTACACTTCAAAAAGCATAGGAAAAGATGTGTTTGTACGACGGGACGGAAATGCGTGCCCACCCTCCTCGTGGATTGCCGGCCTTTTGTCCATTTCTAATGGCAGGGCAAAACTTACGAGAAAGAAAAAAAAAACTAACGAGGCAAAGAAAGAAAAAACTACACTCACACATACACTCGCACCCAGCGGGATGCTTAACTGGACGTTGGATAAAAAAAGCCGGGGGTGAAGATTGAAAAATCGTTTGCATAATCCACCTCCACGCGGCGGGGTTCTCCGTTTCCCCAGGAGGCTCCCAAATAGGGTGGACTACACACACACACACACACACACACACACACACACACACACACACACACACACACACATTCTGATACAATGGAATTCGTTTGGTCATCCCGTGTCTGTTCGGGTAAAGAGGAAAAGGAACATAGGAGTGTGGAGGTAAGCAATGGTAACCTTCCGGGGACTAGAAGGACACCACTTTTTATTGCTCCAAACTGTCCATTACCAACACAAACAAATCACTAAAGGCACACTAGTAGTTCGCTGGCTGGATAGAGGTGGTGAGGAAAGCCTCAACAACCAACCCCTCGGGCGACGCCGGTCCGAAGGCAATTGGCCGACACCCTTTCCCCGGGTTTTCCGGCAGTCTCCGTCCCGGACAGCGACAAACAGTACGACGGACAAAGAAATGAACGCAGAACCGGGAACGGGGTTGATATGTGATATTCAATTCCTTACACCGAGCACCTTCCCAACCCATCCGCAAGGGTTTGCTGCTTTCAACTACCATCCCTCGGTGTTCAAACTGTTTTCCTATTTTCCATTCGCCAGAATCGGAGCGGGAGTTCCGTCTCGCTTTTCAGCACTCCTGTTGAGAGTTAGAAATGCTCAACTGCTTGAAAGGAGACATGAGAATTATACATGTAGTTTTTTTCCTTTTAAAAAATACCATTTTCCGGAGATTTCGTCATCGTATCCCCTTCCTTCTCGGGGAAAAGCATTCGCAGTGAAACCGTTCGGGAAGACGTGAAACCGGAATCGACTCGCATCGGACATAAACAGAACCCAAAGATCAGATGGACGCACTTCTCTCGACTCCCTCCAGCAACGTCGTCTCGCCCGGTTGCGGCAGGCAAATCTATTCATATACAAATAGACATTTGAAACGAGTGTCGGCACAAACAAAAATGTACCATTCCGGGGGTGCGAACGCGGGGTCTGGAGGTGAGGTGGGTGTCTAAAAAAACATTCATTCTTGCACAAAAACTGGCCGTCTCGAGCGAACAAATAAATCGGACACTCATAACCTTCCATCCTTCCGTCTCGGGGTGACACGTATCCCTTTTTTCCACCTCGCCCTTTGCAAGGACGAGCGACTCGGGGGAGAGGAAAAATCAAACAACGATCTACTATTTCTCACACACATACACACACATGCACGCTTATTTTCGCAAGGATGGTGTCTTTTTTTCGCATCTCACCTCACCCAGAGAGAGGGGAGAGCGCCAGAGGGAGGCCCTGGGAGTCCGAGCACGTGGTCAGCGTACGAGTTGGAAGATATCCTTCCACATGGCAGCACCCGAACGCTTCGAGGAAAAACACGATAAACGATGGGCGAAAGTGAAGAATGTGTGTGCAGATCGATAAGTGGACATGTGCTGTGGAGATCCCCCCCTCTCCCGGGGGGAAGGATGGAACGAGCCAAGCGGGTGAGCGTTTTCGGACAGACACAAGCGAATTTATGGCCGAACGAGCGTCGAAGAATGAAAAACTGCCCCATCGGAAAAGGATGGAGACCCCTTTTTACTTACCCCGCTTTGCGCTCCGTGCTTTCCATGGAGGGAAAACATGACTGAGGGGGGAGGGAGTTGGTGTGGAGCGGAAGGGGCACTTTCTCCTTGGTGCCGTAAGGGCTGCTTTTTCTTTTCCCTCCCGAAGCGCTTGCACACATTCTTGGTAACGTCTTTCTTTCGCATGGGAAAAACTCACTCGCAAACGGGGGAAAAAGGTTCGGGCGGGGGCAACAAAAGTAGGAGCAAGGAAAAACCTCGAGCATCTCGTACCTTCGGGCCTGGTGGAATGGTCAGCGTGTCGGCAACATGGAAGCAGTACAGTTGAACGCAATTGCGCAGACAAAGAAACGAAGATAACGGCATAACTGTCCGTTCCGTTTCTCCGAAGAAATCAGGCGAAGAGATCAACCCCCCTTACCACATACGTACGATTCGTTCAATGGGCGAAAGCGGGGAGGAGAGAAGGGTATGCCAAACAACATTTCCCCATACTGCCACCTCCTTCCACGTCTTCACTTTTGGTAGAGGAAAATGTGTGGAGCTGCAAAGATTTGCGCTGCGAGATAAGGTGCCAAGAAGAAGACCATGAATGGAGGTGGAACTCCTTGCGGGCAAGGATGGGCCGGAGGGTGAAGGTGTCGCGCACGGAAGGGTCGTACTGGCCGAAATAAAAATAAAATAAAAAGGATAACAAGAAATCAGCACCGGCATTGCTGATGATGAAAGAGTGCTGCTTCGGCTCGAAGGCTTGGAGCCTACGGACATTTGGGGCGTCCGAGTGGTTCCGGTTTTTCCACCCGCCCACCCTCTCGACACTCGGCTTGAGTGTATGCGTTTTATTTCTTTGTGCAATACTAAACGGAATTTACTGTTCGATGATGGGGTTTTGTTGGCATGAAACGGAAAATATTAATAATATGGAAATATTTACAACAGTTGTCGTGGTCGTAGGAAAATTTGTAAAATTTCCAACCTACAAACTGTGCCCAACACTTGGTAGCTTACTGAACAACAATTGCTTCGCCACTGTGAAGAATGTGGCATTGCAGATGGTTTACCGTCTTAGTACTTTCCACGCTACAGTTGTGTTTGTGACGGGCGAATAATATGTTTCTTTCCAGTTGAAGGAAAAGCCCCATTTTCGTCCCTCTTTCTCGCACGCACCTCCATGTGGGAAAAGGGTGTCGGGAAGTGTGGGGCCGGATAAATTCAAAAACTGTACCACTCCGTCTGTCCTTACTCGTTCTTCGACTCTCCGCCTTCGACGACTCGGGCGTGCTTGTTTGTTTGTTTAGTACGTGTGTGGGTGGCAAAAGGATGAAGGATGGTCGGGTAGGCTCGGACTGTCCGAAATGAGTGAGAAACGGGTGTGTGTGTGTGTGTGTGTCCGGCCCCGTTACCCGGTTGCTTTTCTTCCGCTTTGCAAAGGGGGTGAGGTTTTGGGCATTTGTTAGCTTCATTTGGCCGACCTCGAGAGCCTTCGGTATTTTGGGTTTTCCGTGTTCGAGTGTGTGCTGTTTTCCGATTTCCTTCCCTTGGCGGCCAGGCAAGCCAGGGGTATGGGTTGCGTCCCGCTGATCAAATGGATATTGAGTTGCGTGTTTGTGGATACATAAATATATTTTCATTTTAATGCAAAATGTCTTTTCCGCCCTTTTTATCGAGCATTTTTCAAACGGATCTGACGCATTTTCTTTCGCCACAATGTGTGCCCGGTTTGATGTGTTTGTAGTGCGGCAGGCAAGCGAATGAAAATGTATCGAAAAGGGTGCCACTGAGAGAAATTTTTTGCCAGTATTGAATGTGCTCGAACATGTATTATTTTCATTTGCTGGAATATGTCAAAATAATTCAATAATTATTTTATTTTTAAAAATCGGGTAAGTTTTCCGATCATCTTCAAATCAAACCACCTCTTTTCGATCATTCAACAAGAAAAGACAAAGCCCAAAAATAATGTCCTTTCTTTCAGCAATAGAACGGCCGCACATTATCAGCTGAGTGGCTTAGCTGTCATTATCCTTCCTTAGTTTTCCTACGTGAACGTACATCATGTGCCCGCTTTTCCCCCTCGAATCATAACATCCGAGAAGCAGAAAAAATGGGGAATGAATGTCAGGTTCACGCCCGTCCGCCCGAACCGACATTTATCAAATTTGCTTAATCTACCTATCAAGAAGGTTACGCGTCGATCTCTTCCCTCCCTCGTCCCACCCCTCCAGCGTGGAAGGAAAAATAAGTACCCTCCAGCACTTGCGGACGGCCGTCATTCCGGTCCGTCTTCTCGCCGTGGTTTGCAAAGCGTGGCGTGGAGTACCGCAAAATGCCGCATATAATCCCCTCATTAGGCGCCGAACTTAATTTGCGACCGCCAGCCCGGATTCCTTCCGTTCACGGGGGAGAAGTTGTTTTAAAGTGAACAAGCGAAAGAAAAAAAAGGTCCACCGAGGGAGAGGAAAATGATAACACAGTTGAGAGAAAAAAAACGAATGGTGGGGAAGAATTCCGGCTCATTTTCCCGACCACGAGTCATTTGCGGACTCGGTGGTTTCGTTTTTGCATTCTGTTTTTCTTAAGTGAAAAGAACCTCAATCAAAGTAGAATAGAGTAACGTTGGGGATGAAGTGAAGAAAGGAAAAAATACTATCCCAGCCACGATGAAAAGGATAACGATGACGCCTCGGTCCGTGCGAGCGCAATGTCGAAGGTTAAAGCGTAACGAGATAGGGGTGGAACGTTTGAAATTATCCGCAAGCAATTACTTAACCGCAACCTGCGAGCTGTGTGGTTTCTGATGTGAGTGAGGGTCGTTTTAAAATGTTTTCATTACTTTTTATGCTTTTCATGATGTTTGAAACATGAAGCATAAGCTAGTGAGATATAAATAGGTAGTTATTAGCGAAATAAATTCTTCTTTGGTTGTGACATCTTGTATGTTCTTTAGTTTGATTTCAATTTTCCAAGTCAAAATGTTCAACCAACAATTATTTTAAAAAATTAGCTCATTATTTTTGCAGAAGAAATCATTTCTATAGGAATATTTTGCTTTCCCATTGTCACGTACGGGCAACAATCACTACCGCTTTCTCCTCCGACTCAAGATGGTCCCGAAAAGTATTTATTACTGTCAATGGAATGATACCGTTGTTATGGGTTGTGGACGGATAAAAAAGCGAACCGTAGGCATGGGACTCCCGGTTCGCCAGAGATGAAGATCATGATAACGATGATACCGGATGGTGAAGTTTTCCCTTTTTTATACCGCGAAAGAACCGTACCCCAAACCTCTGAATAGTAAATCGGAATGAATTTCATATCATCCGCTTTCCGTTTGATAGTGGCATCGAGGCGATGAAAGGAAAACAACACACGCACACACACACAAACACAATCCACGAGGAAGATATCCTGCGCCGGCATAATTTTCAATCCGGGTTGAAGAGGGAGTGCGAAAAATTATTATCATTTTTTCCAACCGGGGAATTCTTACGAGCTCAAAATTCCACTGTTTACGTTCCGGACTGTTGCGGAATGGGGAGAGCAAAAAATTGCGGAACCGGACACCGGATGCAAGTGGTATCACAGTGCTGTGTTACATAAACAACATACATTTAATTTTATGTGAAATTTTTCTCCCCCCCTTAAGCCGACCGACCGACCGACAGCTGGTGTCTGCCGGACGCTCGAAGCGAAAAAGGGTTTATTCTGGGGTTTCCTTTGACTTTTCTTTTTCTTTTAATTTTTCTCTCTGTCCAACCGAAGGTGGAGACAGCGTGGCTGGAGGCAACGCAACTGCGTAACTGCAGGAAAAACGAAACAACCACATTAACATCAGTACCAACAATGGATCTCCTTTTTCCCATCCCATGGGTTTCCACTTGAATGTGTTCCTCGATTTTCCATCGAACCCCCTTCCGAACGGAGCCCGGTCCCGTCGGTTCGGTCGCCTTGACCACCGAAGGAGCACCGAAGGAGCAATGAGCTGGATGAAAACGGAAAAGATTTTTCATTGGGAACCGGAGCCAGTTCTTTTTATCCTTGTTGTTGCTTCTTCACATTTGGAAAACTCTCCGGAAAGGATTGCCGATACCGAAGGGCACCGCATCGGCGGAGGGTGGAGTGTGGTGTGCGGTGGGCGGCATTTGCTCGTCCCGGTATTTTCGATTGAATGTTTTTCTTATCTCCTTTCCTTTAGAATTCCTTATGAACTCTGCACCCGAACCGAGAAATGGCCGGCCGTTCGTCCGGTAGCAGCTGTCTTCGAGGACCTTCGAGGTCCTTTGCATTTTCTTCCCCTTTTGTCCTTGACGGAGTGGGGGGAATGGGGGAGGGGAGCGGGTCTGGCACGCACGGGAGGGATAAAAAGGGTCCGGCAGCACTACTAAACATCCTGCTGGCCAAATTCAAGATGCGTGTATTTGTTTGTTTGTTTTTGCTCTCTGGCGCCTGCTTTACCGCAGTCGCTTGGTGAAGGACACGAAAAGAAAAATATCCTGCCCAGGCGATGCCGGGAAAGACAGTGGACGGACGGGCAGGTGAAAAAAAAAAAATCGGACACAAACAACAACACACCACGTGAGAAAAGTACATACGCTCGGATGTATGTATGTAGGTTTGGGTTCGACCGAATGTATACTTGTGCGTGTTTGTCTGTTGCGGTTGTGTTTGTGTGTGGCCACTGTGCAGCCACTTCCGTTCGCTATCTCGCATCCTGTGAGAAAGAAAAAAAAGTCGGACGGAATCCATGTAAGGACACTTTTTTCGTCCTTCGTCTCATTTTCCATTCAGGAAAAAAAATGTCTCCATCCGCTTTACAGTAAGTTTCCCGGCTACTCCTGCCACCTCCGTACACTCTTTCCGGAGCCATTAAATTGTGTGAAAATTGTGTCTCCACCATCGCGGGAGAGGCTGGAGTGCCAGACTAACAGGCACCGGAAGTGTGGCGCAGGTATTTTATAATAAAAAGGGTCACACCGATCGTAAGTATTACACCGGAAACCGCCAGCTTCACCGGTGTTTGGGAACATTTTTGTGTGATTTTTATTTTACGATAAGCTGTACAGCCTCCTACAATGACGGAATAATATTCAGATACAAGCTCAATGTGTGAATTTGTTTTGAATTGAAATCTGTAAAAAATCTACAATTACCAAATCCGACTCAATGGATAAAAACAGGTTTTACTTGTGGAAGAAAAAGTTATACATATCTATAGCATTTAACGATATTAACACGACCAATTATCACCGGATGAATTTATAATTTCAAAAAGTAGAATCAATCAAATAAAGGATATTTAACATCAAATTCTTTACTAATTTAAAAATAAATTTAGACAAAAGAAGGGATACAACCAAATTGTTGAACTAAAAATAAGTGCAGTTAAAAGCCAATGTAACAAAGAATGATCAAACGATCTGAACGATCAACGAACAACAAAACAATCAAGGATCAAAGAAAAAATATTAGTAGCTATCCGACCTCGGGGTCAGAAAGGGACCTGATTATCGATGAATTACCAAACAGAATATAAAAAGGGGATCAGAATTATTAGAGGTTGGTAGTAGAAGTATTAATGCAATTACGGGGCACACATTGGCTACGCGAAACAAACCGCCGGTGGAACAACATGTTCCACAACGCGGCGCACAAAATTGTACGGTGGAAGCAAGAGAACGGGTACTCACCGAAGTTGTCGCCGATTCCGGACGGTCCCGGTATTAGCCCGGGGATACCCTGCAGCCCAAGGAAGGGGAAGGACGGCCGGGTGTGCTCGAGGTTGCCGTTCAGCTCGTCGTCCTCGCCGTGGTCGGATGCGCCATTGTCGCTGCTGTTCGAGTCGTCACCACTAGCCGCGGCCTGTAGCGAGATCAGATCGGGATGTTTCTAGTGTAGAGAGGAGTAGAGAGTTGTTTCGAGAGTGGTGACGCGCGTTACGAGAGGAGGGAGAACCGTGGCGGTGGGGTCGTCCATCCTTGGCGCGTCGGCAGCTTACCGAAGGTACGGTTAGGGTTGGGCCTCCCTCGAGCGCTTGGCCGAGGAGGGACTCGCGCAGCTCGAGGCTCCGGTCCCGCTCGCGGTGGTGATGGTGGTGGTGCAGGTCGTGCTCGGAGGAGGTGCTACGGTGATGGTGGTGGTGGTCCTTGCTCTTGTCCTTCGAGCGGTCGCGTTCGCGCGTCAGCGGATGCTGCCCGATCGGCAGCAGATCGAGCGGGATCGGATCGTCCGGGCTGAGGCCGTGCTGCTTGCGGTACAGCTCGGAGCTCTTGGTACGCTTCTGGGGCGGTGGGGCGGTGTTGTTATCCTCCGGCAGCTCCCATGGTAACGACGTGGAAGTCTGCAGCGCAAGAGGGTAAGAGAGGATGGAAGAAATGGTTAGTCACGATGGGGGTTCGTCGCTTGCGGACGGCTGTATTACGGGTGATGCCTTCAGCTCCTGGACAGCAGGTGTCGATAATGACGAGTTCAGCATGGACGAGTTGGCCGACGTACGGCCGCCGGTCGGGTTGCCGGTGGTCACATCTGCCAGACCGCGCACTTGCAGCAACTGGGCCGTTTTGAGGAAGTCGCTTAATTGATCCTGTCCGATGTGTACCTCGCCGTTGTACATAAATCTGTGTGCGAGGGATCCCGCCCCAGGCGTGGCAAAGAAAGTGCACGGAAAGGAGGGAGGGGAGAAGAGGATTAATTAGTGATCGTAGTTGGGTGCGCTGTCGTCACCCCGTTGCGGGTTTACGGCAACATTTTGTGGCGCTGAACGGCCCTACTTGGACCCTTCTGTAAACACCATAAATCCCTCGGACGTCCGCTTTCGGTTCGGCGGCTTTCGGTCGCCAAAAACCTACACACCCCCGGCCCGATGGTGGAACTTACCGTAGCAAATTTTCGATATCCTCCGAGCGCACGTCACGCAGGATGACAATCGGATGCTCGCAGGGATTCGCCTTCAGCAGCTTGCGAAAGTAGGGACTACACGCGCTCAGCACGACCTGGAAGGAAACGCCGAACGGAAGAGGCAAGTGAGTGAGAGATTAATGGGATCGGTGTTTTGTTTGTGGAACCGTAGAACACCAACACAAACGTTTCGTAGCGACTCCCTTTCGAATGGCAAACAAAAAAAAACAAAGTAAAACACACAACACAAGAACAGAACACACAGCGGTTTCGATCCGTAGTTCCGCTGGCTAGTTAATGTCCCCGGACCTTCGTTACAGGGAACACGGGCCGGCTCAACTTGAAACTCGTCAGAGCGGATGCTAATTTTGATTTAACTCGTTCCGACAGGGCGACAGACGGGCGACGCCAGTAGGTGTCCGGCAAGCGGACAATCATCGTCGGCAGGATTTATCTAATGATAGCCATTTAAGAGATTCCCCCGCCTTGACGATGACAGAAGCTAGGAATGGATGTCCACACCGGCGGTAGATCTATGGCGTGAATTACGGACGAAATTCGAACGATTATTCTGGATGCCATCTTTCGATTCGATTCGGTGACAAGTGGAAGTAATGATTGAGGTGTGTTACTTGAATTGTCAGCAATAACTAAACGATGACAGGTTGGATTGAAGATTTTTCTTCGTTTTGTTTTAGGTACGATTAAATCTTTGTATAAAAATCTCATTGGAGGTATCGAAACTCCACAGGAAGATCTTATTGAAGCAAGTTACTCAAAATATTATACAATGATAGAAAACAAACTGCCTCATGAATACATTTTCATTATTTCCATTACTGATTGGGTAAAGGGTTTTCTTTTGTAATGCGTTGAGCTATTTCAGATAAAGCTGGATCCGAACCTAAATAACAAAATTAGTATTTTCATGCCTGACATGATGGTACTGACATAAAAAGTATCAAAAGTAAATCAAAAATTGAATTTCTCCGAGATAGAGTAAATGTAAATATCGAAAGGTAAAATCTGAGACAAACCTTGTGCGCCGTGAAGGATCGCGAGTCGCAGGCAATGGTGACATCGACAAAGTCCTCCTCGTCACGCAGGTGCCGGAAAGATGAGAGAATGGACGACTGAAAGTCGTTCCACTTGAGGGCGTACTGCTGCTCCGAGGGCGTCGGTGAAACCCCGCGGAGTCGGTTTTGTAACGAATGTTGATGGTGCTGTTGCTGCTGTGACGGTTGCAGATTGGACTGTTGCTGGTGCTGCGATGACTGATGATGATCTTGCCGTTGCTGCTGGTGCTGCTGTTGGTGTTGCTGCTGCTGCTGCTGCTGATCTCGCAGATGGAGATCCATTTTGCTTTCGCTCAGTGACATGGTGCGGTTTTTGCTGTTTCCGTTGCTGCTGCCACCGTTGTTGCTGTTGTTGCTGGGGCCGTTGTTGGTGCTGCCGTTGGCGTTGACGCCGAGGGCACCGGAGGCGCCACCGAGCAGTGCGAGATGGGCCGCCCCGAGTCCGCTCGTGCTCGTGCCGTTCGTGCTGTTCTGCTGCTGGTGCTGCGGGCTGGTGTCGGTTGTATGCAACGGCTGCGGCTGCTGGTGTTGAGTGTCGTTCATTCTGAACCGCGTGGCGGGCGTGCTAGTCGTGGCACGGCTGCAGGATGTTGCAGGGAACCGTCCCAAGTTCTCACTCTGCTGGGCTACGACAGTCGCTGTCGTCATTCAATGCATCGAGTTTCGGGTTGGGCTAGCTATGCCACTCCACAAAGACACACGTTGCTGAAGCCGGGCGGTTGTTGTCGAAATTAAATCGAAACAAAACAAACCGGGAGCTGGGGAACCCCCTCGCTTAGAGCAGTTGATGACCCGTTCCTACGGCTGTGAGATCATGCAGAACGTCGTCATCCCGCGGGATGGAAGGCTCAAAAGAGTCCTTGAAAAGGGGAGGATTTTCTTTGCTTCAACTCCTAATATCGGTTCTCCTTGGGTTGGTCGAATCTAACGGACGGTTTCTGTAACAGACAAACAAAATAAGATAAGTTTCGTTAGCAACTAGTTATAAAATAATCAATTTCATATGGTACACTGTTTCCGAATTATATTCGTAGATCCAATACTAGTTACTGGCATAAAACAGAGTTTTTTATCTGCTTATAAATTCTTAAAACAAAACAGGAAGCATAAAATTAAACCAATTTTCAGCTTGTTTTAGCTTGCCACAAACTCATCATGTGTTCATCTTTTAGTTTTAGGAAACGCGCGTCACCCAAATTGTTTCATTTCATGTTCTTGCATTGTTTATTTTCATGTTTTTGCTCTCATCGGAAAATGAAGGAAAGTTTTTCTCATGAAATCATTCTTTTGCAAATATAGGTACTCGAAGCCGGTGGAATAGTTTTCGACCGGTGCCTAACGAATTCGCGACGAAGACGATTTGTGGGAGAATGAAAAACGCAGGCGCTAGTTTTCCCTCCCGCACCCGTAGTACCCCATGTTTAGGTGCTTTACTGATGCTCATTTTCCAGCGTGGTCACTCACACGAATTTTTCCCCTTCGGGAAGACATTCATCAACGGGTGCCAGGTTAGCGAAGGGTTCCAACGGGAGGCTAACAGGGATGAAAGACGGTATGAATGAAGGTTTACTCCCGTTTGTTGCCAAAAAGTGCCGAGAATGCTCCACCAACTGTAGTGCGCTTTGCTATGTGTGTGTATGTGTGCAGGGACGAAGTATGACGAAGGATACTTTCCGGGTTACAGGTTTCGTCCTCAAACGTTGCTTTCTTGCACTTCTTTTTTCCAGCCTTGGAGAAAAGGTCAAGCGATGGTGTTGTGATCGTTGATGCTTTTTTCCCCTCGCTATGTGTTTGTACTTCACTATTCCGAAGCACACATACTTCACGACAGTTTGGCGACGCTTTTCCCCATTCTACGTGCCATCATTTGTTTTTTCCAGTTTTTGTTTGTTGGGTTGAATTAAGAGTAGCTCCCGAAATTGTGGCTCTCACGATCTTCCACACAAGTGCATAAACCGGTGCTCTCTCGCCGTTAGTATGCATTCGGGTGCAATTCACTCCCCCCCCCCCTCCCCCCCTCCTGGTAATCATGTCCGTTTTTACTTTTTTATGTTGTTTTGAGAAAAACAAACGTGATGCTCACAAACACCATCGCCGGCATGGTTGTGGTTTACGGTTTCTGCCGGAATGAAGTTAGTCTTAGTTTGGTTTCGGAATGTACACTTTTGTCCTGAAATGTGTTTGTGTGTGCGTGTCCGTGCGGCGGTATTTGGGGGGTTTTCGCTCTTAAGAACACCCAAACAAGAGCCTTTGCCGGTTTGTATGCTCCGAAGGCACCGTGGGTGGTTTTCCTAAATCACAACACAATGGTGATTAATTCATTTTAACGGTTGCTTTCACCTACACCAACGGAACCGGAAACTATGGCAGGTCGGCCAGACACTGCAGGGATGGTGCATGCTGCTTTGCTGTGTTGGTGTGCATTCTTCAGGAAGGAATATTTCGCGAGGTGTGGCGAACATTCTGTAGACGGTTCATAAGAATGTTACATAATATTGTAGTGAAGCTCAGTTTGGCGGTATATTTGAGGCATCTTATTAAAATAATGATTGTTAAACATAATAAGCAAACCATTTGTTGAAAAAATAATCTGAATTCTATGAATCATTTGACAAACCCTCGGACGGAAACCAGCCAAGGTTTCATTGCAACCAATTTTGTCGCATACAGGGTCGTCCATCAAATAATCGTCTGAAAACTGATAAGGAAAAGGCAGGCCGTACCCGAGGTAGTAATCACTTACAACTCCTTCTCTTCCTCCCACCATGACCCATATCTTCGTTAACTGTTCAGTCGAGGCCGTGCGCGATCGGTAACAGTCGGCGGATCGTTGTGCAAAGCATTCCCAAGTACACAATTTGCATGTTCCGCAAGTAAATGGCACGGAAGGGCAAAACGGTTTCGCGAAAACGGTTCCCCGAGCAAACCCGGCTCCCCCGAACAAACCCTCATGGCAGCAACGATGAAACGACGACGACTCGACTGATGATGATGATGATGATGATCGCTAAATTGCAGTTAATCATTTCAAATCGGTCCAGAAGCTGACCGTTGTGCCGCACTCGTTCACGTTCGAGTGCGTATGTGTGTGTGTGTTTGTGTGCTTATTTGTTTCCTTTTCTGCTCCAACATATTTGACAATTGTCTTTGCGTTCACTTATTTATGATCCATGCGGATTGTCCCCAATTGCAGTTTTCTTCGCCTAGGCCCCCTCCCCCCCGTCACGACCGCCTGGCTTTCACTGCCGATAACGAACGTTACTCCTAAATTTGCCAACTGAAAAGAAGCACTCGCCTCACCGCACGTCTTAACATTTTTGTCTTCCTCCTCCTCTTCCTCGTTATCCGTTTCGCTCAAGAACCGACGTCGAGTGGCCGGATAAACCTTGGATAGGATTAGTTTAACAAGCGTACCAATCATAAATTCATGCCCTTTCGCCGCGGCCACGGGGAGATCGGGGGACCGGGGACGGTACCTGCTTTAGCGCTGCTAATGCAAAAAAGGCTGGCCCCGCGTGCAGAAAGGCATCCGCCAGCAAAATGCCTGCCATCAACATCGGTGCATCGGTGCACCGGCCCCCGGGCCAATGAATAGTCATGATAATGGCAATTAAGATTAAATATTTAAATGATTCATACGGGTCGCTTTGGCCGGTTTGAGAAAATAACGCTTAATCGCTGCATATTACCAGTAATAACGGCAGCTTAGTGCAGGTTAGAAAACACGTGCACACACACACACGTGCGCGAACATAGCGCGTGTAGCTTCCGGTGGCCAGCAAAATCCGCGGTGACGCAAGTCGGTGGAAATGCAATTACGAATTTCATCACCGATTCCGAATCGGTACAAAGAAAATATGACCTTACGCGACCCCTTTGTGCGTCCGGGTGGCTTTAATGGGCTGGTAAAGTAGGGCACATGGTTATGGGAGCCACATGTATGGGAGGTTATTTTATGGAACACCCATGCAGGCAGCTTATTTGTCACGAAGCAGCTGCGTCCGTTCGATTTTCTATTGATGAAACATGCAAATGGATTTCATAGGCAGAATATTTACTAGGCAATGAACTTTATCCGTCCTTTGAGATTTTTTCAATGAAAATTACAGAAAAAAACATTTTAAAAAATAAAAAGAATAAAAAAAACTCCAAATAATTTACTATAAATAAAAAAATCGTCAGGTTTCATAACATACCTATGTAATGAATTTGTAAAGCAAAAAAAGTGTTTACATGCCAACGCAGCTGTCATATCATATTATTCCCAATTGTTTAAACCTATTAAAAAATTGCGTTTTACAGTAACACACAGGTTACAATGAACAATTTTCAATCAAAAATATAGTACAGCAAAGTATACTTATTTGCGAGAGGTTTTGCTTTCCCATGTATGGTAAACAAACATATTACAAAATAAAATATGTTAAATGGTAATACAATGGAAGTCTATTTTTGATACCGCATGTGGTCGGAAAAATAATAGTTAGGTAAAATGACAAACATAATTCACAATTGAAACAAATAAGGGTAAACATTGAAAGGTAAAAAGATAAACAAATCTTTTATCATTTTTTATATTTCTTATGAACATAAAACATAATACCTTGCAGTTATCGTATTTGTTAAAAAAAATTTGGCACCTTTCGGAAAACATGCATTGACCCTAGTACTGGATCATTAAACAATATATTCAGTGTCAATCATTGTGTAATATAAAGTTTGTAAAGAGGTAAACAGCTTTTGTAAGCTGTGAAAAGATTAATATGTTCTGCATGAATCATGCAAGACAAACTACGACAACAAGAAATGCGAGCAATCATAACAGTCATGTAGACGATATCGCCAACAGCTGTGCCACATCTTGATCATCTTCGATGCTTCTTCCATTTCAAATCTTCTTGTTGATTCTTGAGGGACACATTTTTCCCATAATGGATCAGGTCTGTCGGGTGTGTACTTGTGGGAGAAACCAAAAACTACAAGACTCATAATTTTGAATTTCATACCGTCGCTCGCGCCCGAAGACCCCAAACGGAGCACGACATTTACTTGCGCACAACAGAGCGATGATGCTCGGCAGTAGTAGGTCATCATCGCAGGCGCAAGCTGGGAGCAACATGCGCGCAGTAAAAACGTTGTGCTCAAAGTATTTTCATCCACGGACCATCGCTCACTCCTGTACCCTCCAGGAAGATGTTATTTAATTCTATCCCACCGGTAAGGTTTAGATTGGCACCGAATTTGACACCCAAAATAGCTGACTCTGTAGCACATGAGGCCAACTGGATGTAAAATAACGTTCCAAAGAGTTTGATGCCCAGCTTCACCAGCACTTTTTCCCCCATTTGCTTAAAAATAAATCAAAATCCGGTGGTTGGAGTGAGTGTAACTTATATCGTTTTTTGTTTTTCGCGAGTGTATACGCAAACTACACACGTTTTTATTTTTAAATCTGCATTTTGGCACATTTTGTCCTACTCCATATCATGCAATATACCACAGTTATTCTATTTCAATTGTTTTATAGAAAGTAATTTGAAGGTGAAAAACGAAATCGAAGCCAATCCAGCTGGAAGAGTAATTACATCCTAAAGCTAAAACAACAAGCAGCAAGCAATCTCTTACTTCCGTGTGTGCGGCTGGAAGAAAGTACATCTTTCGGTTTCTTTGCTTTTGCTTGCTGCCACCCCTTAAAAATGTGTACCCTTTCCTTTGCTTCTCTTTTAATCTCCAGCTTTCGAATTCGGTCGCAGTCGATGGCACAGCTTTGCAAATGAGATACGAGATGGACGCAATAGCGGGCGCAGCATGAAACCGAAACGCTTTATCCGTGAAAGTTGCCGCAACTAGCTGCGTTTTTCGGGTTGGTTCCCTAGTCGGTCCGGCCTGGGCATGTGTGTTCCGTTCTCTTTTTTTTCTGCTTTTGCGTCCATTTATCCGTTTTCTAAACAACCGCCTGTCGCACTCATGTGTGGTAAAATTAATCGAAGTGACCGGCGTTAGCGCAATCCGAGACCTTAGCTAACGTCGGGTGCACTTGCATGGAAGTTCGGGGGGAAATAAACGCATGCTAGGGGAGTAGCCTTACAGCGTCAAAGGAAATGGTAGCTGAAGATCATATGTCACATGGTTATGTGATGCTACCCCGACAGCCTAGAGTGCATCAAATAGGTCTTTGTCGAGTGGTTATATATTTTTTAGATTTGAAGTGAAATATTTACTGGCTTTTAAATAGGTTCGCGCCTCTTGCTCAAGGAAATTATTTAAGAGATGATATCTGAAGATTTACCTCGCTACGCGGGGAGTCCGCGTTGCTAGTTTGGCCGGCAACATTTCGAAATTCAAGACGCTCCTTCTTCAAAGCCGCCTCATCTTCCCACCGTTTATCACATTCAAACCAAGGCGGATAGAGTATGCCACGAGAGACAAAATGGAGTCAGGCAATTAAACAGCCACCATTTTCTGCTGCAGTTAGATAACTACACCTTTAGAAAATGGGCCTGAATAAATGTGAGTGAGCAAACACCCGAAAAGCAGCGACCGGATCACTTTCACATCTAATTCGTGTGCACACATTTAATGAGGCTCGTTCGTGAATCGTGGCGCAGGCGATTTGGCGTAAAGGAAAAAAAAGAAGAGATGAAAAAAAAAAATCAACCGAAATTATTCAAACGAAAGTTTACGACACAAACTCTATTGAGGATTCATTTCATGGCGCTCTGCTGCTGCGAGGAATCTGTTGGCTTTTCTTTTGCTCTCGCTTCCAAGCAAGGCTGGAAAATTTGTCCATTGCCTTTGGAAAATAAGTGGCAACGGTAATGCTACCGCGTGGATTATATTTAATCGGTTGAATAATAAAGGCGATCGTGAAGGTGAAACGTTTGATACTCGTTCACACCATCTTGGTTTGGAAACCTAGCAATTATCTAATGTAGTAATCTTCCAAACATTATCCTCTTCATTTTAAGTACCACCAGCTCATTTCGATAATGATACTCCTTCCCATATTCGCCACCAAAACCACCTGTTGCTTCGTTTCGAAGGATTTAAATTTACCTTTGATTTTTCGTCCCAATAGGCGGACACTTTTCAATGGCTTCAAAAGTCACACTTTGCGGTCATTTAATACAGTCGGTGTTAAATGCAATTTAAGCTCGCTTACACTATCGCCCTCGGGATGGGGTAACGTGACTGGACCCCTTCAGCACACATGAAACCCGCTCACGCACAGCGTTCCATGTCGAAAAGGTAAATCATCACGGTTTGGGGTTTTTTCCTTCTCTTTTTTATTTCGTTACTGTCGCTTCATTCCCGCTGAGAAAGAAATACACGGCTCAACGCAGCATAATTCAGTTTTTTTGTTGTAGCAGCTCATCAATACCCCACCACAGGAATCCATTATCCGATTCAATAAACCATACAATCGCTTCAATATTGAAATTAATTTCACCCCAGCCTTTTGCACCTTCCGTGCCGCCATTTTTTTCCTGCCATTTTAAATGTGATCTTTTTTTCTTCGTCTGTTTGTCGGTTCGCGGTGGTGGTGGTGAACGTGGTTTTTCGTATGGTTATCGAACATATGCGATTATCACTCTCCATGGATTTTTGCATCCCCGAGCGGCGATGGGAAATAATAAAAGCCAAAGGCAAGTGTCCAAATGCATTTTTTACTCGCTTTCCACCAATGGAAGAATGAAACAATTGTTTTCCACCGATTACAGGGCCGGGGATCGTATGGGTGGAAGGTTAAAATTAATAGTTTCAATAAGCAGGATCGTATTAAAAAGGGGGCAAAAATAATCATCGTTAAATGAATGAAATGAGCATTGTTTTTTTATCCCTCGTTTCCTGTACAGAAGGGGAAAAAAATGAAACAATAGCGTTTAATGCAGATATTTATTGACCAGCGCTTGATCAATTTTTTTTTGTTGCATTTGTTTTACAAATCTATTTAATTTTTCATTTTTCGTACGATCGATTTAAAATTATTTGCCTTCCTGTCTACCCAGCTTTCCACGCTCATTGGCTGGGATTATAATTATATTGAACAATCGATATTACAACCATTCATCAATTTTATTTTCCATTTAAAACCATCGCCATATTGAAAACCACGAACCACCATCCAGCGACATTCATATGACTCACGAACACAAAGGTGTGAAAATTGTGGAAAAGCAATAAAAAATCAACATAATCGGCAGCCTTTCATTTTGTCAATGGATAACGCAACTGTAAAACACATTGTCAAACCCTTTCAGCACAAGTAGTACAAAAAATAACACGCGATCCCGCTTTATTTCCGGTTCCACCAACTTGCGAGCAGTTCGAATCGGATTGAGGGTGGCAAATGTTTTTCTGGACAATAAATGAAATAATGATTTTAATTAAATGTTGGTTTTAATACGCGATCATGCCTTGCGCGACCTGCAGTGGGGCAGAGCGGACGAAATGACATCCAATCGAACACCACCAGAATCATCGGCACTATTTGAGGCTGATGCGAAAAGTCATCTTTCAACACTGACTTTTCGCGGTTGGGTTTTGGATCTTTTATGTCGGTTGTTTCACAGGAGACAATCCTTCCGACCGGTTCGAAGGGATGCTTGTAGGAGAAGCAATCGTTGTTCGTTTGTTTTGAACAGACACTACGCGTCGCGTTGGTAAATTTTATTTTATTTTATTTTATTTTATTTATTTACTTGTCCGCCATAAAGGCCCCACAAGCCATTTCGTATACATTTACTTAATTCTAACACACAAAATTCTTAATCTAGTTAACAAATCTCAGTCCTTCTCTCGTAATGTCAGTGTTCGTATGGAAGTCTATTGCGCAGTACACCTTGTTAAAGCTTTTCGTCATTGCCGTAATTGGTTCGTTGCTCCCATATGTTGTGTTATGCCGGGTAGTAGATAATAAATAATGGTGTCGTGTGGCGGTCCGAGGTACATGAAATTGTATTTTCTCTAAAATGCACGGTGCGTCAATTTCTCCTTTTAGTAATTTTAGTATAAATAATGCCTTAGCGTTTTCTCTTCTTTTTTCTAATGTCTCCATTCCTAACAGTAAGCAGCGCGTGTAGTATCTAATTGAGTCCTGGTTTGGCCATTTTAATTTGTTGACGGCATAGCGAGTCAGTCTTTTTTGTACACTTTCGAGTCTGTTGGTCCATTGTTGCGATTGCGGGCACCAAATAATAGATCCAAATTCTAGTATTGATCGGACTAGACTGCAATAAAGCGACTTTATGCAGTGAGCAATTTATTCGCCTTATGTTGTTTTCCGTTTGTGTTTTACGGCAAGTAACGTAGTAATTTTAAAACAATTCGATACCAAGAGTATACGGCACGCTCAACGTAATACCGATCGGCTTGAGTGCGTTTCGGTTCACAGCTTTCCTTTATTTTCGTTCACGTTCGTTTCGTTGAGTTATTTCGCCTTGAATGAATTTATTACAAGCTTACTAAAAGTTTGTGTTAGCGCTGTAAAAATTTGTTACCATGAAAAAGGTTTTACGACGGTGGCAATATGTTTCTATTGCTTCCAGTACATTTTGTTCCTACAATTCGGAGTTTATTGCTACCAATCGTTAAGCAACTCAGCTCTAATGTGGAACAAGTTGAGTTTCAAATTCAATAATGTTGCAAACGAATGATTTAGCGGCTTATAAAAAAAAAGCTAATTGTGAAACTTCCACGATCCAGCTTGTTTTCGTTCAATATGTTTTACGTGTTTTGATTAACTGTCGATCATTTTTTTTTCTGTTTACATAGTCAGCAAGTGTGTGATCGATTGCATGACTGCGAAAGAGAGAGAAGAATCTCTGATTCAATTTACGATCGAAATTGTAACCACAAAAAGGAAGAAAAACCCCCATGCACACGAAACGTAAACTGTACACTTGAACATAAACAACAGGCGCAAAAGGCCGATCCGAGTCTTGATCGATCCGTTTGTTCGATCCGAACGATCGATGAATTACAAGGGTATCCACTTGGCGGCAGCAAATCGATTCCGGCGATCGAAAAGGAAGCAACCGGAGAACGCGGAAAGAGCGACAAGTAGACCAAAAAGTACGGCTCATACCCGTGGTCTTCGGCGATGTGCTCGGTGAGATAAATCACTCGAATGGGTAGAAAGGAAGCTAGAAGGGGGGAGATAACCGAACGGCATAAGGGCTTGGCACGAAGGCGGAACGGTCGAATAAAATGTTTCGATTACTTGGCACTATTATTGAACCGTATTTAAATACACAGTAAACCGGGCATGGGCCGGCGTCTTCCACTTACCGGGCGTCTTGGCGTACCGTGAGGTTTTTAAGAGACCGCATAAGAAATCATCATACATACACATTCGCGCGATCGAGCGCGTAATGTACTTCAAACGGTTGCGTCGCTCGACATGATGGTAGGAATTAATAATAGAATCTTGAGCGTGCACCCGCCCCCGTGGTCTCCCCCCCACCCCTAACCACACCCCACACGCACATGCACATGTTTCTCGGCGCAGTTAAGATCCCGCAGGAATGGATGGACAAGACATGTTGTAGCAGCCGCAGCCTAAGCACTCAGCGATGATTTAAGATTATTGTTATTATTGGCTCACGTAAGCGAAACGTTCTCCCGCATCTAGCTGCTTTCTTCTCCGCCTGGCGCAGAGTAAATCAAAGCATCGAAATAAAGACAAAGAAGAAAGCAAATCTAGAGGCTGGGTCCGCACCGCAGCGGAAATCGGAGATCCAACTCCACTCTCGCGCTCACTGCAAGCTATCCAGCATAAGGCCAGCAGCGGCCACCATGCGGTCGGGTCTATTTTCCCGCTTGGACACGGATTTTCGGGCCGCGGATTTAGATTGGCCTGCGGAAAGCGAAATATAAATATTCTCCCACCGCTCGCTGTCCCCAACGGAAATCAACCGAAAAATCGTCTCTGTCTGGGTTCTCGGTTTGAGCAATAATAATTCAATGCGATTCGTACAGTGGCGTGGCGTACAGTTGAAACACGTGGTGTGCAGATGTAGCTGCGTTGCATTGTTGCGTGGTGCTGTCTACAGTTTAACGGGAATTATTCCATTAAACATGCTGGCGGTTAAATTACTGACTCTTGTTCATCCAAACATGTGTGACACAATTTAGGGAGTAAATTTGGTAAACATGGAAACAACACAGCATGAAACTCACCAAGAGGAAATAGGTTAAAGGCCGATTGAAAATGGTTTTTACTGATATGAATAAAAGAACGCTTATAGAATAATTAAAGATATAATTCAGCAACACGAAAAGAAGCAAACAAGTTGTTTCGCTCGTTTTTGATGGACCGTAAGGTTATCGAAGCATTTGGCTAGGACATTTCAGGTTCTTCTTCTATCAAATTACTACTCCATAATAATCCAAGCTGGGTAATGCTCGACAAGTGCGACCATTTCCGAGCAACTGTCCCTCAAGGACACGGAAAAGGATACTACGAGCGAAGTATCGGGCGGAGACGACTTCACAGTTGCTCCCATTTGCCCGACGGTTAGTACATACTTTGGCACATTATGTTTTATTTTATTCCACTTTTACGACGCTACCGACCGGCGGCTGACGGACACTCTCGTTCGCGCGTTTATCCTATCCGCCCGCTCGCCCCCTTATGCTCCCGCCGCCCCGGGGAAGGGTTCATTTATGCGGCGGCAGAATGTTACCGAGTGACGGCCCGATGCGGCGTCGTCTGCAACGACACGGTGCTACGGCACATTGTCAAGTACTTATGCGCCCGCCCACCTCCCCCCTTCGACTGCCTTGGGGGATGCCAAAAACCTACCCTCAAGCCAATGCGGATCGGGAAAGGCTGTGTGTACTGCGTGGGAGGACATGAAAGGGTACTCAATTGCTACTAAAGTGGCGGGAAAAAAATAAGTAACGACGCAAGCCCGTCGGAAAGCTTCCTTCAATGCTTCGGTGCTTATGTTCGGTCGCACGCAAACGTTCCGAGCACGCTGCCACGCGTACAATAAAATCGAAATAAATGATACAACGATTATATTACTGCCCTTGCCCACGGAAGGCCCGGCGGTCGGCTGGCTTGGGGAGGGATTGGGGCGCCCGGGAAGTGATTGTAACGAGGGAAAAATGAAGCTTCCCGAGCGAGTATGACTTCATTTTCGAGTGCGTAAATGTAAACGAGCTGCCAAGCTTTCTTTGTGTTGTTTTGGGGCGGAGATGGAGGGCTTTTCTAAATGGAAGCTCAATCGCAAATCGACCGACTGACTGCGTTGGAATATTGGCTGGCGAGCAACAATCGGTTCGTAAAGAACTCACTGCCACTTAGGAGAGAAGTTTGCAATCTAGTTTATTGGTTGATTAGTTTGCTTCGAATGGCAGTAGCATAAATGCGGTAGCACGTGTGAAAAATGTGTTATCACTTGTTGCGGATTACAATATCATTAAATCTTCCAATGAGGTTTAATGAACTGGGTGCAACGTACTTTGGAATGATTGTTTAAGAATGGAGGAGTTACTTTTTTCTCAGTTAATCGTTGTTCAGTAAACAACATGCGATATTGTTTAATTGTTTTGCAACTAAAGATATTCAAATAAACACTCAATTTAAAATTTTGTTGGAAGGATATAGGAGTTAATAGAATCTTAAATATGAGGTGGTTTTGAAATTAATATTTGTTATAAGTGTTTAAATTAAAAAAAAAGCCTACCCCCTCATAGTAAAAATAACACACTTTCTTACTAAAACTAATGATTGATATTCAACATAAACAATTGTTAAATTGGCCTACATGAGAAAACAGAAGAAAGCTGCTTCATTTTTGTTCTATAAGCTATAATCTTCCGTATTCTTACACCCAAAAAGAAAGGTTTTTGAAAGAATCGTATGAGTAATCTAACCACGTTCGCAAAAATAAAGAAAGCTATATGATCCCAACAGTACGATCTGGCTACATTGAGCAGGGTATTCTTGTCATGAGCTTCATTGCCCGAACGGTTTCTTGACGCTAGGAAATTGTTACATCAAATGGCTAATAAAGAGACGCATAACAACATCACAGCAGAACAGAATGCCTTCTAAAAATCTCTTCCAAACTCCCAAACGCACTTGTTCTTGGGCAACGTTTGTTTGCTACTTTTTATTCTACCGACGCCTTCGATTGCTCGTTTGGTGTTTGTCGCCTGAAGAGATGAGCTGAACGTGGAGGTGAAATGGCTAGAAATCACCCAGCATCCGAAGCAAGCAGTCCTTCGAAAGGCTCCACCGATTGCTCATCGGTGCTTCGAACGGCTACGAGAAGGATCGCACGGACAAAGACGCCCGTAACCGTTGGGTGCGTTGTAGTAGACGATCGGTTTGAGTGGTTCATTTCGTCATAAACAAGCATAAATAACCACATCGCGTTCGCACCGTAAAACCGCCTCTAAACCCCGCCTCTTATCATCGACGTCCGCCGGTTTTCTGCTAAGCTAATAAGGTTCGGTTGTTGTTCTTTTTCCATCTCGCCCATTTTCCCAAAGCAGGTTGTTTTTTTCCACCCACAAGGATCCCCCACATTCACCTGCAGACAAACTTTCTCCTTTCTGTTTGTTTTTTTTTGTATTCACACCCTCTTTCCACTTCGGACAATTTTTGCCTCCCTCAATGAGCGTTCGTTCAAAGGACGAACGAATGAGGGAGCCTGATTTCGTGGAAATGTTGCCACCCCCACCTCCCCAGCCCGCCACTCGGGACGGGACGGGACGACCTCATCTCGGCCGTCGTCCTCACCATTTTCATCACCATCATCGCCATTCGGAGCGTGTGCGGATACCCGGAAGAAGGAAAGGAATTCCCTCGCCGAGGTTGGCGCGCGTAAAATTGAGTGGTGAATCACGCGTTTTCCCCCCGGTCGGGCTTGTATCCTTGCTTTATCCAGTCGTTTTTTTTTCTTCACCATCCCCACCCCAGAACGGCTTCCGCCACTCGACCGTATCCCTCCCCTCACCCCCTTCCACAAGCGACGGAGCTTGAGCCCTTGTCGAAGGTGTGTAATCTGGTCAAAGGCGACGGTAACGACGCCGTGCTGGCTGATGTTTTCCCGCAACACATTTTCCATCGCCCCCTCCCCTCTCCCCACACAGCATCACGCCGGTCGACGAGTATGGGGTATGGGTTTACTACGTTTACGTTCGCCGGGGGTGAGCCGATCCGTGTGTGGGGGCGCTTTCGGGCCTTCCGGCGCGCTCTCATTTCGTTTGTCGCACTTTTTTGCTTTTCCTGTTGCACCGTTTTGTTGCTTCCTGCTTTTCGTCTGCGATGGTCTGATGGTGCGTCTGGTTTGCCGGGTGTTGTTGTTGCTGTTTTTCTCCATCGACACGAGTTTTTCCGAGTTTTGTGTTTTATTTTCGGTTGACTGTTTTTTTCTTCTTCTACATTCATTTTCCCACTTCCACCTTTTCCGTGCGTTTGATTTCCCTTGCAGGAGGGTCTCGTTAGCCACAGAAACCGCAGGCCGCCACCATAATGGCAGTGGGTTTTGTGGTTATTTTGGGATGCCTCATCTAACCTCGTGCACTGTTCGAGATTGCACGAAAACACTGATAGGGAATTCAAAGTAATGATCTTTTAAAAGAATAAAAACGAGAAATATTTGTGGTTGGCAAAGAAATGATGGAATTGAACAAATAAAGTCCATTATCAGCCGGTGAGCAGGTTGGACAGCTAAGGTTATAGTGTCGAGGATACTTTTTGTTCTTAATTGCTCTTATTAATGTAGAACTACTGAGGTATTTCTATATGTACTATTAACCCATTTCAAGAATTCGTTTCTTGCGGTTTTAGAAAAATCAGCTGTGAATACCGAGATTAATAGATTATACACAAGCTTAATAAATCAATATCAATTGTGCCAACCTAAACTTTAGATCTAAATAATTTTGTATATTGGCATGGTCCCTCAGTATGTTGTTTTTCCAATATGTTATCAACTTTTTGTCCATGGGATGTTAACCAACTGTGTTCTTAAAAATATTGTTGCAAAATTGTATGCAAAATAACGTGAATATATTAGATTTTGGAATCACGGAGCAATCAATTGACGGAGCATGAGACATCAAACTAAAATCTTGATTAAAAAATTCTTCATTAAAACCAATAATCGATAAGCAAAATATTTTCAGTGTTGCACATTCAAGAACATAAATGGTAAAATGAGGTCCTAAAGATGATCTGATGATTCTTTAAATGATCTTATGTTTTTAGTTTTGATTAATATAATTTTCCAATGACATGACACGGGTATACAGTGTTCATGTCATGTATAATTTTTCTCTGGAATGACCAAACAGCTTTTTAATCTGTTTTAATTTACTCCATCTTTATGGAGTTCAAAATTACCTTCAAAATAGGTCTTGGAGAATGATGCTCAAAATATTTTCCACAAAGGCAAAATCCTCACGTCAAGGTCTCAGTCGATCCGATTTTTGGTATCGTCTTTCGGGCGAGCCAGTAAACGATAAGAAAATTGAAAATCTCGCCAACTTTGGCGACCATGTATGCATCGAGCGTAGTCAAGCGCGTACATCCACGCGGCAATAAATCACGACGCCAGCGATGCTGTAAAAGAGGCCGATCCTACCCGTCCCGGCCGGTCGGTGGAAATGAAGAACCGTTCTGGCTGGGTAGTAGCAAAAGGAATGGAACCATTCTCCCTCCAAATGCTTGCCCGAGTGATGCGGCGCGTTGAGTAAAAGTATTAAAAAGTTTTAAATCAATATTTTCCCACCAACCGCACCAAGTAGGGCCCCATCTCAATGCTCGATGCTGGGACGGTTACATGCTTTGGCTCTGTATCATCCGCTCCCCATCCTTGGCGTTGTTCGCTTCTGCTCCGCGTCCCATAAACCAAACCTCGTCACAGACGCAGAGGAGACAATTTGTCTGGGACAACGAAATTTTATGTCACTCAGTCACCAACCATCACCAAGCGGCCCTCCTTTTGCCTTCATACGCCGCCCTGCCCATTCCCTCCCAACCCATACGCCCATACGTCCCCCCACACCAAGTGGAGCGAAGGGAAAGATAATTTTATTACGGCTCAGAAAAGCAGCAGTACGGAGCGTGGCGTTTTTTTTTTCTGTTCGGTTGGTTGCTGTCTTTTCGCTCGCTGGGGCTACATTTTCAGTGGTCAGTGGAAAAATATCCTTCCCCCCGGGCGTCATCGTCCTTTCCGCGTGTCGCCGGGTGCGACGACCGTGAAGCTCCGGCTCGAAGTGGTTTATGGTCGAAAAGTAATAATTTTTATGAGCCATTTTTACCAGCCCCTCTTTTCCCCTTCTCTCCTGCCGGTTGGGTTACCCTTTTATTCCCCCACACAACCCCAAACCACACACATGGTCCCAGGGTAAGGGCGTCGATAAACTCTCCGTGCTGTGCGCAGTGATAAAGGGAGATGAATGGGAAAACAATCGGCCGGCCGGAAGCGAGCGGGGAAATAAATTCGCGTACGAAGGAAAAACAAAATGTTCGAGCTTTCCAGCAGTCCGAGGGGGGGGGGGGGGGGGTGAGGGGGAAAAGCCTTTGGCCAACGGAGAGGATGGTGATTTGTTTCCGGCCAGATGAATATGTTAGCACATCATTGGAGCAGATTTTTATGTCGTGTTATGCTGGGCCGCTTTTCCCGCTGGCTCGCGTTAGCTGACCGGTCATGGTTTGTTTTGCGCGAGCACATGTGTCCCAACCAACCAATTCCATTAGCCCTAATTTGTCGAACGACCATGCGAAGATAAATAAAAGGCAACGGCCACGCAACGCACAAACTCGCACACTGGCAATCTTCGTCGGTGAAATTAGCTTTTCCCGTGCAGCGATTAAAGAACTTAAACTACACCGGGGAACCGAAGTAAAACTCCCCCCGGCCCCGATGGTCGAATCGAGACACATTATTGCTATTATTATTATTATTTGTAATGCGAAATTTAATGGCCTCCCGGTGAACGTTGGTACCGGACGAGCGCGAGAGATTACAAGTTTGACTTTACTATGCGTATTTTTACGAGCGGCGCTATCTTCGCCGGACTAGCCGGGGCAAGGAGCTCAAGAGAAGGACACCGAACGAATCCTTCATAAAACCATCCGGCCCGGGCCCGGCCCTCGCCGCGAAAGAGAATGTGCATTTTTTGAATAGCAAACGGTTTCTTCTGCCGGTTTCTTGCTCGACTTTCTTCGTTCGGGATCGGTTCGGTCCGGCCGAATCAAACGCGCCCATCCTCAACATCCGAGGACAGTCGGTCCGTTTTTATGACTTTGTCGCCTCTGCGGTCCCTCGTTCGGATCCGTCTGGAGCTGAAGGAAGTGGAAAAAAGGATGGGCCTCGCTGGAAGAAAAAGAGGGAAAAAGGACACCGTATGCGTGGGTGTATGAAGACGTCTCGCTTGGCGGCTTAGATAAACTGGATGATGGGTAATAAAAGTGAACCTATGGTGCAGCAATGGAACGAAACGGACAAGTGAAAGTACAATAAGAAATGAGAAAACAAGATCGCCACGTTTCTCCGGATGGGAAAATAGGGAAGGGAAAAATAATAAAAACGAATCCTGTAAACTTATCTCCTCTTCAGCTACGCCAGCTACGGGGAGCAAAAATCAACCCGAGCCGAAAGGAAGCACGCCGGCCCTCGTTGGATGCGTGGGAAGGCCAACAAATCTCAGCTGATGAGAAGAACGCCGAGGCCGAAGGTTGATTGACGAACGGAGCGCAAGAAAAAGCGCACCCAGAGTCGTAATGTAGAACGCTGGAATGTGTTCGCTGGCACTTTCGGGGCCTGCCACTTTGTGACGGACATTCGTTCTTCCTTATCGGTGGTCTCCGTCTTTGTGTCCGCACTTGTGGTAGGACTTGTTTTCTTTCGTCCACCGCTTTCCACGCGGAGAAAGGATGTGGATGTGGTTTTATTCGTTTAGGAGAAATGCGTCGAGGACTTAAAATTCCTTCCTCCGAAGCTGACGCAATGCATGATGCTCTTTCGCTCCGATCCTGTCGAGTTCAGTTTTATAGCCCAACTACAACCCCGGCCTACTTCGCTGCCCTCGATGATGATCCTTTTACGTCCCTCTCTCCCTCGGCAAGCGCTGGTCATTCGAACGGAAAAGTAAAAACCGGAGCGTTCTTCACGAGAAAAGCACATTAAAGGAAAGATCTCGACGTTTTGATTGTAATAATAACATTCGGCAGTCGGGATCACTCGTTTTTAATGGAAAATGTATCATGCCTGCCCTCGCCTTTTATCCCCCGTCCAGGGCAAAATAATGGAATCACTTCCGAAGGAAGCAAAAAATGTTTTACTTTCCTCCATCCCCAAGTCGACGCTGTAAGGATCTCCTCCATCAAAGGGATGTCCAAATTGAGGTTAAAAGCCACCGCTGGTCAATAATGAGTTAAAATGGTTTTCTCAAAACCCGAAGAAGAAAATGGAAAATTCACCCACACGTTATGGTGCCGGGGTTTGCGGTGCGCTAAAATCGTGCGCTATTTTTATACAAAATCAAATTTCAAAAAACCACTTATCGACAAACGGTTTTTAGTTTCCCTCATCGGAAGACTTTACGTTTCATGTCAACCCTGTGATTCATATCGAAATTTGTCCTTTCGTATCAATCTTTGCTCACTTACACAGCTTCTTTTCTTCACGATCTATGTACAAGAAAAGATAATTAAATTAGTATCCGTCTTTAGTGGTTGCTTGCCTTTGGTGACTTCCAATCGAGGTTTGAAAGTCTTTTCATTTGATTTGTAGACGAAATAGTTTCCAAAAATGTGTCTTTCCTTTTGGTGGGCCCAAATTTTGCATCGCATCTATTGAATAATAATAAAATGAATCGTAAACCAAGGTCACGGATGCGATGATAAAATAAATATAAATAAATGTCCCTAGTTCCGCCTTTTGGCCCGAAACGGTTTGGTATGCAAGTTGGGGCGAACGTTTGCTATGACGAATGAATGCCTCCCACCACCTTCCCCTTCCCCACGCGCCGGCTCTGACTTTGGCAAAGCTTAAGCCGTCAGCGGCGTGTACGATTTTGGAATAAAATAAACATGTTCGTACGCGTGTACTTACAACAGCAAACCGCCGAAGAAGATGTGGTTTTGTTGTCATGTTTTTTTTTGTTTTTGACAAAATATCATCGCACGCCGGGTAGACGTTTTAGGAATAAAGAATCGTCCGTTTGCTTCTTGAACCTGCTCGCCAGTGCCGACGGAGGAAGACGTACCTAAAACGAGAATTAAATAAGAGAAGACAAAAACATTATTAGCACGCTGAAGGTTGAAAATCGCGACAACGCATTCGTTTTGCGCCCGGCTGGACGTGACGCACGAGTAGTGTTTGCGCAAGTAGGACCCACGGTACACCCCTCTACGATAGTAGAGGAGGGGGAACCTAACAAACATTAAAACAACTAATCTGCAACTATGTGCGACATATGTGCCCCGCCTCAGGCCAAGAGAGCTGCATGTGCCGTGCGGTAGATCGTGATTAATTGATTAATACCTTTGCACATTGCGCCATGGTTCCATAGGAAGGGGAGGGGCAACGGGAGGAAATGGGGGTAAATTTCGCGCGTTGCTTTTTCGCGCAACCTCGACAAGTATCGCGACCTGTAGTGAGAGTACGGTAACTCTTTCCTCGCAGGAACTAACACCGATTGATCGAACACACCCAAGGTGTTGGGAAACAAATGACAAGCTTTTCCGTCTCAAGACGCTATTGCGCATAGGCTCTACGGACGTTCTATCGGTTGTCTTAAGAAAAAGGTATGGAACTCCAGCACGGTTGAAACCCAAAGCAAACAGGAGGTAATTGTAGTTTGAATACTAATTAAATCTAACAAAAGCTTCGTTGTGTAGTTTTGTTTTATGCCTCCTATCTTAACACGTTAAGCGCTACGTCGGCCCCGTGGGGCCGACAGTGTTCTTCCCCGTAAGCCGGCGTCGGTCTGCTCGGGCCGACAGAGCCCGTTCGGTAGGCCGGCGTTTCTACGAATCGCTGGCAGAACGGGAAGTAGTACAATTTGCGCGTAGCGCTTAACGTGTTAAGGTGTGTGTGCCTTCATGTCCATGGCTCATGGTGTAGTACAAAATGAAATAAACCCTTCATGAAACCACCTCCCAACACGGGAACGGTGGGGCCACAAGGAAAAGAAAATAGAAACAGCCCGCGCATCAAATCATGCTAATAGTGTTTTATTAAAAAGTCATAAAACTAAGCCGCGCGTTGCCGTGTCCATGTTTGTTCGCAGTTCCGCGGAGCGGGCGGAAAGGGAACGGGATGGGTTTCTTTTCGTTTCTTTTGGCACCTTCTTTAAGCATCGCTTCTTGTCGCTAAGTAATGTACCATCCCCGATGCTGTTGCACTGCTGAAGATGAAGGAAGCACGACGATAATAATGATGATGATGCTAATGTTGGCCGGCGATGTTGTTGCTGCTGCCGTTTCGGGCGTCGGCTCGTCGTGTGGGAGGCAGAAAGTACCGCGAACAATTGAGCTGCACTGTTGTGTTCACGCAATTGCATCATCAGCAGCTGTAAGTGCCAAGGTTGTCATGCTGATGATGGTTGGCTTTTGTAGTTTGCTAAATAAACCATCGGAATCGGTGGTGCTTTCCGCTTTGTGCTATTGCCTCACGTTTGTCACTCTGTTTTTCTCTTATCACGATGAGATTGTGTACCGTACCATGATGGAGAAATAAAACAAAATCACCTACTGTGCGCTGGGATGAACGGGCGGCGGATTAGTTTGCCTGGCCCCGTTCCCCGTTCAGGTGCATCGATCGAGATTTCACTCGAGTACGACATTTAGCGTATCGGCAAATTGACACATTGCGACTCGCTCCGATGAGTGCGCCCTGCTGCTTTCCCACCCCCAAGCCAACCCTCCCCAACACAGAACATCCCTCTCGTCGTTCGATGGACGGCTGGCCACCATCATCGTCACCATCATCCGCCAGCGTAACATGTTAATCAACCAAATGCGAGTCTCGACTAATTAGCGACTGTTGCACAACGCAGAAGGCAGCACTGAACACATACACACCGGTGGCATGGCATGGCATGGCGGACACGCCAGTCAGCGCAAACGGTAATAAGAAAAGAAAAACGTAAAACAACTAACTGTAACCGGGAAAGGCATGGAAATCGATTTTTGGAATGTTTGGTAAAAAAAAAAAAATGGAGGCAACCCAAACAGAGAAAGAGGAAAAGTGAAGCTAATCAGAATGGAATTTTCAACGTGTTGGGATAAACGTGTAAAACACATAGCATTCCTTTTGTGTCAAATCATGAAACTCGAGGTTTTGAGCAGTTTTTTTTTTTTGCAAAGCATCAAGGATGGCGCAATAAAATTTAGTGACCAACCAAAGCATCAATTAGCCGTCGAATAAATGCACCAAAATTATCAAATTACAATGCGATCGTAAATCAAAAACCCCATAACATTTATTTACGCCACGCAAGTAAAAACCTACTCCACTTCCGCCCCCTTGGCCGTTCTGCGTTCCAAAACGCGGGTGCGTAATTACTTTCAGCCTTCAAAAACGTGAAAATAAAAGCCATAGTTAGTCTGATTAAAATTAGGATGGCAGGGGCGCGCAACCGAAATTAAATCTCGCACACCGAAAACAATATGATTGACAGGCGAAGTGAAGTCGAATTCGGCTTTTCGGTATATCGAGGGAGGGAGAGAGAGGCACTACAAGACACATTCACCGATGGGCGTTAGATTGAGGTTATTTTTTTGCCGTTCCCTTTTCCGCTGCCGCAAGCTACTTGATTTTCTAATTAATACATTCCATTACCACGGTCACAATTAACCAGTGGCATTGCACACGAGTGCGCACCAAGTGTGTGGGTGAACAAAAATAGGTTTGGACTAGGAATAGAAAAAAGAAAGAAAATAGATTGCTAACCCACATTAGCCTATTGTACGCACTGGCAAACTACGAAACTAAAAAGTACCCACCACCCCAAAAAAGGTCCGGTAACTAGCTCGGGGTTTGGGAAAAATATGCTCCAAAATAAATCGAAAGCCACCGAACCGGCACGATCACTCGTAAAGATAAATACGTACACACACGTACGTGCGGTGGAAGCCGCGAAGGGAATGCTGTTTTGGTTTTATTTTAATTTTTATTTCCAAAGGTCTCTCGGAAGAGGAAGGGAGGAACCGCGATCGTTGTGTGTTTGTATTAATAGTTTCTAATCTGCGGGCCGAAAACGCGGCCGGCGGCAAATTATGTAGTCGTTCAATTTTGAATTCCTCCTTTCCATTACCCGGACCCGGAATATCTTACTTAGAGCGCGAGTCGTTGCACCGCGCGCCGTTTGATTCCCTTCGCTTGGTGCTTCGAGAAGATCGGAGAGCAAACGTTGATGTATCGTTTTTATCTACGCAACGGGTAGGTATGTGTGTGTGTTTGTGTGCTGTTTTCTAACATGTTTCCCTACTCAACGTCATGGCTTCCCATGTTTCGCATGTTCGGGGCGGCTGCATCGTCGCTGTTCGCCGTGGATCATGTTTCGCTTTTCTTTGTTTCCATTTGTCTCTCAACCAACCTCTCTTTTACTTTGCGTGAGTGTGTGGTTTTTTTATTTGAAATTATTTTTTCATGTTCATAAAGGAAACGCGTTAGCGGAAAATAATGGATGCGCTGAACGTAATTATTTATTAGTTTAATTATTCCGGCCCCAAACGCCCGCCTTCCTTCCCGGGAGGGTAGGGCCAGGTCGCGCTATCCAATCCATTTAGTTTAGTGCTTCACTCAGCGCGCCCCAGCTGATAAGAATCTATTCTCATTCTGTAAGCGCAGTGATTTCTTATCTTTGAATTCCCTCTTAAAAAGAAGGTGAAAATACGCTTTTCAATTTGTGAATCACTTTTGAATAATAACTCGCGCAAAACGCAGACACTCTGTAACGACTTTTTCGGTTAGGTTCAGCTTGAATGTTACATTTGAAATGCCAATGTTTGTAGATCCACGGAAAACCTTAAAACGCTACCGCTAAAATGGATTGAATTGTTTGTCAATTTTTAAATATAATAAGACGGCGGAACTCATACTCAGGGAAGTAAACACAATGGTAATTTATTCTATGCGTTAATTTATGGTTACCTTTATCTTATTCCGAGGGCGAGATCGTCTTCCTCGCTATTTTTACCAAGCTAAGAGTTTACACTGAACCTCCGGGGTTCTAATAAAGTGTTTCGAACCAACTCCCTGCTGCATTTTGGCCCTTCCCTACCAAATTTTTCGGATAGTTTCCAGCTCGATTGCGACGCCAAGCTGCGGCTAGAGTTTAATTGAATGTTCTGACCCTGAAGTACCTGGCTTCTGAGGAGGGAGGTACCTGTCATGGGTAGGTGAACCTCCCGGTTTCCCCACCGTAGGCGCCAAATCCCCCCTTCCGCCAAACGCAAACGAACAAAACGCGAGGTGAAGAACTAATTGAACATTAGTATGCTAATTATTTAACTTTTTATTTGATATTCATTTCGTCTACCGGGTCGGTGGAAGAGGTAAACCTTCACCCGGTGCCTTTGCCAGTTCCTCCCGCCAGCGTCCCGCAAGGCCCCGCACCCTCTCCGGAGGCCATTAGCCGCCGTTGGGTTTGCCATAAATTTAACGTTTTGGCGGAGCTGCGCCGCGAGACGGCACCGGGACAACGGGAAGGAAGGCGGCTCGGGCGATCATGTTCCAAAACAATGGACACATTCGCGAGCCCAACTCCCACTCATTGCCACCGATCTGCGCCACACCAACACCTCCCCCGTCGATGGCCAGGTGATGGTCAGTTTCGCCGAAACGGTGAGCTCCGTCCACCGGGTGTTGGTTCCGAGACCGACCTTGAATTGTTCCGCACCTGAAGCAGAATTGAGCAGATTTTTGGGCAGCAAAAGCCGCTCGTCCAGCGATCTCGTCGATCTGATGGACGGAACACCCGCGGGTGGAGAGCGGGCTTGCTTTGGACCCGTTAATTGGTTGTGAATTTTTCGGTGATTCATTTTGTCGAGGAGTCCTCATGGCGGGCAATCAACACCCCCAACCGGGGGTGGCAGCAAACAATGGGCTGGAAAAGGCTTGAGCTCGGCGCGCGCGATTGTTAGTCTGGAAGATACACTTGAGGTGATTTTGGCCCTCGCGCCTGAGTACGAATCGTTTAATTGGGGGTGTTTGCAGAAGGTTGATGCTTGAGTCTTTCGAAACGAAAGAAATTCTTGCCTATCTTCTAGAGCAATGACTTTTTTGAACCGCGTTAAAGAGAATTTCACCTTATTTGGTCTTTTTCATAAGAACGGTGGCGCCCAAATCCCATTAAATTAAAATAATGGATGTTATGTGCGCACATTTAGACCCTTGAAACAAAACATGTTGTCCCCTTAACACCCAATGCGTGTAGCAATTTCATCTTATTAACCCCAAAACGGTCCTCCAGAAGGCGCTCGTCATGGAGTCCTGCAACAGTTAAGTGCCTTCCGGGCAGCAGCACGTGGCACAAAAATAGCCGCCCGGCAGAGGATAACGAGAGTCTCCCACACGAAAATGAAGCCGCTCCGGCGTCGGTGTTTTTATTTTGCCCCTTTCTGCAACCCCTTCCCTTCCCGGTGGCATAACGGATAATTTATCCGATTAGATCCATTATCCGGCGATCCGTGTAGCGTGCGATTTTTATCTCTGCCCTTCGCATACTTTACGCACACTGCTCTACACCCGCTCGGCAATGCATCCGGCATGACAATGTTGGCGACATTTGATGGAGCATAGAGTCGGCGTCCAAGGTCCTTGGTGTCCTTTTCATCGTAACCCGAGAGCAGCAGGCGGAAGGCGCGGGTCATGGAGAGGACAATTTATTCCATCAGACTGGACGTCTCGTAATGATGAAGGGAGAACGCAAAATCTCGATCTCCCGGGGTAAGATGCGGTGGGGCAAAGACAACGCAAAACTAAAATCCTTCAACCAAACAAAGCGAAACCGAAAACGGCAACATTGTTGCCCGAAGGTTGTTAGCCGACGGGCGGGTTGGGAAGGGGGAGGAGTGGGGTCGTAAAAAATAATAAAACACCGTTCCCGGCGTACGGTGAACGGTCTTGAAGGGATCGTTACGGGAACGAACTTCAGGAGCACGAGGCACGATGCGATTCGCCACTCGGTGTTCTCATTTAACCCGTTTTATATACAAAGAAACAACTTGCAGCACCTCAATCAGTGTTCGTGGGGCGGTTGCAATCTGACCCGAACCTCAAATCATCCGTTGTTTGGTTGATGGACGGCTAGTGAGGCTGAAAATGAGCGAGAAATTTCGATGCTGCATGCTTTCTAACGTTGCTAGCAGATCCTTTTGTGGCCTGGTGCAAAAGAGGTTCCGGCACTCGGGACAATCCTACTCATTCGGTACAAATTATTTCCACCCATGGTAAACATCGTGGCATCCTGGAATGGCCTCGGTCGGGTTGGAAAATAAATAATGAGGACAATAAAAAAATATTGCACACTCGTAAAAGAAAACCATTTTCCTGCCTAATTTTTCGGCTTCAGCTTTCGTCACTTTTTCCTTTACTTTGCCGAATCATGAAGAAGGTATGCTTCATATTTTGTTTATGATCCTTGAATTGTCTTGTTATTGCCTCCAGTGTTTTTTCTACGCATGCGATTTTATCTTCTCTTCGTCCCGCATCGCATCTTCAATGGCGGTATCGTAAACAGTTTCGATGTTATTACTGGCCCATCGGGAAGGTGCTGGACTTGTTTTAAATTGGTACTGCAAGGATGAATAAGGATAACGAGCAGTTTATGAGACTACCTAGAACCTCGAAACGATAAAGGAAATGGAGGAACTTTTCTAATACCTTTATGGTCGCCTCAAATGAGTGATCAATGTGAATTAATTGTTCATCACTTTGTAGCAAGAAATACTGCAACAATTTAAGCACATGAACGATCTGATGTAGTTGTCGATAATGACTTGAGTATTTGTGCAAATGAAACAACCCATAAAAGTTTCATTACATAAAATTCATAACGACATAACTTAATAAAAGCATAATTTTTCTCCTAAAGAATAAGATATCTTGCATCAAACGCTGCCTATATTTATGATTCACCCTTGCTCCAAAGAAGCTCCCCAACATACTAATTTCGACTGATCCATCATGCTGCACCCTCCGCATTGCCCAATTCATTTACGTTAAGCCTTTTTTTCTTCTCGCTCTCCTAGACCTAGAGAACTTCAACCCGATGCGCTGTCAGTTGCTTGTTCAACTCTTATATTTCATTCGTTGCCTCCCAGAAGGCTTCAGCTTCCTTCGTTTTCCGCTGTTTGGCCGACCGACTCGCTAGCTCCACTGGCGGTTGAAGGCACAGAAAAGAAGCAATGCAGCGGCCGCGTAATGGAACAACTTCGGCGCCTGCAATAAATAATAATTATTTCGGCGTCTATTTGCCATTGTTCTGCTTATGTCATGGCTATGCTGGCTGGGGGAACCTTTGCCGTCAAAAAGTTACGAGCGTCTGGGTCGGTTCCTGCCTGTTCCTCTAGTTTTTGGGGCAGCTACTCGTCTCTCGAAGGGTGAAAGAAGCGAGATCTCGCGGTCAGCTAGCGACAACAAACTTGACATTGTCGCGTCGTCTTTAATCAGATAATGCGTTGGGGAAGCAGTCACAGCTAGTTTTCTTTAGTAAAGAGAGGTGTTTTTCGTCAAAGAATTCACCAACCAAAATGTGTATAATCAATCGAACAAGCTTATATTTTTCTGGGCAGTGTGTTGTTTACCTAATGTCCTCAGGGAGTTTGTTAGTTGGGCAAACCTCAAAGACGTTTCCATCCTAATTGTTTATCTAGAATCGGTTTCGTAACGGCTTCCAACGTAGGCAAAACGATAAAACGAAGCGCATAAAATCATGCCACCGGGTGGCGAAGAAAAGGCGACCCTTCCGAAAAAAAAAAAAAACAAAACAGAATCAACTGGAGCCTCACCACTAGTGGAGCACAGTTGATTTTTATCATTGCACAGTTAAAGAAGAACGAAGCGAAAATGACCAGCCTAAAACATAAAATCCTCGTCCCCCCGGTTCTTCTCCGTCGTCCCTTCGCGCCCTCCTCGGTGCGATCCACCAAATGTTTCAAGGTCCGTCCGGCACCAAAGAAACCGAGTGGAAAATGAGTGCCGGGAGGTCCGCAATAATAATAAGGCCATAAAATCATAACCCAAACGTGTCCTCTCTTTCCCCCCAAAGTTGTTCTCCTCCCTCCCCAGACATGGCGCGGGAAAACTCCATGAAAACCGTGGCGCTGTTCGACTCGGTTCCGAGACGCCCTAGAGCTGACGGGTGGTAACACTGGACGGAATATTTTGTGTGAAGAATAATGAAGAGGTCGCAGCCGGCGACGACAAATTCGGAAGGAAGCGAAAGAAATGGAATCTATCGGCAACGTGTTGAGTTCGAGAAGAGTGCCTTGTTGCCTTTCGAATGTCGCCTCTTTTAGAGATGTTGGGAGACATCGCTTGGGGTAACTGCTGCAAGACAAATTCAGATAAAGTTTAAAACACATTTCCACACGAGATACTTCCGGGCGTCAAATAATACCGAATCCTTCCCAGAGGAGAGCGAAAACTGTCCCCGGCCTACAAACGATGGCTGCACTAGTACAGCCCGTACACCTTACCTAGCACATCAATTATACGGAAGACGTTCCCAGCCGGAAACGCAACCGTTTGCCAAATCTGCAATAAATGGAGTATCACTGCGTCGGTATACTGCAACGCCATTAATTGCATTGCAATTTGTGAAACACTTCCGGGCCGTATTGTTCTCTCACTCTCGGTTCCTTCCAACTCCAACTCCAACTTCCCACTTCCGAAGAGCGTTCCGAAATACGTTGTTCCGTGCCTCGGCACCCGCGGTCTTTTCGACGACAATGCCGATTTGCCAAATTGTTGACGACGATGATTTCCGCGCAATGTCCACTCCGAGGGAAGGTCCGGCCTCCGGTCGGCCGCACTCTACTGTACAGAGTCTCCGGGCGACATTGCAATCGCCGTTGCCATGGCGTTGCGGTGACTGCCTACTGCGAACGAACAACTACCACCAGAGCGCTCGAAATGGCCCTACACAACGAACGACAGTAACGCCGCTGATAAAAAGGAAGTAATAAAACTTTATTAATTACATTTTACGACATATTAATTATTTTCCATACCAACCCCCCGTCCCGAAACGGTGCTTCAAGCTGCCGCTCCTCAGTTACGTCTGCCCGTTCGGTTCGATGGGTGTTTTAGGTGTGTGTGTTTGTGTATGATTGCCGACAGCCAGACGCAAGATGCCTGCACTCGTGTGCGTCATACGGCGTCGTTGCCGTCGATTAGACACCGCCACTCTTCCCATACTAGACAGCGGCCACGACTCACAATCAGCGCTCTTGCATCTCTCCCCTATCGGAGATAGTGTCCGTCCATCGCATCGTCCATCACATTGGCCGGAAGAAGAAGCACGGTGAGCGGGGCGATGCAAGGTGATGGCAAATTTTATTTCGTTTGCGCAGTAACGCTCCGCCATTCCGGCGAGTGTGTGTCGTCGATGCGGTGGTAATGTTGACGCAATTCATCAAAGACACACTCGGACCGAACGAGCTATCCACCGGTGCTGGTTGAGGCACAATGGAAGGTAGAACGCCGGTTTTGGAGACCGCCTGATTCGATTCCCCAAAATTGCTTGTGTGAAGAGATACCCGTACGACGGTGTGAGCTGGGTTGAGATGGGCCATAGAGTACGGCAAACCAAACTCACCGACCGACGTTCGCAATTGCGCTCAATTGTGATAATGAAAGTTTAAGTTAATTATCCTTCCGCGAGTTCCAACGGGTGCTTGGGCGAGCGGAGGGGTTGGAAGAATGCTGACGTCCACGTTCTGACACGTGAGCGGTATTCGGAACTACGAAAAAGAACCTCGAACTGCGAGTCTCCGTTTCCCGCCGTTGCTGTTCGCCTTTCGTTATATAGATGACCTGTCTCGGGGGTTGGATGTCGTGCGGCCCGAAGGCCAATCCCTTCATTCTGCTTCATTTGCGCCAAGGCATGGCGAAATTTAATGGACATTCTATCATTCTTCGCAGCGCAGTATTTCGTCATTCATCTTCGTCCGGTCGGCAAGGCCCGTTCGGTGTGCTAACCCTGCTAACTTCCACGCCGTTAGGCTCCACGACGAGAGGCCACAAAATCAATAATCCGCAGCCAAACCACAGGGGCCGGTCCGTTTTTCGCCAGAACTTCGCCAGACGGCGTTGAACGTAGCAAAGCTGTCCAGAAAATACTGTCGAGAACAAAACAAAAAAGGCGATGTCGAGCATTGCCTGCCACTCCGTGTTCGTCCGGGGATATTCCTGGAACTACCTTAGCCGATAGCACCGTCGGAAGCAGGTGACTCGCCAAGGACCAGAAGTCTCTTTGGCTAATCGTTTCGTCACTTCGCACCAAAATGGAGGTACAATCTGGCTCACGGCACTGACATTCGGTGTGACGAATTCGAACCGCTCGGAACGGAGGTGAAGCACGGCTGGACTATAGCTTAAGTCCTAGACACAACATTTCCCGAACTGCTTGACACGAAAGTCTGGCGCCGTATTTAGACAAGACGATTTGATTCAATCAAAAATCCTAGAGCGACATTCCGTAGGCCTCAGTAGTGGAGCGGTTAGATAACGGAGTGGTTTTCTACCAGAACCCTACCACCCGAGGTATGTGTCTGCAATGGATGTGTCGTCCACCGAACTGTCTACCAGTGTTCCTAGTTCTGAGTTCCTCGCAGCGAAGTAGAAGCCGAGCGTCATTTAATTCAGTCGAAAGTTTGTGGCGTGAAAATCAAACCCCCCAGGAGTTCCGCACATCTCTCGACTGGATTGCGCCTCGTACGGCCGAAAAGCTGGTCAGCATACGTCACCGGAAAAGTATCCTGGAGTTATGCGTGTACTTAAGATTAATTGAAATTGTTTCTGAGTATGGGGTTCGTTTTTGTCCGCAGTGGCGTTCGGTAACGACGCCGTTCCTGGTAAACGTAGTTTGGTGTTGGTGCCCTCCATGTTCGAATAGAAGTAATTTTTCCTGGAAGTTGCAGGGGAAGGCACCCGGGAAAACTCAAGTGGTACGGGCAGGCCCTACCCGCTCGGGCGGATATGGTTTCCATCGATTATTATTACATAATCGTGCGACTAATAACCGTCCCCGAAAATGACGAAATATCCGCAGGGAGTAAGTAGAGATCCTCAGTATGGCTTTCACCATTTCCCTGCGTGGTCCATCGGTTTTGTCCCGCGGGGAAGCCCATTGTGAGGAGGCGTAATGGTGGAAGGGAAAACTTTGTGACTTTCCTTGTCGGTAGAAGTTTTTGCCGTACCGAAATCGCTGTTGAAGGTCTGCCGGACCGATGCGACATCTCACCGTCAGCAATTTGTGGCTCCGGCGTAAGCGTCGGCCGATGGTGGCCGCTTCTTTTTTTGATTAATAACGCTTTCAATCACTCACGGCGCGTCAACAAGCTGGAGGAAGAAGCAGATACAAAGGGTGGACTGGTCGTGCCGTTATGATTTCTTATCACACGCCCAGTTCGACCGATGGTGGAGGTTGGCGTGATGGGCAGTGTCCAGTGTGACCTCGTTTTATCTTCTTTCTTGTTAGGCCCATGGATTAAAACTTCCCAACCGGAGATGGTCGTCGATTCCGGGCCATCAATAGTCAACGGTTCGAGATTGGAGATTGAATTTTTAGCACTCGCTTGCCGGAGACAGTTCGCTCGAGAAAATACGTTCATTCAGTGATTTTTGTTGTAGGCGAAAGATTTCCTTCCAGAGTCGCAACGTGTTCGCTTGAAGCCTGTGGCGGTGTAAAAGATGAACAAAAAATTGTCTGGTAGACGTTACGCCCCCGACACGTTGGGCTTTCCCGACCCTAATCCGCTTCTTGCGACCATGTTGTTGGAAGCATTTCGTTGCGGTTTCAGTTGTATAGACAGATTTTTTATTTGCCTTTTTGCTCGTCACGTTTTGCGGGCTGTTGAGGAGTGACGAACTAAAAGAGAGGGAAGCCACTAGCGAGAGACGATTCACGATCAAATAATTCAACAGCACTTCGCGCTGAACAGAATGTTTTAAATTCCTTTTCTTTCTCTGAATTCAGATTCAACGTTGGTACAGATGAAACATTTCAACATTTAACTTGGAAGAAATCTATAAATTGAAAAGGTGAACAATCTTCAAAGTCCAAAAATATTTAATCGTTTCGAACTGAGCACTACCAAATATTTAGAAGGTAAACAATTCAAAGAGGTTTTGTTACTTTTAATGTTCCTGTACAGATTCTACAGTTTTGTAATTAGAAGTATTGGTGTCATTTCTTTCATCCTTTGAATATTGCTCTTTTAAAGATTTATAATTTATTCAACGCATTCGAATTTGTTTTAAATGTGATAATTTGAGTAGGGACTTTGAGATAAAAAACATTTATTAATCTTGTATTTGGTGCAATAAACAAGAACATTTTAAATTCAGTAAATCCTAAGCGTATGTAACGCTCCCATTTCCTTCAATCGCCAGCACGAAGTCATGAATGGCGTTGGATAAAAAGAAACACATCCTTCCGTAAACGTGTGACCCAGAAATGAGTTCACAAAAATGAATGAACCAAAAAAGCAAACGCGGATTTCAGACGGGCGACAACCACACTCCCATCGAATTGGTTTTCCACGGAAATTCCCACAGTTTCCGACCGCAACTGACGGTGGCCGTATTTTTCCCAATCCCACACAATTCCGCATTCCGAATCCTCGGCATTCCTTTATCCACCCCAATTTGTTTCCTTTCTTCCCTCGTTTTCACCGTCTAGCGCGGTTCGCTCAAATGACGATAATGATGATGATGATGGTGATGATGCTGTTGCCGGTGGCTGGCGGCATTCCCGCGTGCAGACGAGGGAGTAAATTCCTTGCGGGTGCGCAAGGATCCACCGAACGCGCCACGCGTGTCGGTTTTTTTTTGTTCTTCTCAGCAAACCTCCAAGGACCTTCAATTGAGGGATGCCCTTCAAAAAGCATAAAACGAGTCGTTACGCCGACGGAGCGCGAGCGTGCCGGAGTGTGAGGATGAGTAAATTGTTTTTTCCTCTGTTTTCACTTTAAATTAACAACATCAACCTCGTCGGGCTCGTTTGACTCGACGCGCGATCCGAGACACATCCCGTGGAAACGCGGACGTCAAACGTCGGGACGGGGACTTGGGGCGGGAGGCTCTATTGACAGAAGCACACGGGCCCGACGGCGTGTAGACAAACATACGGTCACGGTTGCTTCCGCTCGGGAAAAACGAGGAAAACTCCGTCGGAGAAGAAAAAAAAGCTGCACCACGAGCGTTTGAGCGAACGAGCGAACGAAGAAAACACGGCACTCGACGCCATCATCGACGACGTCGTCTGCTCTGCCATCGTGTGACCTTCCCGCCCTACCGTCACCTTCGCCACCTTCGGCACCTCCTCAACCAGAACCGGCAGCCGCCACACGCCGCCAGTAAAAACATATTATTTTATTTAATATTTATTTCCACCCTTTTCCCGGAAACTCGGGCGCGTCGGGGTGGTTTGTTTTCCCATTTGCGTACGCTCTCGCTCTCTATCGCTCTAACTGTCCCTTCCTTGGCAGCACATTTTCACACCGCGTATGCCTCTCTCTCTCTCTCTTCCTCTCCCTCTCTTGCCCTCGTTCGTTTGCTCACACCACGCGCTCGAAAATGTCCTGCGGCACGCCGTAGCCGAGAAAGGAGGCAATTTTCCGACGGCAGCATCCCTGGTGGAGTCGCTTGGGGGCGGCGGTTGGAGGGTGGGTTTGTTTTTGTTCGTCCTGCGCCATCCACCTTACGCAAATAATACGCGCGAATGCGTCGCTACGCGTGCTGAAGATGGCGAAGCATACGGGAGAATTGGTGTGTGTGTGTGTTAAACATTGTATGAATGAATTATGTTGCGTGGCGCTTTTGAGGGTGATGGGGCCACCATTGAAATATCCCACCTCCCGGCTCGCTGCGCCGGGATGTAGACGGATCGAGAGGAATTCGAGAGTTGCCTCCGTGAAATTAGTATATTTAACAACATTAGTCCGTTTCTACAGGGCTATCAATGGCGCCCTTAATTCCAATTCAAGCTCTCGTTTGCTCAGCAACTAGTGACCATTAGCTATTTACCTGCCAATGATTTATTGCGTTTCAACTGTTGATAATTATTGTTGAATCGTACCATTTTCACGCAAGCTTAGATACTCGTGCGTCATAAGAAAAGCGGATCGCTATCGGTATTATAAACGGGCACTTACCTTACGATAGTTCACGATGCATCGACACAGGTTTCGGCCAGGTTTGCTATAATTAGGTTTCACTGGAACGGCGGATTGCACACTTCTTTCACACAAATTTCCACGAAATTTTACTCACACTCACTTCGGGGACATTGACACGCGTTTTGCGCTTCGATTCGGTTTCAAATGTATCGGGGTTTTTTTTTTAATTTTCGATATCGGTTTGGGTAAATTTGGCCTTCTCACTGTTTCACTGTGGCTTATTTTACTTTCTTCCTTCTACTTTATTGCTACACTTAGTATACGGCGTATTTCAATTAGTATACACTTGTTTCACTGCTACACAACACTATCACTGGATGATGAACTGTCTTTATTTGAACGTGCGATGATAAGATGTTGCTGCAAAGTAAAATTATATAGGGGAGTTATTTTGGAGGCTTTATATAAAGTTTTTAATTATTCTTTGTAAAAAAACGTATCCTTCCTTGTTTGTGTTTCGGTGTAAATAATTGTTATGCAAAATGAAATAAAAAATATCATTGCCTAATGTAACGAAAATCAGCTTATCCCTCTCCCAACGAAATCTTCCAACCGTATGCCGTAAGCGTCAAGTGTTTTACGGTCGAGTTTTCATGCGACTCCACCGCTAAATGTGTCCAGCTTGACGAACTTTACCCGCAACCACATCGCTTCCACTCGAATTCAACCGTAATGACGATTTAAATGGGCGTAAAGCAGCACTGGAAAACTATCCCCAGAAGTTGTTATTATGCTGTATTGATTTTTCCACTCGTTTTCCACAACACTTTGCCAGTCACTTATTACCATCCTCCCCCATTCCCTTCTGGGTGAGGTGGTAAGAAAACAGGGGGGGATGAAAAGGCTTCTGCTCAACCGCGCTTTTCCAGAACTACTCAGAATTGTGTGTCCTCCCTCGCTTCTTCCACCGCTTTTCCGTTTCCGCCTCAGGCGAAAAAGTCAACCGAGTTCAGAATCCACGTTCTTCATTTCTAATCGTGACGGTCGGGGGGAAACAATGCTCGCACGTACGTGCTTTGGTGCTTTATTTTTTCTCCCACTTTTTGCGCCCGCTCGGTTTCGTATAATTTTCCCGAGCACACACCCAAGCGAACTCGAGCACTCCCAGTTTTGTCGAGCAATTACTCACCGTCATCGCATCGCACCGGACCGGGTTGCAATTGCGAACTCGGGGCAACAACAACAACAACAAAAAAGGACACACAGGACACGACCGAATCGCGGTCCGAACGGGCTGAGATGCTCGCAAATGGCAACGGAAAACAACAAGAACACCGCACTTGCACCGACGAAGCGAGCGGCCTGTAAAACGAGGCTCCCTTCGAGGCTCCAACTGTGTTAGTGGAGCCCGGGTGGTGTCCTTTCTTCGCCAGGACGAAACGGTTTCGGCCGAACCCCGGTGCGAGTGAAACAAATGCTGCACAAAAACTGCAGGATTTGGGGGTGGAGGTTTGGAACACGGACATCCGTAGGGATGGAGGGGGGCGAGGGACTATTACAAGTACTTGAACTCTCACTCTTTGCGCACTCACACTGCGCTCTGCGTAAAAGAGGGTTTGCTCTCCTAAATCGTACGCTTCATCATCACCGTCGCCACGAGCAACCACCGAGATGGAGGGCGGTGGAGGTCGACGAAAGTGTGACACCGGTGGGTGGAGAGGGGAGGGCGGTTCCGCCTCATCAAGCACCCCTAATCAGCAAACAGATTCCGCCAGTGCGAATGCTGCCAGCGTAATGATTGAGCTAATACAGCAGTAGCAGAAGTAGTAGAAGTAGCGATGCCACAAAAGTAAAGGTAAGTTTGACGAGGTTCAATTGCGGGAGCGCTGTGTGTGTGTGTGTGTGTGCCCTGCGGCCATTGCTCGATTAACGAACGGCTTCCGGGAAGGGCGCATGCCGCGCGGGACGTGGGCAATACAACGATTAATCAGAAGCTGTGCGGCGACCGAACCAGAACCGAACGGAGTTCCGTATTACATCGAGTACTGGTAGATTGGATTGCCTGTTGGGTTGAAGCGGAGGACACGGCACGGCAGGGGAGGGGAGGGAACGGAAATGGGTAAAATCTAATACTCTTCTCGGTTCGGCCCCGCGGCCCCGCGCCGAAAAACCCCCGGTTGGATATGATGGAAAAGGACTCCACTCCTGTCTCCTGCTCGATCTCGCGATTTGCCAGCGCCGTAAACTATCCGCCACATAATCCACCGATAGTCGCGAATAGTTTATGTGTGAGGGTACGTGTTTTCCCGGTCGCGGTGTATTAGTGCGAGGTGGTTGTATGGGTGTGTGTGTATGTGTATGCCAGCTTGGTTTATTTATTATCCCCCCTTTAGCTGCCGCTTCTGCGTCTGCCGCATTTCCCGAACCGATGCTTACGGAAAAAGGAAAAGTTTCATCCAGTGACGTACCTTTGGAAAGCACTTTTCTTTTTGATCAAATTTTCCGTTTCAGTCCTTAGATTTTATCCTGACTTATTTAGTGGTTTTCCAGACTATATTGTCGATGTTTTTAAAACTAAAAAACACACCTTTGGATCAGGATAAGAGAATTGTCTGCAGTGAATTTTTCTAATGACTTTTGTTAGGAATTACTTGGTTTTATAATTTCTAAACTTTCAATTGATTAAAGCAATTATGACAATATCATAAACAGATCATAATTTCCCTAGGGGTTCTTAAGTTATTTTATCAACATTTTATAAATGGTTACGGCAATGGATTTATAAATGGTAAGGGGGTTTGATTCTTCTTTATATTCTATAGATTTATATTTTAAGCTATCTTTGAATTTAAATATTTTACGAAATCTACTCTTAAGAAAATTTCCATTTTAAGTAAATCATTTTCCATAACAATTATAGCAGAAAAATCCCATTGAATCCATTGCAACCCGGTTCGGTACAACACTGCTTTCAACCCCGACGTCCGACGTTAGTTTTCTCGTTTCTGCGAGCGGAAAAACTAATCCTTCCGCCCCATCTCCTCCCCGCACAGCTCCGTCTTTCTCTTCCTTCTCCCCTACCCCACTGTTTGGGATCGTTCATCATGTCCTTTTCTTTGGTGCCGCGGAGTGGCGATAAATGAGTGTCGCGTCCGTTCTCGCGCGATGCTGGCGCTTGTATTTGTGTTGCAATACCTTGCAGGGGAAAAATAATCGTCACTCATTTTCACTGCGCTCCCGGTACGGCACTAGGCAGCAGTCCCACCGAGTCGCATTTCCCATCTTTTATCCCTTTCTCGCAACGAACACTTGCGGGAGTTTTCCTCCTTTTTCGTCCTTCCTTTTCCTTGGTTGAGTAGTTTCTGTTTTGTTCTCCAGCCTTTTGCAATTGCAATGGTTTGCGGAATCGGGATTCGGTTGCCGATCTCGAGATACGGCTGAAGAAGGCTGTAGGGATGTTGGTTTTTTTTTTTTTGCAGAAACGGTTTTCTGAGGCAATTCTAATTACCACCACCACTAATGAACCGGCAGTGACCGACACGCAATGGGGCACAAGTACATACAGCTGTGCTGTGAACGCGACGGGAGCGGACGCAATGGGTGGGGGATGGAAAATGGCAAGGATTTGTGGCTCCCGAAGAAGAGACACTTTCGGCCCAGCAAAAGGATGACGATGAGGCACAAAAACAATGCTGCCTCTCAGAGCTTCTCAAGCGGGCCTCTTCAGGCCAAGCACTTTTGCCATTGTGCTGTTCAACGGTTGTTGTGCTGAGAAATAGATTCATCAACCCCTTCATCAGTGCGTTTATTCGCTTGAACGGCTAGCCCTTAGCTTTTCCGCTCGAAAGTCTCCGCTTCTCTTCTGTAAGTACACCATGCTCGTGCTCGTGCTCTCTTGCGGCCGTTCCCGTGCGCTCACCAACACACAAACACACACACACACACACTTTTGGGGAAAAACAATTGCCCCCGCCCTCCCGCCTGGTCTCCACCAGGGGGAAGGGCGAGGACTGATGGCACCATGCTGACGATTAAAAATCCTTGAATTAATTACTCGCTGCTACTCCTCGCTTTTCGGGACTTTCCGGGAGCGAGGTTTTTCTTTAGCTTCAGCATTTGCCAAATCCAACCGTTAAGCCGCTGCTGGACGCGCGAATCGATCGAACTCCGCGAGGGGAACGGGCGCCGGATGTTTTAGCAACACTTCACTGGACGAGACGAGCCTGGTGGTTCCCTGGTGTGTTTTCATTACTTTCGCTGGCTGGGGGGTGGCTGGTGGACAACATCGGCCAAGGCGTCGACGGTGGAGAGCGAGAGAGCATAAATCATTCGTTCGCCTTCAATTTTCGCTAATCAAATTAAGTTTTAAGCAAAACCAGGCTCTCAAACAGGCAGGGACACCCCTTTTCTTTTGTTGTCTCCCCTTGTTTTCCACGCCGGGGCGTTCGAGTTTTCACCGTGACGACAATGGTCCAAGCGGCGGACGGGGAGCGCGGGTTCGGTGAAAGGTGGTGTGATTTTCCACTAGTTCCACCTACACAATTATATTCCGCGTCAACCCTTCCTCCCGCCATGGCAATGAAGAAAAGACGCCGGGGGAAAACCGTTTGCGAGGAGGGGGTACTGAAGCATACCATTACCTAACTAATCGATCAAGGGCACAAGGGTGGTGGTACGAGTGGAAGGAAGTAAAAACGGTAGTGACAACTTCGGAGACCCCCATTTCTCGTTCCCTTGGAAACGGCTCGGAAGCTATCGGAAGATTGAACTGGTAAATAGCTGCAGGGAGAAGCGCCTTTTACCGGATCGGGTGGGCAACAATGTTGAGCCCGTGGACGCCCGACGACGAAGTTTACTCCCCCCCCCCCCCCCCTCCGTGCGGCCTTTGGCCACCGCTCGGTGTGTTACCTTGGTTACATAATTGTCAATTAGATTAAACCCTAGCTCGCGCATTGCTTTCGACCAGCGAACCTCCTTCGAAAGCCCTTCGTTCGAAGTTCTTCGTGCGGTTTTGTGAGATACTTTTTTTTCCCTCGCAAGGTTTGTTCAGTTTTCCTTTACGCACTTTGATTTGTTGCGATTCCGTCCCGTTTGTGCTACCTCCTCTTCGTGGACGGAACTTCACGGGCTAATATCGTTCTTTCACTCGAATAATGAACGACCGAGAGACGCACGGGCGCAGTGTTATAAGTACTCGAGCTACTTTCCCAACCAACATCCCGTGCAAGGTCCCTTCACCGCGGGATGCGAATGCTCCCACCATCACATGGCGACCGCCTCGGCTCGAACGATCGGCTCTCGTTCGTTCGATTAATTCAATTAAAGTCAATTACCCGTTCCCTCTCCCCGGGGAGGGCGGGAGGTAAACCACTGCGATGGAACCGCTGGATGTGCGGTGGAAGAACCGACCGATGCATTCCCGGTGTAATGTTGCCAATTTCTTGATGAAGGCGCGCGATTGCGAAGACAAGAATCTTGTCTCCGTTGAATTCGATTCCCAATCGCGGGCGGTCGGGTTTGACGCTGTCACTAACTTATTCTCTTCTGCTCCATTGTTCCACTCACCCAGGCCAGCATCGAGTGTTCGGGATGCGAGCAATGGAAGAAAATAATTTCATTAGCAATTAATTTAATCATCGGTACACGGGTTTGCGCATCCGAAAGGCGTTCCAATGTCTCGAAAGAGAAGTTTCGGTTCCGAATGGTAGGCAAGTGTATTTAACACATACTTTTCGAGGTTGAAAAATTGCAAGCAAAGCAACAAAAACCTCCATTACAAGAAGTATTTATGCACAATCACGTGCGCGTTCGATCGATGGAAAATCGATCGCGGTTGCACACTGCATGTGTTTTTATGGAGGTGCATTTCCGAGGTGAGAAAGTTCTTCCGCTTCTTCCTCCCGGAAGCGCCTGCCGGTAAGTAGGTTATCATTTTCTATGCACCCGCACCCCTTTTGTACACCACTCCCGTGAAGCGGGTTGAGTCAGCAAACGGAAGCAGCTGGAAGGATTATAATTTCCTTCGCCAGTTTTCCCCTGACTGCCGATAAATTATTGTTTTCGCACATTTTCCCCCTCATGGGATGGGCTCGTGTGGGGGGAGGGGATGCGCATTGCTCGAGTTCCCACGGGACGTGCAAAAGTCACCCCGTGACGACGGGCGAGTAAACTGTTAATTATTGGAACGCGAGCGACATGTCGTTCGGTTCGGCAAGTCGATTGGAAACGCTTCGTAAAACCTTCGATTTGCAGCAGTGAGCTATTTTCCAGGTCGGTATTGGCAAGTTTTTTATTACCGTCAGAATCGACGGGAATGTGTCAATTGTTTCACGGCTTGGGGAATGCGACATCGGTGCAGAAAATAATGATATGGAATTATTTTCCGGTTTTATTTTTTAACGGCATAAAAGACCATATTGTGGTATCTAACACTTGCCGGTTTGCTTGCGCAAGAACAAACCAGAAACTACTGTCTAAGACTGCATTTCCGCCTCCAATTCTGAACACACAGCCATAAATCTCGTCTCAATTGGGCAAACTTCCTTCCTTTCGCAACGCTGCTACGAACTGCAACCTAACTCGCTTCATTCATGAGAAACCCTTTCAGCACGGAAGAAGGTGTCATTATGCTTAACTATTCCCCTTCTGCTTGCCCACGGTCGGAGATCGGCAGCTTCCGACGGCATTCGCGCTGCAAGGTTCGCACAGCGGAGCAAACCCCTTACCGTTCGTGTCGAGTTCAGGCCCGGCATCGGCAAGTCCAGCTCATATTGCATCCCGCGGAAATGTACCCACTTTAAAACACGACACTCTCGTCGGTTCTGCGTGTCCTTCGCATACCAACCCCCGTTCCCTGTTGTTTTAGCGGAGTCAAACTCCCTGGGGGAGGTGGTACGTTCGGGAGGAAAAATCTGACGGTGTTGGGACGCGAAACACATAATTTACAGCACACGGACTAGGGATGGCCTTTCGGGAGAGAAACCGAAGGGATAATGTATTCCTGTGGGAAAGGCTGAGAATCACCGAACGATCGATATCGATACTTTAAAAAACACGAAAATACAAAGCATCACTTCGATTTACCCCATTACAAAAATCGAGGCTGCACGGACGGCGTCCGTGCCGATTCGCAAATCCCGGTTAAAATCTGGTGCAAAAAAGATAGGAAAAATTAAAAAGAAATACTCCCGATATCTAATCAAAAAATATCGAAGGGAGGAAAAAAACAATCGACAACCAACGTTGTCATCCCTCGCAACATCAGTCGTAAAAATACAATACACCACGGGGCTCAACGGATGACGCCGTGTCACGGGGAGGAAGAAGAAGACACACATAAAAAAAAAGCCAACGAGAAGAACCAAACGCTGGGACTAACCTACCAATGAAACGAGAAAAAAAGGGGTGGAAGGTGATTATTTCCACCCGTTTTCGCAAAACTCCGGGAATAGGTCGGTTTTCTTTTCAACCGATTTGCCACCATTTCCTCGCCGGGCTCGGAGTTCGGGACCGGAAATCGATCGGACCGCTAGGCGCTCCCTCGTTCATCTTTGCCCTGGCCTGGGGCCTTGTCGAGCTGGCCAGCGGAGGGGAGGGAAAAATCCGGACACCGAGGAACAGTTGTCTAACGGGTTGGTTTTGCTCTGGCGCACGGTGTGCAATTAAATGTTCTGGGATATTGCTTTGCATCGATGTTGCATTTGGTTGCAATATGGGAAGCTGTGTTATGGATTGTTTTAAAACTGTTGTTGTTCTAAAAATTATTCTGATTAAATACTTCGAAATGTCTTCATAAAGTACAACGCTGTGGAATATTTATACAACATAATTTGATTTAATTTTGCTGCGGCGTGAGCAGAGTCGGCGACCGGCGAAAGCAGATTTATGACATCCAACAGGACACGGCACAAACAGCTGACTGCCGAGAGCGCCATTCCGTGTGCCGGGCGGGAGAGAAGGAAAAGCGCGAACACTAAAGAGAGCTCCGATGGAGAGCCTGCAAAGGACGAACGCCGTTCGGGCGCCTTCCATTTTCCTTAAAGCAAAAGGTATTGGACAAACTTTCCTTCCTCCCCAGCATTCGAGGACCTTTTGCGCGCCCACCCGGGACCGGGTTTGGGTTCTCCGCCCGTCCCTCGGGGGAAAAGCAGCACGTCGGAATGATTTACCCATTTTTGGCCCTATTACGAAAGCGTTGCCTTGGCAAAAACGTTCGATGCACCGCCGAAAACCCGGGATCTAAGGATATTGATTAATCCTTGGGCGATCGATAGCGCAGGGGTGACAATGGTGAATCTTTGCCTTTTTGGCAGAAATCCTGCCAGTTGGCAAAGGGTGCAAAAACGACCTGGAGCTGGAGTTTGCAAACGGTCATGAGAGGAAGATAACGAGAGGGAGTGTATGGAACGATACCTTGCGGCCAATTGGCTTCGATTGTAATGATGTGGTGCAGTTTTCTCGAATGCAAGAATTGACGATTTGTTGGTTGAGGTGTTTGCCGTTCGTGGTTTTCTGTTTTTGTGCAAATCAGTTTAACTGCACGAACATCTGGATGGATTTAAATTTTACCCAAAAACACAAAATGGCACAACATTTTCCATCACATTTTCAACAGCACGCTTCGATTTCGATTGTTTTCAAGTTTATGTTTTATCCCACCGGCTTCGGATCGATTTGATTATTTTATTTCACTTCTATCTACCATCTCATTTTGTTTTCGTTCCATCACAGGCGTTTGGTTGGGTGAAGACTTAAATTTCGAAATTTAAATAATGTACAAAAACTTGCGGATTTTTTAAAGAACGCAAAAACAGATGAAACAAATTTTTCACTAACGAGCGCGTTCACTTGTTCGCGTTCGGTTGCAGTTGGTTTTTAGTTATTCATTTCCTTCTCCTCTTCTGTTTTGTTCAACCAACACACAGGACACTATTGCTTCACCAACATTCACATGTCGAATTAAACCGCGAAAACAAGATTAATAAAAACATACGCACGCCACGTTCATGTACACTCGCTCCGACATAGAATAAATCTCGTCTCGGGTGCATCGTCTCGCAAAATGCACATTTTTCGTCCCCATCATTTTTTTCGTCAAAATTTGTTGTTGACTTGTTTGTTCCTCATATCGCGACGTCCTCCCCAGCGATGCACACGGATGGCACACAAATTAGAGCGAGTATTTGTGCGCCCCGAAACACACACACAGCACAGTGTGTGATCACTTTGCTCGAATTTTTCATAATCAAAATCAATCAACTTTGTTTCGGCCGGTGCCGGTCGGGTCCGGCCGGGGAAGGGTGTGGGATAGGGTTGGGAAAAAAATTGATTAACTACCCTCGAATTCCCAACCCCAATTGGGCCGCGGGGTGTGGGGGCGATATTTTGCCGCCCGAACCGGGCCGTTTTTCTAAGTTTCAAACCGGACCGACGTTTTTCTATTCGTTGGAAAATTAATTAAAAAACAAGAGCATATTGAGTACCGGGCCCAGGCCGAGAGTAACTGCACGATGTACGTTCGCGATAAATTGTGTGCACTGTTGTTTGGAGGCGGTTCGATACGGCGATGGAAGTGGCACATATAAATACCAGATCGGAACCATTTGAAGTAGTTCAATTAAAAAGTCCGGAAAATAAAGGGTGAAGGCTAACTAATCAACCTGGCCGGGCGCACCCAATTCACTGTTCCCTTCGGGAGGGAAGGTGGCCGTCCCGTGGCCGAGGGCCGGTCGTTAAAGATAAGCGAAGTTTTGGAGCCCGTCCCCTTATCGTACGGGGGTTGCGCCTCACGCGAAGACAGTGATAACGCGGGCGAAATAATTAATTTGATTAAGCGCGAGCCCAAACGACGTGCTGGGGGGACTTGGGCCGGATTTTCCGGCAAATCACTGCGATTCGGTTATTGATATTTTGCTATTCCCACTGCACTGCCATATTGAGCCCTTAAGCTGGAGCGATTGTGTCGAGCTGGACGCGCTAAATCTCCGGAACGTTAACGATGCACCAAATTTACGACACACCTCCATATCGTGGTGCGAAATTAATTCTTGGTTAAGTAAGAACAACATAATAAAACAAAAATTCACCGAATCACAAACACAAAAGGATTCAAAACTTAAGAAAACCATCGACTAATATGATTGAGCACTGGGTCAGGAATACAGCTTCTAGCAAATCACCGAACGTCTCACTCGTCGAATTCTTTCTGTCATCTCATGGATAACATTTTATATCAATTTGTATGTTTGTTCCCATTACCACTGACGTTTCGATTGAAGGTATTAAAATCATAAATAAGACAAGACTACTTTTGATTCATTTTTTTAAAGTATCAAACATTTGTTACAATTCATACTTCATTTTAGAGTGATAGAAAAACAATGAACTTTGTTTGAAAAATTATCGATAGTTTTGTCTTTTCAACTCTCGTCCTAATTTATTTTTTAGAACATTTGCTGTGCACACTATTCACTTGTTTTATTTTCAATCACTTCTATTTTCGGTCATCAGAAATACTCCTCCATCAGTTGCATTTCACGATGCACCAAAGAGTATTTAGATGTAATTTCGTTTTTGTTTGTTCACTTTTTTCTTCTCAACCAAGAGAAACGACAACATTTGCTGTAAGGATTTTCAATTTTATTTTTCTTGCTTACACTTCAAACTCGGCTGGTTTTTGGTAACCACTGCCTTTCGGCGGTCGTAAGTCACACCAAACAGTAAACGGGACAGTGTTTTTTTGCGTTAATTTCGTTTTTGCCTTTTTTTTCTCCGGTTTTCACTCGCAACCGAGAACGCGCACGTTGGGACTTTCAAGTCGATCGAAAATGGCGGTATTTCCTTTGGAGACTGTTGTGTGTTGTTCGTTTTTTATTTTGTTTTTATGATTTCATCTTCAACTGGTACACTTGGATCACTTTTGTTTTCGCCAAAAAAAGTTCCCTTAGAACCCGTCACGCTTGGGCAACGGACAAATCGCACGCGCGCGAGTACACGCGAAAAGCAGCCCGACAACTGGTGCGAGTACTCCCGCTTCCACTCACAGACAGTGTGCAACTAAAACGCGTCCGAGACGGTGACACCGACACGCTGCCCAAGCAGAAAGTACGCTCTCTGGACCACCAACACGACCAGCGCAGCCCGTGGATGGATGGATGGATGGATGGTTGGTCGGATGGATGGATGGTTCGGATTGCTGCCGCGCTGGAAATACGCTCATCCGGACCGTGATCGAGCGAACAGGAGAGAAAAACGCCAAACAGATGCGTTGGAAAGAGACCGACGACGGGGAACGATAGGATGTGAGGAGAGTGAGTGAGAGAGATTACATGTATTAGATTTGAATTCGAAGCAAGTGCTAGAGTGAGCAAGCGAGCTGTGATGGAGCGGGAAAGGGAAACATTACAGGCCCGTATTCGGATAAATTGAGTGTTGTTGAGGGGAAAAGCAATAAAATACAGAGACGCCAAATTATTTCGTCTTCTTACGCTCTCTTTATTGTTTATACCTCTCTCAATTGCAAACACCAACACATCATCGCAAGTTTAGAAGAGCAAAAAAATCTAATTCGTTTGATTCGCAAGCGCATCGGTTTGTAAGAGAGTCTGCCAGAAGAACACGGCATGGTTAGTGGTGTGCTAAAGTGGAAAGCAAGAGGAACTTGGAATTGATCGAGGAGAGAAGAGATAGAGTGCAATTGAACGCGTTCGTTAATGTTGTGCTGACAGCACAAAGGAGAACCGGCAAGAGGCTGGAAGGATCCGGAGATGAATTGCATGCACGCGGTGTCCTTCTTCCACTGCTTCCTTTTGTCGACAGAAGGTTTGTTCAGGTTGTGTGGCAAAATACATGGGTATACCGGTGTGCGTAAGGCCGCGAGAGCGATGAGTTCCTTCGCGCACATGTCGCATTTCTCGTTCGTTCGTTCGTACGTCGACGCTCAGACGGCGGCAGTGTTTTTGTTTAGAAACCGCGTACGCCTGCACCGGCCGTTCGTCCTTTTTTTTTGCAAATCCCACGATCCTTCGGTTTGCCGGCTTTTCACGCTATCTCTTTCGAATGCTACACCTCTCACTTTGTACGCTTTTAATGCTCTCTAAGTTTTATCGAAGGAGACTAATTAATGGACGCGATGAAACACAGTACGCACCGGATTTATTAACTGAATTCCATTGAAAATGTTATTCAAAAATTTTGAAATATAACAAATATGACTTTTACATTTCAAACAGTTATTCATATGTCACTGAGCTTTAAATTCGAAAATGTTAAATAATAGTTGAATGAAAATGAGCATTTTCAAATAATTCAAATGTGTAAATGCATTTACAACCAAACTAAACGGGTGAATATTAATAACTAATTCTTAGTTTCAAGCTAATTAAAAACTACATAAGCTATAGGGTGATAATCAAAAGAAATTAAGTTGCATAACGAAGTACGGCGAAGGTATATAATACAATTTTCAATTAAGGAATGAAGTTATAACCCATAGACAGTTGCATCTAACTCGACTTTCCCTTCGCGTCAAAGAAGAAACGCTAAGAGATTGTGTAATGTATTAGTTTATAATTGAAAAAAGTGCAGTTTCTCCAAGCATGAATAAGGTATACCTTCCCATATCATTGCTTTGCGTAAGCTGTCGATAATAGCGCAAAGATGTATCAGATTTACGATCGAAAATTTACTTTTAATCAGTGCCCTAGTTAGGAGAAACGCAGAAGAAAGTAGGTTTGTGCGCGAGTTAATTGCATCCATTGCAGCATCCTTCGTCGAATAGCTTCAACGATGGGGAGCCATAGCATAAGATTAATAAATAAGGTTTTCAACGATACTTTTCGTTACCAAATGGGTTTTTTCGATTATGGAATGTTAAAAAATTCATAACACATGATACTGTGGTTGGCGAGTGTTTCGACTCGCCCAACCAAAAATGCTCGGTCATTCGTGAAGTTCAAAATCGAAGAAAGAAAGCAGAAATTTCTGGCGTCATAAACAGCCTGCGACCCGGGTAGGCCGTAGACCCGCTTCAAATTCATCCCGATTCGTTCTAGAATCCCGAAAGCACTTGCAGCAGGGATACGATCGTGATTAGTTTCAAATATCATCGATGCACTTTCCTTTTCCCCCCGCGGGTTTACCTTTCGAGTGCCGAGTCTGCAGTTGAAACCATTTGTCAGATTGCGTTGCCATCCTTGGCTTTCGGGAAGGATCAGAAATAAGATACTGTCAACCACGTTGTTTTTTTTTGTCAGTGTGTTTGGTAAGAGAAGGAAATTGAGAAAAAGGCCCAAAAACGTGACCAGCGAAGAGAAACTGATCCTTAACTTCAAACACTTTCACCTGCATTGGTGACGGGAGAACAAAAGGGCCCTGGCTGCAAAGTGGGTCAGGCGGGGATGAAGGTGAACCTACGGGCTAGGCAAAGAGGGGAAACAAATGCGTAAGAAATGCAGCGGAACCGCATTACCGACCGATTCGTCGATCCCATAAATCAGACACAGCAAAGCGGGTTTGCAAGAGGGCAGGAGGTAAAGAAGGGCCATGCAGGGTAGTGAAGGATCGGACGTACAAGGACCCTTGCTGGTTCTTTGCTTGCGATTGCTCCTGTATGCGCCCGAAAGTCGAGAGGCCTCGGCCGGGTCAGAAGATGCACAGGCACGTCCTACAGGAGGTCCTTATTAGATCGTAAAACAGTATATGGGGTTCTATTATTAATTAAAGAAGTGCGAATTGTCGTAAATTACAGCAAAACGCAACATGCTGTAAATGATAAAATTGATTCTTCAAGTTCTCTTTATGCTGAGATGAAAAAGTTAAGAAAATTATACAATCAATTATTTTTAAGTACTATCAATATTTCCAAATTTTTAACAACCCTCTTGTAATAAGTCGGTGCCAAAAGTTTCGTGGTTTGTTTACTTTCCTTCTAGCAGACCGAGAGAGTGAGTGACTGATTCGCACACGAGCAGGAACTCAGCTGTACCGTTAGAGAGAGTGTTGTTAGGCGATTTGTTAGCAAACTTACAGTTTCCCCTTTTTCAAGCGGATGATGACGTTCCATTTCACTCGCACTTCCACTGCGGTGCGCTTACGAACCGAACAATTGCTGTCTTGCCAGCACCATCTTCTAACGGCGTCTAACAAACCCACAAGTGCATTCCCACGAAGACGCTGCCTAAGAAGGGGAGTCAACCTGCACGCGTGCACTTTCTCACTCGCACTCTCCGCGCAATGGAGCTGATCGAGTGTGTGAGGCGCGCATGTGTGTGCGACCGAGTGGAGCCGCCCGATGTGGAGTATGTGAATTTGAAATTACTATTTTTTATTAGATTTCCATGTCCACTTCTCCCTCAGCAGACAATGAGTATGTGTATGGAGCAGCGCCTCTTTCGATATGTCTCTCTTTTCTACCCGATTGTGGAGCATCCTCATTGTGCTCTCTCGTATGTGCTCCATCTAAACACTGGGAGGACGACGTCCGGCACGTAATGGCATGACGTAAGCGATGAGCTATTGTACTCACTTGCACCGCAGCTTTCCGCTTCGAGTAAGTGCAAGAGCACGAGTACACTTCGGTACAGTGCCACTCTCCCACTCTCACTACCCAACCCGTTCGACTCTAATCAGATTCTATTGTACGATCAAGTGCTTTTGCACTGCTATTGCTTGCGTGGTGAATAGATCGCGCTCTTTCTACCCCGCGGCTTCTAACGGGTGCAGGTGCTTACCTGTGGCCTTTATGTTAGTGTGAGCGAGGACGCATAACTAGTGGCGTGGAAACCGTTTCTCTTCGTCGCTCCTGAACGTTGCCAGCCTGGGGAGGTAAGTGTACATACACACCGGCTGGCTCCTTCTTGCACACACGTGAAAGCAAACATTATAATAGGTGTACGTAAGAAAATCTTCGCGTACGTAAATTGGCTCCCCATCGCGGTGTGGATCGGCAACTACGATCGGATTATTCGGGCGTCCCATCTTCACCGACGTACTGCTCCACCAATCGCATCGGTTAGTTTTGATTTCCACGCATAATTCCATTTTCCGCCCTTCTCTTATTGTCGTTGTCGAGGGCGCTAAAATCAACTGAGTACCTCTCAAATTTTGTCACTTGGGTCCGTTGTATCTAATAAATTTGAGTATGATTTTCGATATTTTCACTGCGATCTCCTGCTGCTTGCGTTGTGTTAAAAGATATGGGATATGATTCAAGTTTTGATTTTTTCTCTCCCGGGTTGTCCATGGTTTCAACATATTTTAATTTCTTCCACAAACGACACAACTGCTTTCTCCTGGCCGCGATTAATTATGCTCACCATTCTGCCTCCGATCTTCTTCGATTTCCGTTTCATGTTGATTGTTTTAGGCACTTTTTGGTGTATGTGTTTGATTTTTTATTGCCCTAGTGGTGGGGCACTGATCGAATAATGATCACGATCCCCCACGACCGTCCCCTTTGTTTCACGACCGTACCTTGGCCCATGCCTGTCGGAAGGCCGGGCGGTGACGGTGGAAAGAAAACCAAAACCATTCGGAGAAAATAGAAAACACTTACGATCGGTCGAGCTCGAGGGATGCTGTCGTTGCGATCACAAACACTTACGCGTATCATCTGACTTCAACGGAAACGGCGGGCTGGAGGTAGTGGCGGTGGCCAACCAGGAAGAAAGATGGCATACGTATGGTTGCGTCCGAGTGTCGTTTTATTTGCTTCTTGCTGTTGTTGTGGAGTTATTTCGATCATGGAAAAATTTTTATTTTTACACGCACTATTTAAATGCAGGAAAGCCAACGAGGTGCCTCGTATGTGTGCGTTACCCGTTTGAAACACGTTTGCCAGCACTTGCTGCACGAACAAGTCTTCGGAATCGTCTCTGACTTCCGCCTTTTCGGTCAGTTAAGTAATGTTACCGCGTAGATGGATGTAATCATTTATTAGGGTTGCTTCCTAGTTTGTACTCCCAAAATCACGTCCAGCAACACATCCGTCCGCCATATGTTTGTTCCCATTTGAGTTAGAAAGTGGGATCGTTGTGACCACATGGGCGAGTTAAATGTCAAGCAAAAAAAAAAAATTATTACTTTGATTAGCATCGTTTGAAAAACTACGGAGAAGGCAAATCTTTGGGCTTAGAATTTTGAGCAAAAGGATTTATTTAAATTTATTAGTAGTCGTTTATATAAGTGGTAGGCAATTTTTCCAACCTTAAGAACTACAGGAATTGCCTTTTTCGATCGAACTTCAAAGTATTCCTCCCAGCCCTTGACCTTGCAAGTATGATTGGATTAACTTTTGCCTCACACGAAAGGTTTGCAACGGTGGACCTGAACGGGAAGAGCCTCAAACGGTATTACAACCAGCCCCGGTGGTCGCCGATTTGTTGCAAGGTTTCTGCACAATTTGTTGCACCGTCCTACATTTTCCTTCGGCTGCCAGTCAAGCGGGAAAAGCATTTTGATGCGGTGGCCGTAACGAAGCAGAACACAAGTGGATGTGTCCAGCGCCGGACGCAGCGAATGCTTCCCGCAAGCATTATGCGTTGTAATGCCCCGGCTAATCCTGTTATGTTACTGCAAGGCAGCGGAGGAAAAAAGGGTTACCCGGGTTCTCTTTTGTTTTCCAGCTGCTTAGGATGGGGACGAGATCCTTGCCGATCCGATTGTCCCGTGTCCGTTGGTTGTCTGCCACCTAGTCGGAGGTTTTTGCATGAACCACTTTCGGGGCTCACTGGAAGCCGCCAAGGTTACCTTTTTTTTATTTTGGCGAAGCGACAGGCGGTCATAAAATCGCACCGGGACCGTTTCGGATCGAAGAAGGAAGGCGCACGCAGTGAAAATAGTCAAACGATAGAGGGAAGTTTGGCAGTCCGTACCTTCGTCTTGAGGGCCTCGGCTCGAGGAGCCATCGTAACGGCAAACGGTCAAGTTCCAGGAACCGTTACCGGTTGGGTTCGCGAGAGAAATTTATGGCTGAGGATTTCCGGCACGAGAAACCGACGGAAAGAGACGCGACGAGGGCGACTGGGCGGCCGATCTTGCCAAGCACGATCGACGAGCGATCGCAAATAGAAAACATGTGCAGTCGTAAAAAAAGGTAATAATGCTACAAAATGCCATTTTCAAATGGGTTACCGAAAGGAGTGCGATTCTAGGGGCATATTTTCCGCCATCCCTCGCGGTACAAAAAGGTGAGCAAAGGGTGTGGACAGTATGAGGAAACACTCGAAAACGGACTGAAAAGGACTCCCGGCCGAGGGCTGGGTTCTTTGTTTGCGCACTGTTTGTTGTGGTGCCGTGCCGAAACGGAGCGGGTTTTTCATGTGTTCTAGGAACGCCAAGATGGTACTGCGAGGCTCAATGCAGGTAAAACGTTCCTGGCCCGGCACAAAAAGGTGTTAGAGCCTATGAAAATATGCTCGTAAAATGAAAGGATGTTTCTTTGTAAAACACGATAAGGGTGTGGCTTTAAAAGATTGGATCAAATCATGCGTCGGTTGATTGTGAATAACTACATAAAAGATGCTTTTGCTTTATCAAAGCGTTATGGAACGATCAAACTTCAAGATACTGTCAATTACTGTTCATAGAAAAATTGAGAATATTCAGCCATTAGAATCTAACTGGGGTTCATTCTTACAAAAGCAGGAATGAGATTAAAAAATGAAAGGTGAAGTATTCGAAAAGAAACTAAAGGTAATCTTTTTTAGTTTCAGAATTGTAAAACATGTTTACAAATCGAACGTGATTTTTCGGTCATTTCACTTGACGTACGTTTTTAAAACAAAGGAAAATTTGTACCTTTCCGAAAAAGCAAATGAAAATAGTCCGTCCACAACAGATAGAAACCAACCAAGTACAGCAGTTACGTGCCATTTACCGATTCACCACCTACGGAGATGAAAGATGAATTGTTTGAGCATGACGGCAAAAAGGGAAAAAACACCACAATCGATAAACTTCATTTGAAAACAAGTCAGTCGATCACATTCAAACAGCGATAATGATTTTTTTAAATGTAAGAAAATGAACAATGACTCAGCTGTTGGAAAGAAATGAAAAATGCAACATGCAGCACGTAGGAAAAACAATACGTTTGTTATTGCAAAAACTATAAGCGATGAAGCACTTTAAAATGTAAAGAATGGGTTTTGAAAAATAAGGATTGCGCATTAAAATCACAATGAATAGGACATATTGCTTAAATGTAAAAAAGGAACCAAAAGGATTGTAAAATACAAAATAATGTACAACCCAGCTCGTATTGCAGTACTATTTTCTGAGATTTCCCACATTTTTACCAAATGTTATTTTGATCCTTCTTTGGAAGCGCTTTTGACCTTTCTGCTTCGTTTTCTGGAATCGCAATCGAAGCATCGCAATGCGCTCTCTTGCAGCAGGTATAAAAAAGAACTCCATTCTCTCATCAGCACGCAAGAAAAACATGGATTATATTCACCTTCTACGACGGCAGACGATTCTTTAGCCAAATAGCCAAATGCAATTGACGAGGGCAAAAAAGGATCTAATTGTCCTTCCTCACATCCGACTCCAGGACGTGAGCGCGTATCATCTTTACCTTTTTTTGCCGCAGGTCGAAAGACGGGCTGCTTTTTTTATAACACGTCATGTTTTGATGGTTAAGACCGTTGGCAACAGATTGACCGGTGCGAGCTGTTTTTTCGATCAAATAAGAAAGTTTTCTCAATTTTTTATTCCTTGCTTTTGCGTTTTGGCCATTTTGAATATCATCCGATTTGAGAGACCGAAAAATATTCCCTGATTTCCATAAAAATGAAGGGGGGAAAGCAAGTGCATGGGAATATAAAAATGTAAAAAAAAACCATGGATGATGGAAAGAAAGCTTACACAACATGTGTGCCAGCTAAGCAGTGAGAAGTTCGAGTCGGTTTGTTTGCTGGTGGCAGTTCGCTTTTCGGTTGTTTTCCCGCTTTTTCTCCCAGCAGCATTTCCCCGGCTCGCAGACGCGCATTACGTTTGCAAGGTTAGGTGTGGTTTCGTAATTTATAGGATTTGATGGAAAACTCTTAGCACATAGCGCGGTTTTCCCTTCACTCCCGAACGCTACCGCGCGATGTGTGTGCCGCCGATCGGTGTGATGGCGGGAGTACGTTGTTTTTCCATGTTTTTCTTCCCTCGGTTCCACTCCAAACCGAAAATGCGCACATAACAGCAATTGGTGGCAGCGTTTTTCAGCGTTCGTTTTTATGACTGTTTACGTGAAATGTGTTCCTTCCCTTCGATCATGCCCCCGAATCCCCGGGAGGGAGGGGAAGCTAGGTGGATGGGGGGATGGGCTGGAGGATAATAATCGCGACAGTTTGCCGTCGCTCGGGCGAGGCTTAGGCGATGCGTTTTTCGCTGCATGCGGAAAGCCCGTTCCGTTCCGTCCAATTGAATTACAAACTGTAACAAACGTCCAGGGATGGAAATGCTAAAAACTGGCATCAGCAGTGGAAGGGGCAAGAAAAGGGGGAAATGGGTCGCATTTATGATGCTGGCGTACCAAGGAGAATCCAAGGTACAGCATGTAATGCTGCTTCGTATATCTGTGCCATGCGAATCTCAGGCGGTTTTTGCTTGGAGCGCCTTGGAATGTTGACAAACGAGGTTGAACTTTTGATTCGATTTTTGGCAATTGATGGTCGTTAGGCAAGCCCGATGACGCATCGCTGTTTACAGACGTACGGTAGCCATCGACGGTTTTTCCTTCCCTTCCGTATGAATCGTGACGAATGATCGTATGGTTTGCGGAAATATGATAATGAGCGAGATTTCTTTTGGTACTTTTTTGTGCAATCTAGAGATTTCGAACACACATATGCATTTGGATCCCTTTTTTAAAGTTTATTGAAACTCCAATTCTATTTTGATTTACAAGGTAACCAGTAACATAAAAGGCATGACAATTTGCATGAAAAGATAGTTCAACATCATGGGTTGAAGATTGACTGCATGATAAATTCGAAGCCTCACTTCGTGTGCCAAGTGTTAGGAAATGTTTTTATAAAATAAAATAAGAGTTTCCGTTCACATCCGTGTAGGAAAGTGACGCTAACATACACACTCCCGTTCAATTAAACCATCGATTGCTCGCTTCTCGGAAGAGACAACATCTCTTTAATTACAATTTTGTTGGCGGAGGAACGTATGCGGCCCGCGTTTCATTAAACTCGCCGAGTCAATTGAGCCGCTGCCCGAAAACTCCCAAAACGGCACCCGCATTTCCATTTGCGCTGGAATCGGACGCCATGATGCTATCTGGATCGCGCTCTCCGGTTCTGTTTCGGCTACATTCTCAACGCACAGCAACAGTAGCGTTAACTGTGGCCCCTTGTGTGACACTTGGTTCTGTTTGTTTGTTTTTATCTCTAGCCTTTTGTAAACGCACCGAAGCAATTGATAAAATTATCTTAAAACAAAGACGACTTGCCAAACGGCGCCAACGAATTTTGGCACAGTCATAAGAGCTACCACTAGTGCATGCGACAGTCGATCTTAATCGATGGCATACATCATCCCACACACCCCGTTCCTAGTTTCCTGCCCCATCTGCCCGATGATGTTACGCCTGATGTTATTATGATTAAATAGATCTGTATTATTTGTGTATGTTTGGTTAATAAATTAAATCGCTTTTTATTTCCAGCTCGTGGCGCACTCCCTGTGCCTCGTGCCACTCCATCAACATCGTTAAACGAACCAGCGTCCGTTCATGTTTAATTCCGTCAAGCGGGGAATGTGGGTGAAATGGGATGATGGATCATTGGCGCATCGGGGTTAGACCGAGTCCGTCAATTCTTACTCCGTGGGACATTGTTTGCCTACCCGCGCAAACATCGAACTAACTTGCACCAGCGAGTGGGTTTCTGACTTAAATATTATTTCGCTTGTCTGGCGCTAGCTTTATCAGCCCTCAACCCTCAAAACCCACCTCCCCGTAAGGACCGACACATGAGAGCACACATTACGCGGTCGAACCGATCGCTGGCCGATAGGAAGAAGTTGTAAGATTCCCGTTTTATGATCTCATTAAATTTGTTTTTATTTACGTTCATTTGTGTTCACTTTTCGGAGCACTTTTCTTTCCGTTCTTCTTCTTCTTGCTGCCCTGGGTTGGGCGCTCCCTCCGAGGTCACGAGGACGGAACGCTGGAGCGGGAAACACGAAATGATAGATTCTGCGTCCGTCTATCAAAACTCAGCCAGACGGTGGAGGCAGTTTTCTTGCCAAGCAGTTTTCTATCGGGGTTTTCCTCCCACCGACAACTGGCGCTTTTGTTTCTGTTTTTTTTCTCTTTCTCCCTCGCACTCTCTTTCTCTCCCTATCTCGCCTTCATCGGTTTCGATGTCATTGTCGTTTGTACGCAATCATTTTGACGAGTTTTTCGTGCGTGTGTGATCTTTGACTGATTGCCGGGGAAGAATAAGACAAAGTGTTTTCTGTTGGTCGAAGAAAATGAGCCCTGGGAGGGGCCGGGCGGTGCGCGGGAGGACGATTTGCTGTAGTTGTCAAGTTGTTGTCCGGATAGTTTGTCGAACGGTGGGTAGATTCCCCGAGGAGGGGACGAACAGGAATCGAACGTGCAGGAAGCGTCCAATGCGGTCGTTGGCGCAACATAAAACCTATCTATGCTCGTTGCTCCGTTCTCCGGCGGGTTTCATTTCCCAATAGATCTTTATTTTAGCGCTGGCCGCGGGGACAAAAACTGGGCGGTTTGGATCCCGCTTTTCCCCCATCCGCCCTTCGTCCATCGCACAACAAACGCTAAACACATACCACACGGAGCGACGAGAAAAGTAATGAAACGGGTAATAAAATAAATGGCAAATATACATAAATATACATATATATTGGAGCATTAAAACTATCCGCCCCGGCATGTGGCCAGCGCCAGACCGGACCGTTTGACCTGCCATGTGCTCTGTGCGTGTGTGAGTTTGGGGTTTTCTCCTTCGTAATCGTAAGCGGAAAATTGTTCATCTCTTGACGCACTGGCTGGTGTTTGTGTCCGCGAGTTCGCGCCAAGCGGATGAAAATGCGAAGGAAAGGAGAATCTAGATGATGGAAAACGGCTTGTGAACACTGGCGGAAGGCTGCTCCGCAGATACCAACGGTCAATCCATGTGTACGCTATGGAAAATTTTTATTTGACGTCGTCATGGCGTTGCATGGCATATAAATTACAGTTTCACAAATTTTCTTGTCATACGAATCGGTTGAACTATTGTTTAAAAGTAGTAAATTGTCTTGACATTTACGCAGGCAATCAAAAGTTTTGTTAAAAGATTTGAATCTGGGAGGCTCGATTAATTCATTTAAGTAAAACGCTCTGTTGCTTTATTTTAATGTTCTTAAACATCATTTCACGAATTCACCGTTCAAGTACTCCAAGAAAATATTTTAATTTTTACTAAAGTTGTATTTGAAAACTGTAGAAAGTACTCCTTGTGACATTTCATTTCAATTTATACCCTATGATATTGAAATTTAAGAAACCGAAAAAGATTTATTTCCCCTTTTAAGGTTCTAGCGTCTTTAATACTGATTCTTTGATATTTTTAGTAGATTTTAACAACTGTGTGCCATGATTTACGAAAGTAATGCACTTTTAATTTGAAGCATATTTTAAATTGTATTAAGATATAGTTTTTCGGCATTAAGAATAAATTTTAACGCATTTGTGAAAATGTCATTAATTTAACGATGCTGAAAGAAACGCGTGGATAAGATTTTTATGAATAAACTAAAGAAGAATAGTAACATAGTGTGTGAAGTTAATCCAAAAAATTGAATATGACAATCACTATATTTTTCTTATATTACCATTGTTTCTATGTAACAAAGGTTTTACAGTTAAACTTAACTAAATGTAAGATTAAAATTAGTTCTGCTATCAAAATTTCGTATTGTTTGGCCATTTTAGTCTCCTCATTCTCCGATCCTATCCGATCACTCTGCATTATTCTCATCGGAAAGGGGTTAACCGTCATGTAGAGATTATAATTTATTAGCCGATCCGCAAGCGCTTGAGGAAATGCTGCAGCACTGTCTTATAAATCTTTCGCACTAGCTCAATGCTAGCGAGTGGTGTGGGCTTATATCGTTTTCTCTTGTTTCTGAAAAAGGGGACACTATTGCTACATTCAAAGAAGGTCGAGTAAAGGCAGCAAGCTAATAAAAACTGGCGTTCTGCAGTGACTGAAACAGTTTTCTGTCAAATCAACCCATTTTGTGTTTGTGATTCGTACTGCGTTAGGATTTCGTTTATGATTCACTATTAAGGAGGGAAAAAGGAACCTATTCGGCTGTGTAATGACCTTTGCAGTTTAGGGGCACAGTTCGGGTTTTCTTTTGTATTGGAAATCTCCGATCGCAGCCGGCATGTGCCATTAATGATCGGTTTCATATCCGAACCGAGCCGATACGGTGAAAAAAAAATAGCACCCTCGAGTATATGAACATGCCTTTTTAAGAACATGTGGATGTGAAAATTTAGAACAACTGTCTCACCAATCGATATCAGCTGCTGACCATCGGAAATGTGCTCGTGATTTTCGTAAATACGTTTTACTACTTTTTTGTATCACTATGAGCCAGTGTGAAGTAGGCAACATGGAGTTAGTAGTGTGTCATGTTAAAGGAACTTCGAAGTGTCACCACTTCTGATTTTGATAAAATGCTTAAGAAGAGAACGCAGAACACTTTCTATCTCACAAAAGGAAAGCCAAAGGCTCATCGTCCCACGAGGCCAAAGTAAATGACAATAAAAGGAAGCATAATTACGCTACCGACACAATACGCCACCACGGATGGCGAGGAAGGGTGCATAAAAAAAGAAACATCTGAGGGTAGAGAGTCGCTGCCTTATCGCACCACGCGCCCAAATGCATCCCTTTCACAGCAATTGGTTATGCAGTGGGTTTTTTTCCCTAATAGTGGCAGCAGTGAAGTAAAAACCGAACCACATAAAAGAGAAAAGAAAACTGTCCCAAAAGGATGTGAAATTGGCCTCGCGGGCGCATCATCTGGTCAGTAGGGAATGTGCCAATTTTATTTATCCCTATTGTAAACCCCTCCGACGTGGAAAAACACAGACACGGAAGGGTGGGTAATTCCGCTATTTTTTTCTAAGTACAATTTCGCAAGGGGTGTGTTTTTCACAGGATGATTCGCGCGTTCGAACCCGGACCTAATCATTATCAAGCGTATCGATTAACAAAAAAAAAAACTAACCCCCTAAGCGGACGCATAAAAAGCAGAAATAGGAAAAAAGCGTCGGTGAAAATCTAGGTTAGCTTAGGTGGCTTGCAATTTGACCCCTGCGCCTTTTTTACGCGGGGTGGAAAACTGCACTGCACAACGGATCTGGGTTTTTATGCGTGTGTGTGTGTGTGTATAATCCTGTAACAGGGAGAGGTGTGATGCAAAAAAAAAAAAACGAAACATGTATCGATGTTGCCTTCTGAAGGGTCGCGTTTTCCTAAAACCTTCAACGGTCGAAGGGGTGGACAGGCGGAAAGAAACGTGCGTGGCAGAAGGAAAACCGATCTCCGGTCCCTTGCTTTGTGCTTCTCGCGTGTCACGGTGTATTTAAGGAATTTTCGCAAATTTTATCCTTTTTTGTGCGTTGGGTTGCATTCGGTATGGTTTGCGATGCCTGATTTTCTCTGCTTGTCCGTCCGATTGAGGCATTCGGGGTTCCGACTCGCTCGTGATTAGCTCCTTAATCTGCACCACCGGTCGCAGGATGTGGCTGGAATCTTTGGCGCGTGTTGCTTGTGTGGTTTTGTAATTATTTATTCAGACTAAGCCATGGAGAACAGGGTTTCGGCGGTGTTATCTTTTGGCAATGGAATAGAAACGAGGTAATTGAGCCTTGATTATGGAGAAAATAATTTAAATATTGTACGATTGAATGTTAACAAATGTTATGGAAAAGATATATAACTTCTAGGCACATCAGGATCTCTCTAACGTGAATGATAATCTGTATAGTTTTGTATGTACTACGAGGGTTGCCTTTTTAGTTTCGGGATATGGAAAAACTAGTGATGCAATCTACCAACTAACAATTTTATCGTATAGTTTGACGTTTTTGAGGTTATCCGTTCTTAGAACGTTTTGACATACGAACGCTATTTGTGTTGTTAAAAAAATGTTTAAAGTTTCAATCGACACGATCCTTTTTAGAGAGATCTTCGCTTGTTCAGGTGTTGAAAAACGTCGACCTCTAAGTTTATTTTTTACGTACGGGAATTAAAAGAAGTCATTTGGTGCAAGATCCAGGACTATATGGCGGATGACTCATCAAATCAATGTTTTGAGTACTCAAAACTGCAGTTGTTTGAGCCGATGTGTGAGAGCTCGCATTGTCGTGGTGACGGGTGATCCGTCGACGGCGGTTGAATTTCTTGATTTCTTGGAAGACAACTGGCAAACAAATTGTTGTGTACCACTCAGAATAGACTGTTCTGCGTTGTTCTAGAGGTTTGGTTGCGATATATCCAGTTTTTCCGAAAAAAACATGCGACCATTTGCTTGGAAGTGCTTCGTGCGTGAACAACTTTGGTTGGATTCGGCTCATTTTGAAACACCCATACAGTCGATTGCAGTTTAGTTTCGGGCTCATTCGCGTAAATCCACGACGCATTATCTGTCACGATATTAAAGACGAGTTTTGAAGCACCGCAATCGTATTTTTCGAGCATTTCTTCCGACCAATCGACACGAGTCTTTTTCTGAGAGATTGACAAATTGTGTGGAATCCAACACGAGCAAATTTTTTTGACAGTTAAATGTTCATGCAATATTTAGTATATGCTGGTCCCAGTAATACCTAAGGTTGTCTCTATCTCACAAAAAGTCACATGACGATTTTGCAATATCCGTTCACGCACAGCATCAATTGTTTCCGGAACAACAACTGATTTTGGACGACCTTCACGAAATTAATCTTAGAGTGAACTCCGACCACGATTTAATTCTCCAAACTATCGATAAATACTGATCATTGATGGAGCTTCATCGCCAAAAGTTGAATTAAGTTCATTCATGCACTACTGCTGTGTCAATTCACGTCGAAAGTTGCAATAAAAAATCGCACGAAAATGTCCACGACCCAATTCCACAATTTGGTGGACATTGACACTTTTAACATTTTTTTAACAACACAAATAGCGCTCGTATGTCAAAACGTTCTGAGTACATATAACCTCAAAAAACGTCAAACTTTACGATAAAATTTTTAATTAACAGATTGTATCACCAGTTTTTTCAAATCCCGAAACTTAAAAGGCAACCCTCGTATTTTGACAAATACTCATAAAATGAAAAAAATAAGGATCCTTGTATTGGTTTAAGATAGCATCCTGATCCATACTTGAGGATAGAGCATCAAGTAGGGTAACGTTACCAATAACAGTGCATTTAGTAAAGTAACTAATAATATGGCAGTGTCACAACGCTTTGCGACCGGCGCGTTTGCGCTAGTTCCTCCGTATCTGCCCGCCCTGTTTGATAATTCTTTTTCAATCCTTATTATAATTTACGAACGAACAGCAACGCGCCCTGTGGAATTTGTTTACTTTCCATTTGATATTTTTTTACATTCAGTAGTCTGTGGTGCGTGTATGGTGACAGCGTTGACAGCACACCAAAATGATGTGATCGGATGCAAACTGAAACGGAGCCATTACATCTATAGATGTAGCCGACCATCAGAGTGTTAAGAACACAACATTTTACATATTCGTACCAGTTATGATCGAAACGCGACTTTTCTCCTGGAAAACATATATTTTCATCGTAAACAATTAAAAATACACGAAAAAGCATATATTTCTTTCGAGTTGGTATGCTCCTATAACGGCGGTATGGTTCCTATAATTGTGGTATAGTGTTCCTATAGTAGTGGTAGTACTTGGAAATTACAGAATATTCTTGGTCTTATTATATTAGTACAACCTGGTTGGAAAACATTAATTTTGGAGCCTTAGCTTATTACGGAGTGGGAAGGTTTATCTTTTGAACACTCTGCAGAAGATCAAAGAACGTTTCATAGAAGAACAAATATCTCCATTGTATTTATTTTGCCGTAGACCTGGAATTTTGTTCCTCTACAACCACTTTACCTAGATATTTCAAATCTCATTTAGAGAAATAAAAATCTTCCTCTTTTTGTGAATTTTTAGTGAAATTGTTTAAAATTACCAGATCAATATAGTTAAACTATCGTGGCATAATAAAATTCTAAAAAGTAACACCAAACTAGCCATCGTACAAAGATGTAAACTATAATGGTTTCAATTCCTAATCGTAGTATGACAAATTTTAATTCTCAATCAATCAGTTTCGTTGAAAGAGCTTCAACAAAATTATGATATACTTATTACTTTTGTCAAATCACAAATTAGGCCTTGTTCTTGTACTCAATTGTCAAATCTATGTGGTTATGGTTATAGTAATGTAATTCTATTGCATAATATTTGAGTTTTAGTAATGAATATATAAAATTAGCATACAAATCTCCATATAACGGCAAGAACAAAGGGAGCTTAATAAACAAATCTTGATGGATGGAACAGTCCGAATAAAAAGTACTTGGGAAGAAGTGGCAATGTTATTCCTCAATCAGTTACAGACCATCCTGCTCGGGCCGATTTTCACCTGGCAAAAATACTCATCAACCAAACCAGACGCAAACTTTTATCATTCAGAACACATTCGCCGCATTTCATCAGTAAACTAACATTTCGCTTCGCTTACCCGGCTAAAGTTTGCACATTTGCCATCCATCGCGTCGGGATGCGGACCGTGTTAATCAACATTCGCAAACTCTATCGGACTCCGATTGGGGCATAATTTGGAAACGATACCACCGGGGGAAGGGGCTAATGCTGAAAGAAGGTGGGGTTGGTGGGAGGAAATTTGAAGGAAAATGATGCAACAACTTCATCACCATTCGATAACCATCAGCCCAAAACCGCGGTACGGTGGAGGTTGGTCCTGTACCGTACGGGTTGAGGACGGGTGGTGAATTTTTCTATGATAATACATCCAACTTCATTCCCCCGCTCGGCCAACAAACGGGCGGAAAAGAAAATCGACTAAAAATGAAATACCTCTCCGAACGCAAACGATGTCGAATGAAGTAACAGGCATCCAGCTTTTGGGTGGAAAAATAAAATATGACCACCGATATCGAGTGTTTCCGGGCAAGACATGGAATTTGAATGGCATTGAAACGCCCTCCTTTTTCCGGTGACGTGTGCAGACACTTACAGTGGAGACAGCATGGGAAAGAAAAACAGGAAACCCTGTAGCACGCACGCTGGAAATGAAGTGAGCACACAGCAAAGGACCGACGCCTTGCGAATGTTGGTCGAATATTGAATATGTGCTGGCGTAATGTTGCCATTTATCTCCCAGTTTGCTCGGTTTGCTTGGGGGTGGGGGTTTCGACTCGACAAAACCCATGCCGGCCCCGAATGCTTGCAGATCCTGATAACGCACCACCGAAACGCGTGATAACTCTTGCTCTCCCCTTCCCACGGTTTCCCCTTCCTTTTCTTTTCGCTGGCGGAACGGCGAGGAAAAACTCAATATCGTATCACATTCACACACGGTTTTCGGAAGGGCACGGCGAGTGTGTTTACTAGCTTCGATTGGAAGCCCCGGTACCCGGGCTCCAAGTGAGAAATGTCCAAGGATAATGAAAAGTTCGGCCGAACCTCATCCACTCCACTCCATTTGGCATCAGTTTGTGTTTTTTCTACCAGGCGGGGCTGGGCAGGAGGGCAAGGAAAGGAGTGGTTTTTCATCTTCGTCTCAAACGAACTGCCGAGCGGCAAACAGTGGGCAAACACAATCACCTCGGAAGACGCCCGCCCTGGGAAGATAGCGTGAAGCAGATATCGTCCCGTGTTGGGCGTTTTTGGGAAGGAAACTGCCCGGGCTGCTAGTCATTTCCAATTTTCCTCCCGGACGGGACGGCGGCCGAAGGCAGGAAGGTGGTCCGATGGACATGACCGAAGGCGTTGCAAATCGAAAGGGATTCTATTTGATAAGAATTTTCCGAATTCTGTTCACTTTCTACGGGGTGTTACTTTCGTTTGTTGGTCGTTGTTTTTCCTTCGCTTAGGTTTTTCTTCTTGGTACCGTTGCGTTGCCCCGTTTTGGTTCGTTTTAAGATATTTTTCCGCAGCGTGGGTGGCTTTTCGCTCCACCCCCTTCCCCACTCCGGAACATGCCCTGTAGTTTTTTCTTCTCTACTCTACTCCTTTACATTCCACTTAACCAGCACCTAACCCACCCCCGCAGCTCACCCTCAGCTCTTAGCATGATTTGATATTACACATTTGTTGCCTTTTGCGACGTACGCGCCTTTTCCGCCTCCGAGACGCACCACATGTGAGTGGATACGTGAAAAATTTATTTTCCGATACACTGCTGTTGCTGCTGCTGCACCATTCTGGTGTGAAAGTGGTCGTTCGATTCCGTCCATTCATTCCGTATGGATCGAACCATACGCTTCTTGAATCATTCGGCCCCTTTTGCCGTCCCGCCAAACCCGTTCGCCCTCTAGCCAAAGAAAAAGGACTCTCCCACAAACGCGAAGGATGTGTTTTCTTAGATTTGTTTTTTTTTTCTTTCCTTTTTTTAAGGCTCCCACTATCGCTTCCTCTACCTCGTGCTTGGGTAATAACGATCTTGGGTAACTTTCGAGGATCGTTGGCATATGGTTTTGTTGGAGCGGCGGAGACGGAGTGGGGAGAAAATTTGGAAACCGAGCTGCCGGACTCCTGCGTGCCTTCGTTTTCTGTTCGAACCAAAGTCAACTTCTTCCACGGTGTGGGTTCCGTTTTCCGAGCGTTGGCTCCGAATGGGGCAGCCGCATGGTGGTAAGATTTTCGGACTAAAATATACAAGAAAAACGAGGTTCGAGCGGGGAGCGATGGAGGTGAAGGGAGATCGGGTCCAATTTCGATGCTGGAATGATGATGTTTCACTTTGGCCATCAGCCGTGTACGTGCTGGATGGAAAATTTAATGAATTGTGTTCGATAGACAAGCACTTCTCAACCAAACCTTTTCCACGCTGCCTTCTTTTCCACTACTATTGGCAACCGTCAACCTTACGGATGGTGCCCAAGAAAAGTGTAGTTTCAAGATAATTTGGACCCGAGTGATCTTTATCTCGTACGCCGATCGCTTACTATCGACGACGACATGCTTCACAACGTTTCCATCATGTGGCTTAGAAAGTGTTTGTACATGTGTCCCGCAATGTGCGACGTGTGATTTATCGTAAATAAGTCAGGCGAAGCGTTGGTGATGGAAACCGATCTCATAACGGAAGGAGAGTTTATCCTTGAGTAAAGTCAAGCGGACGACCGGGCCGAGGAGGACGGATGTGATTGAACCATCGTTTGTCATCGTTTCTGATGGAATGACCGTCATTCGGGCTTGTTACGACCTGAGTTATGTTTATTTCCTGTTTATCGTCGGGGCCATTTTCCGCCCGCCTTGGTACGTAGGATTTTTGTGGTCTTTTTATCTGTCACTTTGGGTCAGTCGGAGAGGAATCTGGTGGAGCGTGCTTGTTTGGTGCGGGATGAAATGGCCAATGCAATGGATTAGGTAACGAGACACTTGTTGATCGCTTGGAAAACAAGATGTGTGGTGTTGCTTGTTTATCTTGATGTCTTTGTTAAGGGTTATGTAATGATTCTTTCAATTTGCACGTGCGCAGGTGCTATCCATGTTTTCTCTATTTCAATTCATTACTTTTTAAACAGTAAAAATAAGGATGATTTTTATTATGTGAATAACAATGGACTCAAACATTAATAATAGATTATTAATTTTTACATTGTTTCTTGTCGATGGTTTTTTAATGTACAAAAGTGCATAAGATGTTAAATTTTGAGAAAAAAGTTTTTTTAATGATTAAACTTGCCAGTCTATTCGAGAAAAAAATCATACCTACAGTTTGATTTATCTTCATTTAAAACATCATTCAAAGTTTAGATTAATTGATTAAAAGAGAATTTAAAAACTATTCCACCTACAGCATCTTAAAAACCATACTCCTTTTCAAATCATGAAAAGTTTACAAATGTTTGCAATGTTATTTTATGTATGATATTGAACAAATTGAATATCCGTTTCTTAGAGCTGTTTTTCAATCTACTTAATTAAATATCACAGGTACATTTGTAATGTAATTCAGTTTTTTACATAATCAATACAATCGATTACTTTGTATATATTGATAAGATTCACTGTTTCAACCGATTATCTGTTACGGTTGTAGTTTTAACCTTAAAAAGGAATATTCTTGAAGCATCATTTAAGAACAGTTGTGCAAAAAATGAAAACTATCTTTACAGAGAGAATTTTCTATTGGACCTACTAATTTTGTTTCCATGTTCTCGCTAAAAGATGCATTTATTTGTAATCCAGCATTTTATGTGGAGAGTTTAAAATGCAAAACATTGTGGAAACTAAAATGGCAAGCGAAAAACCGGGCTTACGTTCTGACTGACAGAGGGCTGACGGACCGATGGACAGGCGCATCATCAGCGGAAATGTTTGGACTTCCAACGAGGCTGTGTGGAACCTTGGCAACGCCTTGGCTAAAATATGTACATTTCTATGCCCGAACGAGTGAGCGGCGAATGAAAATTGGAGGAGAATATTGAGAAAGGTAACGTAAGAAAGCGTAAATAAAAAAAATTGTGGATCGTTTGAACGATAAAAGCTGGGAATCCTTCTTGCAGCTGGAGCTGGAGGTATCCTTGCATCATGACCAGCAAGACGTTCGATTCAATTTCTTTTCCGTCCGCTCATAAATATACAACTTTCAACGGTTTTGGGTTGTATTTGAGTTTGTTTTTTTTTGCGGTGGTTAAGCAGATCCGGCAGATGAAAAACCTCAAGATGAAAAACTTCATCCAGCCTTCACCGGAGAATGCCCTGCTGCCTACTGTCCGACATTCCCCGTTTCTCATTTCCTCGTCGCCAAAAATTTCGCTCGCTTGAACGTTCGAACGTTCGTCGTCAAAACAAAACTCATATGAAGCATCTACCGTGTCTTCAGCTATGGTTGAGATGATGGGTGAGGATCTGGGCGAAGAAAGACATCAGCAATAGTGCAGGAGACGCTCGTTGGAAGGTGAAGATCCCTCCGTGGAGGGAAGGGTTTTCTTTTCCCCAGCGAAAACACACGAAGAGCCTTTTGTGAGTATCGAAATAAAGATGAGAAAATGAAAGGAAAGAAAAGCGGAGAAAAAAGGCGACCGTAACAACCCTGGGCGCATATATTACCGGAAAAAGCGTGAATTTGGAGAGCCACAGGACGACGGCAGGATGGAAAACATCAATCCAACCGTGGCAAAACTGCCCCAAAGTGATGCCGGATGTGGAAGTGCGTTCGGGAAGGGCAGGAAGGCTGCCGCGGAAGGGATTTTCCCTTTCACTTATACCACCTGGGCCCGGGGAAAGGATGTTGCTCCCGATGGGGTGTACGCGTTCCTTCCCATTTTCCGTTCCCCACCCGGCGTCCCGAACGACCCGAAGGTAAAAGAGCGGGAAAACGATGCCGGCCGGGCTCCATTCAACATCCAAAAGGTGTGAAAATGGCCGTTACGGAAAGTTATGACGGCAACCGGGCGTCAAAAATTCGGATCAACATCGTTTGCCTGCCGTTCCCGGGCCTCCCGCGCCCACTTCTTCATGCCATCCGTCGTCTCGGAAGAGAAAGCGGACGTGCATATGTCGGCCGACGACAATACACGTCCTCCGCTTGTGGATGGAAAACGTTGAAGGATATACTCTGATGGCTAAATGGCGCTCGTTTGACGGTTGCTGTTTTGCACCGCCCCGTGCCACTGCTTTTCCTGCGGGGAACATGGGGGAAAACAAAAGACCCCAAAAAGACTTCAGGATGGTGTATAATTCAGGGTTGGTTTTTACCTTTACCCAACCCACTCACTTCCGCTGCCGGACGGAACGTGAACGGCACGGGATTTTTCCGGCCAAGGCAACGAGCAGGGTGCAAGGGGTGGGGGTGAAAATGAACCTCCGTTTTGAGCTGCCAAAGTGAGGCAAGAAGGCATTTTGCAGGCAATAAACGGGGCCGCGCTGAAAGTCAATGAGCCAATACCGATGGGAATGGAAGCAATGTGGCGTACGGAATGGAACAAGGATGAGGATGTTCATCAAGTAGCCCTAATTTACCTCACCAACAAGAGTGGACGGGAGACTTGTTAAAATCACGCACTCTCGGTAGGCATGTTTTGCAAAATTTACAGATACATCTTTTATTCCCTTATGTTTAAGCAAAAACTTCATGTTTTTTACGTGGTTATTATTAGTGGCTCTTCAAATGAGATATGTTTCAAGTTAGCTATCTTTTCATAATATCAGTTATAGAAAAGCAGAGAAAGAGGAGAATTTATGTAGCAGCGGGAATCGGAGCTGACGCAAACCGTCAGTAATGATTCTAGATTTATTCACGATTATCTATTGAATGTTTATGATTTAGATCAAACGTACTCTGTACAAAACTTTTGTTTTTGTACAACTCTGTAACAAATTTAACAAATCTAGTGATTTGGAAACAACTTGTTTTTCGTCCTATACCGTGTAATAGTTTTTTTATTTTGCTTTTCATTTTTTGGATTGTTCACAAGTATGTTTTCAAAGAAATTTTTTTTATGTTATTGAATATTAACATAAAATTACGTTCATAAGTATTTTATATCTAAAAACCGTCATATTTTTTGCAAAATTGTGTTTGTGTTAAATTATTAAGGCGTTGAACTCGATGTTTATTCTACGTGACATTTTTGCATTTTTCATAATCTTGAAATGAATGTTTGAAAGTGAATATTGACATGTTTTATTGTATATACTTCGGTCGAAAGCAGAATAAATCAACACAATTTCGTAATCATGATTATAAATGTAATGAAGAATATATTTTAATCATATATTGATTGAATAATTTTCCATATTTCTGTATATAATGACAGCTTACCTGATAACCAGACTAGTCCTGTGAAGATATAAAAAGAGTCGAACTACTCTTATGTTGCAAAATATCATAGAATTATTTTATAATATTGCTTATTGTGTCAATGAATCTCTAGTGAATAATTATGAAGATAAACGCTAAGATATGTATGTATGAACTTTGATGATAAAGCAAATGCTCACAATTTCAAAAACCCTTTTATTGATAAGTGAAATCAAGAAAGATTAAAAGTATCAAATATTTATCTCAATTAGAAAGTATCTTTTCTTTTATTAACAAGACGATTTTACATGAATTGAAACAAGTAGTCATGAATACTCCATGATAATGGTTCGCAACTCTGGCAACCGAACTAAATCGTGCTAGAATCCGTATCAAACGAAAACATTGAGTCTCATCTTCACTTGTACGATTGTTGACCGCTTTTTCAACCGATCCCAGCCGAAGCCAACGACCAAGAAAGGCAGGATCCAGGATGGTAGACCGTGCGCCTCTGTTTGATATTCCATTCGCAGTCGTTTAATGGCCGTTTCGGAATCCGTTCGCCAAGCCACCGTTATGCCGTGCGCACCGGAGTGCTGCAATTGATCCTAATGGCCATCGGCATGACCGTCAGCTGGTGTGCGAAGGAGGAGTCGAAGTCTTAACCTTTTTCGCCCAGATTCTTTCAATCCGAACAAAGTACGGCTGGTGCCGGAGGTTGATGGTTTTCCAATGGTTCGCCCGTATCGCAAGCTGATGCGGACGGGTTGCATCGGAGAGTCCTTACGACCTGCGTTAGCCTAGAGGGGTTTTTCTTGAATGTTAGACCGATGACGGGAGAGTTTGATAGAGGCGTCGAATGACGTGAGTTGAGATGTTTAAGTATTGCGCCATCATCAACCACACGTGGCATCCATCAAATAGTGTTACATGAACCTTTCCTGTGTGCGACATGTTGCATTTATTCGTTGAAAAAATGTCTTTAATTGGCTAAGTTGTAAGCGAATATTGTAACATAGTTTTAAAGGCTTTTTTATACTTTCCTGTATAATTTATTTAGAGAACCACACAAAATAATTTGATTTAATAAAATTTGATTTTCATTAAAAAATCGAAAACGCATGCTCCGCCAATGCTTTGCCACAAAGGGTCCGTGCTGTACGACTAGAGAAAAAGAAAAACCCACCCAAAGTCCATCGTGAGGAAAGGAAAATCAGACGCTAGTGCAATCGTTACTTTGCCTCAAGACTGCGAACATTCTTGCTGCTTTGAAAACTGCCATTACACAGCGAAAGAAGAAACAAGAAAGAACCACTCGAATATCTAAAATATTTTCAAAACACCTGTTACCCCATCAAGAAAATAATAAACTATAGAGAAAAATGGAAAAGCGTTCAACCGGTCTCGGCCCGACGACGCGTGGGGGAGCGAAGTGATGTTGATGCGGTATTGCGTTAGTGCGTTACGTCGTGGAAAGTGGTACTTTTCGCCTTCATTTCCTCACCCTCTTTCCCGGGCGTGGAAATGCTGCTCCAACGGAACATTTCCCCTTTCCCCAATACAGTCAGCCGCGGAAAAGCAAGTCAACTCTCTTAAACGGACCAATTTATTTCTTGCCTTTTCTTACGCCCTTTCTTCCCAGCCGTGCGTGTGCGTGTGTGTTTGTGTGCATATGTGAGGGCATACATACACGGGCGCCAGAATTTTCCTTGAGGCCGCGGTCCACCGGTGTTGTTATTTGTGGAAAAATCGACGATAAAGTGGTGCACGATTTGGACGCGATTTTCCTTTCTATTTCACCCTTGCCACCTCTTTGCGCCTCCGGTATGCGCCACTTCTATGGCGATTTTCCGCGATTTCACGACCGGGGTATATTTTCCCACACCCAGCCGGGGCCAGCTGTCTCCCTCCTCCATCCAGCGCGATTGTTTCGGAAAGCTGTTGTGGTACCTCAAACGTATCCGAGGTTTTCCATTCTTCTAGTATTCAATTTTTGTTTTTGTTTCCTCATTTCACCCCCTACTCCCGATGTAAAAGATTTCCACTCGACACCATTTACAGCCGTTTACCCGCCGTTAGTTTATTTTTCAACAACGTATTTTCGGCAGGCGAAAGGATGGAAAATGGAAACGATTTCACGACGTTTCGGTTGGGTTTCTTTTTGGTTAGTTTTCAGATTGTACGACCTCGCCTTTTGACAAGGGTGAATATGGAATAAAAGAGCGTAAGGGAAAATTATTAATACTACATGGGGCAATATGTTGTTATGCGTTATACAGAAATTGTTGAGCAGTTGCATAAAAGGAACTGATTCGTTTGAGAAATATTTGATTGATCTTTTGATGTGAAGAATGTTTTCTGTTAAATTTTGTTTGTAGCGTTATTAAAACGATGCAAAAATGATCTGAGATAAACTAAAAATATTGCTCACATATTATTAAAGTTAGTAAACATAAGGATGAGTTTAGTTTTAAATTTCGTGTTGCATAAAGCAAAAGAAGTTGCAGAAGCAAACTGCTTGTCAGCAAGCCTTTACTATAAAGATCGTATTTTATCGAGTCTCATAAACGTCATATTTTCCCAAGTGCTTCTTAAGATTTTCATTCACGCTTTATGATTATTTGCGTTGATTTCGACTTCCCCAGGCGAAAGGATAAGAGAACATTGCGTACATTCTTCCAACCCGGGGAAGGGTTTTTCCGGTTTAATCCTTAAAACAAACCAAAGTCGACTGATCGTTTCGACCAAAACGTGCCTAAATGACGGGCAACGCATTGATGAACCCCAAACTCCGCGCCTTCGGCAAGCCCTTTTGCAGCTAACCCTCCATCTCTCTTCCCCCTATGCAAGATATACGGAAAACGAGAGTTTTAACACTTTTTCGGGATGCTAAAGGAAGGGAAAAAATCTCATCCGTTTCACCAACCAAGAAAATGCCATTTAGTACGTGTATACATTCCTGTGCTTACGGACGAAGCGGAAAACCGGCGCCCTTTCCATTCATCCACTCCAGCCGTCGGCCGTAAAGCGGAAACATTCCGCTCCTCGGGGGTTATTTCATCATCGTCGCCGAAAGGACGCGAAGGAAAAATTGGAAAAGGCTCTCCAATGGCAAGCAAATAGATTTCTGCTCCCACGCAGATTGGTCGTGCTTTTCGCACGGAATGCACGGAAAATTGCCACCATTGAAACGGGCCCACAATGGACACGCGTACATGTGTGAGTGTGTGTAAGTTTGTTTCGTTTTCTTTTTACCGGAAGGCAAGCGGTTCATTTTCGAGCCCATTCCCGCGTGATTGGAGCGGCTGGAATAGTTTTGTGTGGATTATTTTCCCCCCTGTTTCCGTGCGATGGAACCAAAGTCAACCGTCCGTAGCAAAAGTTGCCCAGAAGTGGCCCTCGATCAGCAATGGATCGCGCCTATCTCGGTTGGATCATGTCTTGGGATAAAATACATTTTGTGTTTGCTTGAGAAGGAAAAACTAAAACACTTTCCTTCAGCCTTATTTTAGTGTGGATTTTCCACTTGGCCAGCCGACTTTGGGTGGCGTTTGACCATCGAGCGATGGAAGGATGCGTGCTCCAAACAAACAGTGCCACTGAAATGATTTTCTCCATCGTGTAGAGCTTAGTTTTAGATCGATTCTAAGAGAATAGAATTATTTTGCTTCTTTCAACACGTTCTATTATTCGCCTACGTGAACCACAGCCAAAGGGAAATAGTTTTCCCAGGACAATGTTGCGTTCGTTCAGTTTCAACGCTTGAAACAAATAAACAATAAGGGAAAACTTCCTCCATCATCCGTGAAGAAAACGTGAACTCATGTTCGAAAAAGAACTAACATGAGCCTCCCATTGCGGCGAAGAGATTGGATGATCATGAACGAAAAAAGATTTAATTCATTGATAAAAGAAAGCAAAGCCCAACGCAGGTCGGCTCCCCAATACCGCTGGGAAGGGGCTGAAAATTATGTTTCTGCTTGATTTTTCACTCGGTTCATCGCTCGAGTGCGGTGGAATTCCCTTGGCTTCCGTGTAAAGGACACCTACCGGAAATCATCCCGATTCAGATGGTAAGCTCTCTGGTGAACGGTTTCGGCGCTGTAAATTAACTTCACACGTGCTACCGTGTGGGAAAACAGGGATGGAAAAGGTCGATCAAAATTTCCCTTCCACTTCTTACGCCTGCTAGGTCCTGTTTCTAGCACGTTTTGAACGTTGAATTTGTCGATTGATTTCGGATTGATTTCACCGTTCGTTGGACGATCGTTCTCGTTTTGTTTTTATCTTAAAACAAGATTAGATTTCGAACACACACGGTCAAGCGATAAATGAGATTTTTGGTAGCGTTTTTGGCGTTTTTTTTTAAATACATTTGTACCAAGGGCTGAAATATTGTTCTCTAGAGGTTTCTCATATTTATAATGTTGTGATACGTTGAGATAGTTTGATTACAAATTTCAAATTTCATATACAACTAAATGTATTCATTCGACTTATTGAAATTCTTCACACGCAGTGCTCAAACAAGGATTGAAAAATAGTTTTTCATGAATTTAAAATTCCATACGTAACACCCAAAACACACTCGGACGGAAAGGTTTCTATTTTTCCACCCGATAGTGCAAAAGACCGTTTCGGGCTTGATCCCATCGTTGAAATCGTTTCTTTTGGCCAACGATGCTCCCCGGCCATCTGTTTCCATCCATTTTCGCTGCTGCTGCTGCTGCTTTGCTGGCGCCTTTATTAGCCCCGGGTTTTGATGGAGCCCGAATCAACTCCTGCGCCCACGCCGTTGATGGACGAATGCCGAACACATCAAACTTCCATCAACCGTAGCCGTTTGCCTCCCGGTCCGAGACGGAGGGAGCTAAACGATCGTCGGAAATCGGATCAGAGTGTTGTGAAGAGAGCCAGGGTGAACGGGATTTAGGCAACATCTCAAGACTCAAGCATGCATCACACAGCCTATCGTAGTGCCGTGCGCGAGGGTACTGATGTTTTATTTATGGTCGGCTAAGATCGTAAGGAACACGTTTTTCCTTCTTCCTTGATGTGCGTAATGCACGTTCGGCGAAGGAAGGGAACGCTTGGGCGCAAGAAGTATGTGGCCACATGAAGCCCAATTCCCAATTCGTTCGGGTGCGTGTTTCAAACGGTGTGTGATGTAACGGCAACAACGGCAGGATGTTACGAATGGTTCTGCTCCTGCCGAAAGGTGTGCCGGGTGTATCCTTTTCTTTTAACACTTTTCTGGTGGACAGAATTTTGCACGTATTGTTGTGTTCGCTCGTCAAATGAGCAGAATATTCTCGTGCGTTTCAAGTAAAAAAGCCAAGAACAACAAAGTAAGGGGTCCATGAAGGCAATGTTATGGAGGTTCCCGAATAAAACAGGTTGCTTTTAAGGCACATCTGTTGCAAAATATCCGTTGGCTTTCGATTACCCCCGAAAATGTTCACAAGCGATGTACAAGCTTGGTTTGAATAACTTTAACAGCTTGTCAATTATGTTTGAAACTTAATTCGTAGTTCAAAGTGATCTTGCAATTATTAAATAAGAACTTCTACGCAGTATACTAAACAAAACAATGACTAAGAGAAACCATATAGAAGTAGCTTGTAAGCTTTACCATTACAAGAATGTGGATTTACTTTTCCCTTTTACTTTACTTTTACTTTTCCTTTTAAAGAATGAACATCATAAAATTACTACTTCAAATTGCAAATTATAAAAGCAATGATCAAATGATTTTAACTATATATCAAACTATTTGCTGTTTTTCGAACCAGTTCTTGTAAACGCTATTCACCATAGCACGGTAAACATTTTCAGTAGCCCTACTTTTATTTTCGTCAAAATCAATTATGTTGCTGTTGTGTCGCGATCTTTTCAACATATTTGATTAGCGTCGATGATTTGCTAGAAAAATGTGAGGACATGTGTTCAACAATTGTTGCAAAAGAAATAAAATAATGGATTGAAAAAATAACATCTTTCCGCATTATATTTGCATGTTGCTTAAGACCCTCATCAGTACAAATGAAAGAAAAATATATATATTAACGCATTTGTGTTTAATTTAAAAAGGCTAAAAAAAAAGTTACCTAACCAAGGATATGTAATTTTAATCTACTTAGGGAATGTTTATCTACAATTATTGTATTGAATTTTATGCTCAACCAAGCGCTCTGCTGAGCTGTGATTTAAGAGCAACGCATTTTTGTATTTCTTGGATATTTTCCTGGATGTGGAGGAGAAGAAATATCTTGCTTGAGAGTTGCACACCGTTTATTGAGAAACTATGTTTTTCACCCTACCGAGTTGAGTTTTAGCGCTCGTGGGACGCTTGCTGAACATTGTAACTTAGATGGAAAATGCCTAAATCGTAATCAATAAAGTGATTAGCTGGACTCAGTCTGTTACATGATTTCTGAGTTTATGCTTTCAATTGAATGTTTGAATAATGATCTTCAAACCCCTACACACTCTAATAATACTCCAATCTAGACATTCTAGTTCGAAGACTTTTATTTTGATTTGACTAATAACCAAAGATGATGATTATTCTATACTTTTCCAAATGCAAAATTTTTTAAAAAAATTTTTGTAAAATTAATCGTGAAGTTCAAATAAATATAACTAAAAGACGATATAGAAATTAACTGCAAGTAACAAAAACTCCAAAGTATCGATTAAGCTTTTTATCAAGTCATCCAACCGTTGTTTATTTTTGCAACATAAGCGCTTCGAATCTTAGGCTGTTTATGCTCGCTGATGGAGCAGCCTGGTGGTTTGTTCCGTTGGAGTCGCTCGGTGTATGGTTTTCCCACCGACAGGTTCGATTTTCAAACACTCAACGACCCGTTTTTGAAACACCAAGCTACCGCAGCGCCTCAATCGGAATTCCGACGAATCCTTCCGTTCGCTCGATCGATTCCTTAAATTCCGAACCCGAACCGGACCACAATGCCGACAACAAACGACGTAAAACACGTGCTTCTGGCTGGAAGTGTTGTTGTTTTCTTCAATTTTTTCCCCCGTGCAGTGCGAGGTTTTCCACTGGAAAGCCCGTGGTTTGATGCGCCGACTCGTGCGCATTCCAGGAGTCATGCGACGTACCGTGGAAGTAGTGAGCGTCGGTACATTTCCAACCCGGGAAAGAGATAGCCGAAGTGTGTGTGTGTGTGTGTGTGTGTGTGTGTGTAAGTCTGTGTTAGCCGGGGTAGGGTGGAAAGAAAATCGTTTTGACCCGGCCCGGATGGCGCCGGAATGAAGTCAGCCCGGCCGCTTTTCTAGCCACGGGATGTTTTTTCCTCTCTTCCGACGGAGGCCTGCTCAGCCTACAGTCTCTGCCCGGAGCGAACCCACCGTTTGACAGTTCGCTCGCCTCGGCCGTTCATTTTCTTTGGGCTCCGAGCCGGCTTTGTTGTTGCCCATTGCTAGGCTTGTGCCACGGAAACCCCGCACGCCAGCGTGGTTGTTATCGAGCCGAGGCCGGCACTGGCGCTTACAGCGATTATTATCGCCGTCTGGCCGCCCGTCGACGGGTGTTTGGCTGTGTGTTGGTTGCCCCAAGCGTTCGGTGTGTGGTTGCAAATGCGAATGTGCAGCTCGCGACGATTACGGCATCCTTTTATCGGCCGGATGATGAAGAATGAACGCTCGCCGATGAACCCGGGGCCAGCCAAAGCCGTGAGAGGTGACCGCTGGGGTCTCGAGGTACCGCGATGTTCGTGCCCGATTTTCCCGTGGCTTTCCCCTGACCCAAGTTTCACGTCTGGCAATTGGATTGACCCCGCCGTTCGTCTCGTCGCTCGTTGGGTCGGCCACCCATTTTTCATACCTCCTCCCCGCCCCGTTCGGTTCCGCGAACGGCCGCCCGATGTATGGGTGTGGGCTCGCGCTCAACTGCCAGCGCTGACAGCGCGGATGAACGTGTCGGGGCCTGCCGCACGATAGCCGAGAGCCGACAGAGGCCGAGAATGTCACATCCATCGTCCCAACCTCAGGCTCAGTAGTGGTTGCTGATGTGGAGTACTGTACGCGCGCGTTGTTTTTCCTCCCGCTGCTTAACGGTGAAATGTGCCTCCAGTGCAGGCTAGCGTAACAGCACGTCGGTCGGAAAATAGGCCTGTCTCGGCTCGTCCTCGGAGTGGAAAAAGGGTGTCGTTTGTCTCTTGCCAGCCCCTGCCTTCACGATCCCGTGACGCGGCCGCAAGCACACGGGTTTCGCAAAGGTCGGAAGGGAAACCCCCACGAAGGGCCGCACGGCCACTGGCACTTGGTGGTGAGTTCGCCTACTTTCCACGGTCGACACGAAAAGCTTTTTTTCCGGGGAGGTTCTTTAAAGAAGCTCAGAAAGGGAAACCCGTGTCCCCGTGCAGTGTTTCCCGAGCCTCAACGGTTTTATAAATCCCAGGGAAAAGAGGTGACCCTCACTCGCCACGGCAATCCCGCATGTCGACGGGAATCGACACATCGTCAGTGTTTGTGCGTACGTGGAAAGGGAAATGTAATGTCTCAGTGTGTCCAGTTACAGCAAATGCACCATATTCGTCCATTCGAATTACGTTTTCCACCTTCAGCCTAGCGCGCTGTAAGAAGTTATTGGATTTTCACTCGCCAGCCTGTGTGCGTATCCCGTGAACGTTTCGTGAGTGTAGGTCACGAAAAGCGAGCTCGAGAGAGGGAGCAAGAGAGAAGAAGAACTCCTCTAGCTCTCCTTGATAAAGGGTAAACGGTGGAGTCAAAATATTCCGTTCCATTGTGCAATGAAATCGCAAAAGCTAAGCATGGTGTATTGTGACAAAAAGTGGTCGGAAAAGTTCTGGTTCACATGAGGAAAACTTACCTACATCGGAACTCAACGCATCCGGGATTTAACGTCGCAAACGTTGTAATTTTTCTGGTTTCACTGGGTAAAAAAAGAAAGAAGGAGTGAGAAACCACTAGGAGTAATTTTCCAGCCAGCGTGCGTGAGTGTGAGTGAGAGAGAAGTGGAAAACCAGCACCGGTAGCTCCCTCTGGTGTAATCCGATGTGAACTTCAGCTGCGAGCTATCGGATCCGTTCCTGGCGCCTCGTATTGATTGTCCTCCCTCGGCACCACCGGGCTTTTTCCCTTTCCGGTCGCTTCCCATTCGCCCACAAGCCCTCTCTCTCTTCCTCTTTCTTCCTCTCACGCCAGCCCGCTGTCCTCTTCACCCAGCTAGTGACCGATGTCCCCGAACAAGTGTCCTTTGATGTTTCACGGACAAATCACTGACACGGAAAGGAATCGAAGGAATCAATCGTGGACGTTTCCGGGCGGTGCGGATAAAAGGACGGAAGAAGAGAGCGGGGGAGAGGATAGGGTCGAGAAAACGATGAAAAACTATTCTTGGCACTGGCAGCTCTGACTTGAAGGTGTTTCTGTTCTGGCTCGGGGAAAACCCCGTGTTCTGTGCAGTTTCCAGTCGAACTCGTTTGTTCGATATTTCACAAGACATGAAAGAGTGGTGGGGCAAATCGAAAAAAAGACGTTACGTTGAGGAGAAGAACAGTTGGGAAAAAGTGTATCCTATCAGTCAGTTACTTTAGAGACGTTCAATTTATTTGCCCAACTTACAGCTAGCTCCAAACTCGCGGGGCGTTCCACACGAAAGGTGTCAGAAATACCCCGCTCGCGGATAAACTCGCCCTTGTAAGAGCTCCTCGGAAAACCCTCGTCCAGCCATAGAGCGGTGAAAACGCACGCTGGCGATACTTTTGCTGCCAAGTTGACGTTGACCTTTCCCCGGGCCCTGACGGCGTCGTGGTGGCAAAATAAATCAAATTATTATTTCAGCGTGTGATCAGAAATTAAATCAACAACTCCCCGGTGCTCCGTCCTGGAATTTTCCATTTTCCCAGGCCCACCAAGGCAAACCCGGTGCCCGTCTTGTTATTCGCCAACGAGAGAGAGAGTGAGAAAGAGAGGGGGAGAGACAGACAACGAGTAAGCAGGAGAGAGCTCAAGAAGCGATATTGGAAAGAAAGAGACAAGGAGACTAAAATTGACCCAGGCAAAGTCGGAAACGGAATATTACGCGATTTTATCTTGTTTCTCACTTGAGGTTTTCCGTGGGCTCGTGTTCACCTTCACCTCACCCTCGACCACCCCTTCTGCCTTGCCTGCTTCTAGGTTGTAATTCGATTGACACCTATTAATTTTGACCAACCGAGGGTCGGTGTGTTGGTGTCAAATTTGGAGCACATTTTCACGGATTTCGCATAGCTCAGCTGAGGGGATTTTGGGGAAATATATGCTAAAGCAGTAACAAGCATTGAGAAAATAATTTTCCCCATGGCAGAAACCCATTTCTTAACGATCAAGAAAAGGGGACAAGATGATGACGTTTGGCAGCGATTGTTTTGATTGGCACGCTTCATCGTCTCGACGGTCCTCGCCCGATGTCTAAATGTGTATTTGTATGTGTGTCTGTGTGTGTTAGTGTTTGTCCTCGGCCTCAATAATCGATAGCCCGTCGGCGTCGGGATGACCCGGACAATAAAGTGCCAAATTGGTAAACAGATTTCGACGCGCAAGAGAAAAATCAAAAACCGATCGAAAATTGTCGCCAATGTTGATGCACCTTTTTATTCATCACAACCCTCGTCCTCTCTTGGTCCAGTTGCTTTTCCTCTTGTTTCTCTTTTCGCTGTGAATGTGTGAAATTCTTCCGAAAGCATCCACCCGCCTGCCTTTCGCTCTCCGGTCGCCCGAAATGCCGAACGTCCGAAAACGGCTGGAAGCTCCCCGGCCGGTTTTCCGTTTGCTCGGCTCTCCCTGACCTAGCGAACACACATACGCATCGGGGAGCCGCACCCAAAGGAGCAAACCAAAAAAAAAAAAACTCAAAAAGGAAACGCAAGGGGCAGGCATTGAAAGCGAGCGAGTAGAAAAAAAATCAACGCTCCTTCTCGGTACGCGCGTTTCGTGTGTGGCAAGATTTGGATCGGATGGCGGAATATCCTTCCCTTGTCGTCACTCCAGACCACGCTTCAGCCCACCCCACAGCTAACCATCACCCTCTCGCGGTAGGGGAAAATGGACCGGGCCGGTTCCTTCCTTCGGTGCACGTACTTTGGCGAACATGATGAGTGCGCCCTAATGGAGCTCTAATTACGGACCACAGTTTTTCCCACATTTTTCCTGCGATTTTTGCTACACGCCGATGGACCGGTACTGGCTTCAAGCGTGTGTCTATGTGTGTAGGATTCGCGGGTTTACGGTGTACGGTAAAATAATTACAGCACACCGGTGTTTTAGCACGCGCCTTGAGCGTCAATTACGTAATCACGTAGCACTCGGCCAACTCGGGTAGTTTTCTCCCCCCTCGGGAAAGCCGAGGTGACAATCGGAGTGGAAGGGTGGGCATTCCGAGGACGAGGACTGGACATACGGGACGTGCAAACACATACTCACTCACAGGGTAGACGATGTGCTCGTTTGCAAACGATGATCGATGGAGGAAGTCAGCATGGGTTTTAGTCGTTTTACTTTTTCTCTCTTTAACAGGTGTGTCGGTGTTTTTACCACTCGTTTTTCCTGCTGTCCACCGTGGATTCCTGAGGCCTCTATGGAAATGGTCCCCCTTTTCCTTCCCATCATCCCACGTACTGCTTTACATACATGTACGTGTAGTTTCTTGGAAATGAGTTGCTCACAGGAGTGGCCTTTCGAGGATGACTTTTATGTTCCGTTCCGCACCGAGACCTTCTCCAGCCGGCTGACCACACAGTCGTTGCACAGGAAGTGCGCGCAACATACTTACCATAAAACACTGCAATACGTATTATTGATTATTCTAAAATCCCTCCCCGCCCCCGCCCCCCACTCCGAAGCGCAAGGCGAGCAAGTAAACGGATGAAGCGAGCGCAAAGCGAGCCGGAAAATCGGGACGAGCCAGGAGAGGAGGGAAAATAATTTGAGCTAGTGCTAGTGCCTTCGGCCGGGGGAAAGTGAAAAGTGGGAAGGAATGACTGAAAATGCACTGAAAGTTGTGTGTGTGTGTGTGTGTGTGTGTGTGTATGTGTGTGAGTGTGTAGGTTGGTTGCGCTGCACACTCGTTAAATGGGGCAACATTATTTTTCCATTCTGTTTTCCCATTTGTTGTCCGGGCTTTTGCGGTTACCGCAAAGCGAAAATGAAAATGAGGTTGTAATTTTCTTCTCAACAGTTTCCTAGCTCTTGTTAGGGATTTTTTTGTTTCTTGGTTATATTCACCAATTTCCTCCGCACGTGCATTCATGACTTCATGTAGTGAACACGAGCGCAAGAGTCAGAACGGGTCTTCCAGTCGGACAGTATGAAGTGAGTGAGAAACACAACCCCTAACAAGTGGATCGATTTTGGTAGTTTTCGTTCTTTCGACACCAAACGTCTGGTCAGTGAACTCTGTTTGAAGAATTCCAAGGAAGAAAACGACTTGGTTACTTGCACTAATTATCTCTACTTTTGGGGTAGAAAAGTTGTATAAAACAAGTCACTTGTCAACATCAAATACTGATCCGGTTTTTATTAAAAACAAAAATAAATGGTAAAGGTATAAATTTAAATTTGGAAGCCTTTCTTTTTGTCACTAACACCATCACGAAAAGTACTTAAAAAGCATACTTACATCGATGACCGCTCCATCGTACGGGTGTTCCGATGGACAATTTATTCTGTTTGCCTTTATGCCATCGCATCGTGTTTAGTCGATAAAGGCTCGAGCTCGTCCTTGCCCGTCAAGACGTTCAATACGGCGACAAATAACCAGTTTCTTCGCCTCTCTATCTGAAGGACACCCATCGGTAGTGGGAAAGAACATAATAAGAAACTTAGTCGGGAACATTCCTTACGACGTGAATTTAAGGCGTAAGATATTATTCGATGATATTTCATGGTACAGTGGAACATTAAGGATTTATGGAAAGGTGACGAAGTTGTAAACGATACTACATGTGTTGTCTTTTGTCTTCAATTTGTGTAGGTTCTTAGCTGAGGAAATCAACAAGTTGTGCAAAGCTGAACGGAATATCTTTCTGATAGTGAGATAAATTTAAATTGAAAACCCAAAAATCGTAAAAGTGGAAAATGGAATTCGATGATTAAGTGTTGAACTAAAAAATCTAGTTATGTGCTCGGACGGAGGGGCACTAAAAGAATTGTTCTGAAAATTGGTTAAGAAAGAATCAAAAAAGAATTCGAAACGCAATGAAAGTGTTTAGATTAAAAAGCTGCTAGTGTTCTGATTTTGCGTTATTGTGAAGAAACAAGAGTGTCTGCTAGTGTTGTTTGAAAATTGTGCTAAACGCGGCGAGCGATTGAGCAATTTATCGATACGTCGTTGCATGGTGATGGAGTTGTCTGTCAACGTGTCGCTCCGTTTGAAGTGAATGTGTGAGTGTTGGATGTGGCATCGCTGAAAGGACGAACCATCGGCCAAAAAGGCGAAAGGATACACCGACATTGTAGTTTGCCCTTTCCGGTCCGGAAAACCGCGTCAAAACGGAACACGGAACTGAACTCGCGGCCTTCCCCTGCCCCGCCCTGCTGCCGGCTTCTCCTATGGTGGTTGGGATGAACGCGAGGCACCATCTCACGTCTTCGCTATCCCAAAATTTGGATACCCACTGTACCGAGTTTCCGGACGGCTTCGAGGAAACGCTGCAGCTTCAAGTAAGTTGGTCAAGTTTTGTTCAGGCTAAAAATATCATTGGAAACGATAAAAGGAAATTCCTTTAATATGCAAATAAAACAACTTCGTTTGTATTTATTGAAAAAAGATTAAGCGAAACAAATACGAAAGAATTGGTTTTAAAAATTACCGTTCTTCAAACATTATCAGATGTTTAATTTACGTTTTGCTACCGATAACTTTTTGTAAATTATATAAGTTTAAATAGTATTAAATATGTGTAATAATATTTCAATGATAAAAATTAACTGAATGTATTTAAAACACAAGTATTTCGTCTTGAAAATCATTCTTTTAAGCACTGTTTCTGTAGCTCTTTTAATAATCAATGGTTTATTTTAAAATGTGTATAAGTTTTTTTGATGATTGTCACTGTCCTTTGCCAGCAAAAACAGCTGATGCTAATTATTTCACCTTTCGAGAAATATAGCCTTTTCTTTAGTTGACATAGACGGGATAGGTTTGTTTTGTCCACAGATCAACAGAGAATGGATTACCTCTAGAGCATGCGACACAAAACCATACGTTGCCATTAAACGCTTCGGTGATAGCCTTGAATTTTTAATTTACATTCGATCATGTTTTGACCCGCTGAAGTGGACACCAATATGGCGGCGGGCTTGATTTATGGGAGGTCAATGATGAATTTAGTTTTTATGGTTTAATCGCTAATCATAGTGGGATTGGAAGAAAAAAAAATTAAAAAAAAAAACAGTACGCAGCACGATGTTCTCACATGTTCTGTTATTTATTTATTTAGTTTCTGTTTCACTCGGCAGTCTTGCATGCCCCTCGGGGTGAAACAATAAATAATCAAACCAGTTTTCTGTTTGCATCTGGTACGTGTTATTCGCATTTTTGATGTTTACTATTTCCTTGTTTTGGAATAGGACAGTAATTAGGCTGCAATCTAATATGCAAAACTTGTGCTGACTTAATTGATTAAAGCGATACAAACCGTCCGATGATCTTGATAGGCTTCTGCGAAAGAAACATCCAACATCCTTCAATTATTTTTTACACCGAAGACAACACGTAAAGGGGGCATTTGAAACAACTTTATAGCATTTTGGAATCTTCATTGAAATTTGTTTCCCACGGGTTTGGCTAAGGTTTATATAAGGTTTTATTTTTCACCGTAATGATAACAATAAAATAATTACTTGAGTTCGAGAAATATAAATATTAGTGCTTGTCCATGATAAAAAGAGAAACCTTAGCTTAATTGCTGCTTTAGAGACTGTTTGATAAACTTGTTTCTTTTTTTACCATTTATCCCACGACACCTTGTTACCTGTTTACTATCGCAAAACCAATTGATCCTCCAAGTCGTCGGGTTTAAATATTCCCTCCCTAGTTTCGCATATCATTACCCCGCTCCGGTGGCCTTCGAAACCGAGGATCCTTGATGTAGCCCGAAATCTGGCCAATTTATTGCCTAGCAGTGTTTATTTATCTGTTTTTGCAAAACAAAATCGCAGTTGTACAGTTGAAACCGTTTCGAGACGAATTTGAATAAATGAATGAAACGGAGATACGATCAAACTGAAATTTACCAAAATGAGCATGAATTAAAAGAAGTAAAAAAAAAGTCGACAAAAAGCTAGTGGTCCACAGGCGGAACGGAAACGAGATGGGGGAGAGTGATAGGCGGTTGATGATTGAAATATTGGCTAATGAGTCACAAACACGAACGCAATAATGAAGACGATCGTACCGTGCGTGTTTGGCGGGGAATGGTCAAGCGGGGGAGAAACGGAGTGCAAGGAGTAGGGAAAGGAAAGCATCAACCACTCACCAACCAAATGTTGAGCATTTGTCACCATGATGCGTAATTATATTCAACATGGCCTTCGTTTCGTTTAACATTATCTGTCCTTCTTACGCTCCGCCACGGTGTCGCCCCATCGTGGGGCTGGGTCCGGGTATTGGATAGTCAGTTTTATGGGTTTTCCTACAGCCCGACACTCTAGACGCCCGGCGGAGCGGCCCGTTCGGGGACGAGGCATAAAAAATGGCGCGATATCGATTGTTTGAGTTTGGAATTTAAGTCGCTTTTTACTCCGCTTATTTCTGGGGGTGTTTTTACGATGCTAAACGGTGGGAAAGCCGATGCGGAGGGCTCCGGAGAGGGGAGGCAAAGGCAAACACACACATACACTCTAGGAGAGTGAGGTAAGTTGGAAGTTAATTTGTGTGCGGTGCCGGCGTTTTACCGAAGCCTCAGGTACGGTCACTCGATTGGATCACCGATCGCGACCGCCATTATGGCGAGGATCGCTGCGGGACGATTTCGACGCATCACGAGCAGGGGCGAGCTGGTTTTGGCCGTCGAACGAATCTCCGGGTGGACCGGGGGCCCGTGCTTTAGATGCTAATTTCGGGGTATTATTTATTTTCTGAATATTTGATGCGATTTGTTTCTATCCCGTTCAATCGGTATCGAGTTTGTATGTCGCAAATGTCACTCGCAGCGTAGCTATGTTGTGTGCCATGTAAAGATGAAGCAAAGTATTGTACACCGGAGATGAATCGATTATCGATTGTACAACCGCATAAGGACTTTGAAAACCACCATTTACAAATCAAGCTCTTTATGCAACAAATCGACTTCGAGGCAAATGTAATGTTTTTGAAATCTGTTTTTATGGTTGTTTGTTTCCACCTATGCCGCTTTGTAAAAAAGCCTTATCTACTGCCCATTTCAAGTTGTACGTCTATGACGCGATTTGCATAACTATACTACGTAGTACCTGCGTAGTAGATTCCAAGTTTTTGTGCCTTTAATGTATGCAGTCCTACCAGCAAGACTTTGGAATGGAAAATAAAAATGTTATTATCAAACTGGTGTTCGTTTTGTGTTTGTGGTTAAAATGTGTTCCCGCTGTCCTAAATCTGTTCGCCATGGCCTTTTACCATTCGGAAATACTTATGTACGACTGGGTCCGGAGACGCTGTTGAGTCAGATGGTAAAAAAAAACGTCACTCAGGTTTCGGGCTTTTACAGCAATTGAGGGTCATATCGTTAATAAAAGCGTGAGAACTGTGTGACATTTCTTCGGCTCGTGGCATTCGTAAGCGATGCGGATGATTTGTTTTTCCTTATCGCGCCGTTGAGGAAGTTTGCAACACAGTTTTATGCTCCGCTGGCAATGTTCGGGTTTCGTGCGAGGAGTGGGTGAAAATGCATTAGATTTTGTTTTTTGTTTTAAAGAGTGAATGGAAACACCAAACCTCAAGATAAAGGTTGCGTTTGACAAAAATGATTCTCGGAGGATGTTGTGTTAACCGGCTGCCCACAACGCGTGCACCGCGAACACGGGATTCGGTCGACGGCCCACTGACCCATTGAGGTGTGAAATAGTTTCCGCGCGTTTTGCGCCAAATGTCGCGCCCCAGGTCAACAGCATCCCGCTCGTTCCTCAGCCCTCGTTTGGGAGTGGGGCGTCAATAACCGGCCCACACACGTGATCGATACGACACTCACCGACCGACGGGCGCTGCATTCCCTCGCCACCGTGCTCCAAGAATGATTTTGTGATCGGCCAATCCCGGTGAAGAATGCTGTTATTTTGCTTTTCCACTTTTCCTTTCGCCCGAACCGATCGAACGAAATGCGGAGGAAGAAGAAATAACAAACTCATCGACATGCTTCCGAGGTGCCCAATCGGGCCGCGCGCAGGATGCGAATTCTTTCGAGAAGGTGTGCGAGCGTGTCTTGTCTTCTCTCTAGTCTGGTTGAGAATATTCATGGATCAAAGTTAAAGTCCCCTCCCCCCCCTCTCCTGATAGCCCTAGAGCACGACGGAGCGGGAAGGATTAATCGCGTTTCGGTGGCTTTGATTTGACACGAACTCGTCCGAGATTGATGAATTCCATGTCGTTGCCGTTCGTTCCGTTACTCCCCGTGTCGTGTAGAGCCACACCAGCACCAGATGTCGACGAAGACGACGCTCGATCGCGTCACGGAAGGAAGGAAACGATTTAAAATGCCCGCTCGCGCTTGTTGCGTCACAACGTTGAGCCCATCGAGGCAACTGATGTCGACCGATGGCCGACAGCATTTGGCACAGTGCGTTGCCATTTGGCGGATGTGACGCCCGAGTGGGGCCGAGCAGAGAATAACACCGTTAGGTCGATCGTCCGAAAAGCGGTTTGACCGTGGGGCTAAGCGCTGCCGAGGTTAAACGGTTTCGTGGTGACCTTCGCGAGCGAGAATCAATCATTTCCGCGATTGCAAATGTGTTTCAAGATGGCTCTTGAAGCGGTATTTGACACATGTTTTGTGCCAAATAGATTTTGAAATTGTAAATAATACATATGTACATTTTTTTTAAATTTTATGAAGCAAACGAATTTGAATTTCTAATCCACGGTTTGTAATTATTTTAGCGAGAAATTAAAAAGTCTCAAATGAAAAACATTTATGAAATGAAAAAACTCAGTCAAATGAAAAACATTTAACTATTTTACTGTGTACAACGACCCCTTTTTAGTTAAAAAATGTTCTAAGCCAGATTAAGGGGATCGTTATTCACGGGTTGTAATTTTTCGATTCTAGCTTTATGGATTACGGGTCGATTTACATCTGAAAGTTTCTAGACTTTTTTGCCAACTTTGTGTATTCGTCTTCAAAATCGCCAGTTTCAAAATAAAAGTGATTAAATACGCAGAAGTGAATGAAAATCACGCGGCAGAGAAGCATATTGGATCACCTATAAGCAGATTTACGATCATAAACTGGTGAAAATTAGAAAAACAAAGATTTTCATAAACATTGAAAAACTTTTTGGGGGGTCTTTATGCACGGAAAAATACGGTACTTTACTTGAGCGTTTAGTAAAAGCCCTTTCAAATTCTTCCATTTTCTTTAGAGACAAGAAAACATTAACAATTCACAGAGTCATTAGTTGACCTCGGTTTGACTTCTGCAAATGTTCACACGATGTCTTAACACTCCAACAAAACACTGACGGCTAGCTTCTTACCCGCGCTAAATGTAATCTTTCTTCCTCTCTGCCTGGTTCGCTCGGTCACTCGATGAGCGATAAATTAATGATGTTTTGGGCTGTTCCAAACGGACGGTGAAAGCAAGATCGTGTAGAAGCGGATAGAGTATCGATTTTCACGTAACAAACATAATGTTTGTTTTCACTTTGCGGACCTCCCGAGGAGAAAAGTTGATTGAAGGAAGATAATGTTGTGCAATTCAAATGGGCGAGCACTGAGTAGAATAAAACAACTGTTCGCTAGTTGATAAATGCAGTTGTCCAAAGAGGGAGCCTTGTTTGGACAGCCGTTGAAAATCGCTAACGATCGACGCTGGACGAAGAGACGAATCGAGAGAATCGAGATTGAGGCATCTTCTCCGGGACGGGCTGGGTTGGGTGTTTTTTTTTTACGGAAGTTTTCCCGCGAACGGCGCCACCCCATTAGCGATGGTGTGCGGGCACGAACTTTAACGCGCCACCTCGAGAAGGCAATTCATCAGCCACGAAAACCGACACGGAATGTCGATCACCCGTCAGCACGCTCCTTAATCAACACCAACTGGCTCGGCTGGGGCCATCGTTTTGGGCAGCTGATCGAGAAGCCCAACCATCGACAGCTCGATTAAACTCCGGACCCAAAGCCCCGAGTGGCCGATCGAAGCGGATCGAAGGGCGTACGTAATCGATTTGCTACGAGACCCGGGGCCGTTTATTCGGGTTACTTGTCGTAAACTTTTCGAACGTCTTCGAGTGTGGAAAGCAGCAGCCTTCTAGAAAAGAGACGTACATCGCACGCTGAAAATCACGTACCATGCGTAAGCGATATGACGCACATGTGTGAGGATATCGAATCGCGAGAAAAGTGTGGCCATAACTCACCGCCGATCGCGCGGATCAATTCGAACCGGTCCTGGCTCTCGCGCTGGCTGGTGTGGGAGAGCTTGGTTTGCCTAAGTCCCCGTGTTGGTTTTAGTTAGAGGACTTACCGGTCTCCATTATTCCGCCTTCTGGTTGTCCATCGTCGCGGACTCGTTAACTTTGTATTTCCTAACACCGCACACGAATGTGTTAGTGCACGACCGGGTCGGGTGCGAGGTTTTGGTACGAGGGGAAGAAGATGCTCATTAAAATCGAACCGAATTTCAAAGTGTTATGTATTTTTTCGCTTTTCGGTGGTGCTGTTAATTTTTCTCTCGCATTCGGGTATTATGCAAATAGGACAAGTTTCGTCGAAAACCACTCGAGCCAGCTTCCACGAGCACGGGAATGATTCAGTACAGCCTGTAATCGGATGTTGCCTTTGGTATGTGTTTGTATGTTTTAGTCGTTATAAAGTCAATTTGATTTATGTCAAAATTTAAGAGCTGAAGTTTCCAAATCATATGAAAGTATATACAATTTTTCATTTTGTACTACTTACAATTGTTTTCCAGAAATATTTTCGAAATGCAGTAGGATCGTTTTTCATGTTTCAAGAGTGTTAGATTTGATAGCAAGAGTGTTATATTTGATGATCTACTCGATACTGGAATGATGAAGATAGTTTTTAATTTACAAACAATCTGCTTTTGATAAACTCTTGTGGTACAACCTAGCTTTGTTACAATAATTTCCATTTAACTTTTCAAAGAGTATATACAAAAACGAGTTTTTGTTTATCAATAACTCAAACATAAAAGATGTAGGAATTTTGCACGATCACAAAGTAGTTAAGTGGCTTTCGGATAATCGTCTCATTTGCATTTCTTAAGAAACATTAACCCAAAACATACTCAAACCAGTTTACGTGTTACCTGGTCGAAGAAGAGTTTTTGTTTCAGCTATCCACTCATAATGTGATTTCAATTCGAAATATTCAAATCAGCCACCCATATATCACTTACCGGTTCACAAAAGGTGAGCGAAGCGGATGACCGTACTATGATGTAGAAAAATATAGTTTGGCAACATGTGTGACTGTACGTGTGATCGACGACATGCGCAAGAAATGTGTGAAGCAATAAAATAGCGTGATAGGTATAAACCTACGTACCCTCTCGTAAACTGTACGGTTTTGGGATCGAGAAGTTTCGGTTACTATTTTGGAACTTAGTAGGTACTGTAAACCGTGATTGAATGCTAAAAGGTTCGCATTGCGTCAATGATTGCTCATTAATTCGATTTTAATAACTTTTGCCATTGACGCAGTTATTTCCTTATTCCATTTCGGCCTTATTCAAAAGTACCAGAAGAATGAACCGGTATCCACACTGTGATAAGCCATTTTTGTTCAACACCATCCCTTCACTGACCTGCTCACCTAAGCTTCAGCGAACATTTCGAATGTGTTTCCTTTCCAAACAGTCGTCATGTTGCGTCGCCATTTACAAACGAAACCCTTCCACCAATGCGTAGATGAGCTTATGAAAAAATATTATTTACCGTCTGCACCCCGTAACACTCCACCGTACGTATATGTACGGACCACCCTTTTTCGTCGACTGTTCGCTTCCAATTGGCTGTCGGATGGTTCGGGGCTTCTGCTGCTCCGTTTAATGTTTGTCCATCGTACCCGCTGGTTTGTGGAGGGTTTTGAAGTATTCAAATTATTATTACCTCCGTCGGGGTGGACTGCACGACCAAAGGTGAGATGGAAAAAAGAAGCTACGCTTCGAAACCTTTCTGCCTACGGGGAAGTAAAATGGAGCAACAAGACAGCGTACGCGTACTGCAAACAATAAAGCATACACAAACAACACACACCAACGAAGACACGAATGGAGGGGAAGCAGCATTTGGGGGGCACAAATAATTTGTATGTTGTAGCTTCCGTAGAAACAAACAAAAAGAACCCCCTTCTTGCATTACAAAAGGCGGCCGCATGAGCTTGAATCCAATAAACGAACTCCACTTGTCTTGTCCGTCATTGTGTATACGAAAATACGCCTCAGGTGCTCCTAGATGAGGTGCCGATGGCGCTCGGTGCGCATATGCTTCGAAACGGGGAGGGTTTCACGAATAGAAAGACATCAATGCCGCAGCACGAGTGGAGCGTAAAAGAGACGAACCCTACTCCTGCCGGCGGTACATTTAATTGCATTGCGAGCTTGGCCAACGAAGGCGGGCTTTACTGACGCAATTGTCATTAGATGGTGGCGTTTTTTTTTTTGCTGCTTTGGTGGTAGTTTCTCCTTTCTTGTACATTAACTGCCACTCCCCACGCGGGCAATAGTGTGCAAGCAATAGAGGACAAACCAAACGGGGAGGGAAGAAGAAAAAAAAGAACAGTAATGGAAGGACGCGCAACAAGGCGAACCGAAAATTCATCTGCGCATTCACTAACCAGCAGCTTAGTCGGTATCGCTTGCGTGTCCAGTTTTTACGTATTTTTTGTTTGGTTTTTGGGAGGAAAATAAATGTCGAGTTTCTCGGATGGGTTGATGCGAGCGATGCATAAGTATGGCTAGGCAACAGCATTAGGCAACCGAGGACGGGGAGCAATCATGCGTTTCGTAATCTGGTATCTCTCTTCGTTGACGATGCCTTTAAACTACCCAACCACCCCTGTAGATATCCAGTCTAATGTGGGCCGCTTGAATGATTGGCGATGTGTTTTTGGATTAAAACAAGATGATCTGATCGTATATTTAAACCATTCGCAACGAATAAAAACCGATAACGCATCGTTTGATGTTTTGTTTTTTCCATCGAAATATTATGTTGAGGAAGCTATTAAAAAATAATTACTATGTACGTAACCCTTCACAAAATGGTTGCTTACTTAGAAGGATTCATTGAAGGTTTTTTAAACATATTCATTTTATTACGAAGTGATAAAAAACATGGTCTTTATTCCAATCTCTACCATAAACAAGTGTTTCAAGATGTCAATGGCTAAGTGATGAACGCGTGAGTCCAAACTATCACCCTTTTACGCCTCGTGCTGGCGAGTATTTCGAGCTTCCCGTGTTGCTTTTCACCCAATTCCCGTCCCTAAACGTGTCAAATTGGACAAATTTGGCCGCTAAATTGCGGTACGATCTGAAACATCCAGCGCTCGGTAAAGTCTCAGTCGACGTTTCGGAAGATTTTATCGAACAGCCACCGAAACTGAAGCTTTCAATAAGCGTGAAAGTTCGCACAGCATCTTGGCAGCGTTAGTTTGACGTCCCGCAGGAAATGTCGGCAGCAAAGGCTGTTAAAAGGGCGCACACGTCAACGGAACCGTCCGCTTCAGGCCTTTACTCGGGATGGAACGGTCTCAGGCACGTGTTTGACGACCTCAGACACGACCACCTCGGCGACCGCTGCTGTGGATGTACACGAGGTGACTCAGCACGATCCATGGAATTTACCGGTCGATGGTAGAAAAATTGAGTTGGATATGAAAGGAATTTCTGATTATTACAATTGAATTGACTCAGGAGCAGTTATTGATTTTCAAAAACATTTAAAAATCGACAAAATTTAAACAAGTTAGCTCTAATTTCGATTTAAAAATAATTTAGTACTAACTCATTTATGAATTCGGAATTCAATTCAAAAAATCTTCGACTAATCTTGTTGAAAAATTCTTAAACAATTCAGTGTTAAGTCTAAACCAGAAAAGCTAAAACTAATTTATCCATTTTAATTGTAAAGCATTTGCAAAGCAAATTTACGTCTAACGAGATTATGTTGAGTCTCTCGTTAGACGCCCGTCCAATGTCAGATTTCTACTAAATCCAAAAACCCCAAAAATCAAACTCATCCGATTCGCTCGGCGTGAACGGGTTTAAATTGAAAGTTACCTTCAAGCGACCGCAGCTCGCATAGTTGCGAGAGGCGTAGATTTTAGTTGGCCCGCTAATTGAAACAAACATGGACGCTGGCTGGCAAACCACTACACACCACGCCGGTGCGGTTGCGCGATGCAATGTGATGCAATCCGTATTGTGGCCTCGCTGCGCCGATTGATTATGTGACAGGAAGGGCTGCTGGCTTGAAGGCGCCTTTGCATTCCATTTTCGGCATCCTCGGTGAAGCGTAAAGAGGGCTCCCCTTCTTCTGCAAGCTCATGCACCACTCGGAAGCCATTCCATTCATGGTGGCAGTCATTCAAATCGCGGCCCAAGACGTGGAAATTCCAATCATCGCCCCTTTTCCGACGAGTACCGCCTGAGTTCGGGGCCACGCAAATGGGGGTAATTGGGGTAAAAATAGTTATAATTCAATTTGATTCAAGGTGTGAATAAACGCCGCACAACGGGGTGGAAGAAAAACAACACCGTGGCATAAATGAGCCACCACGATCGCGCACCAACATCACCACCGGCAATGCTCATTTCCATCCCAAAACGTGATGGTGGGGCATTACAAGTTTGCCTAAATTGCGTATTTTCCATCCTTTAATTCAAATTGTTAGGTGGGGTTTTTTTGTTGTTGATGTTTCGGTCCACGTGCCACACTTCATCGATCGAGCGGAGATCGATTTGATTTGATTTTAATTCTTTTTTTCGCTTCACTGTTTGGAGGTTGAAAATACATAAAACGCCGGTCATTACGTTGCGTCCGGCGGTAGCGACCGCGTAATGGCGTAATGATGACGCTGTGGTGGCGTTATTTTCGGTAAATTATCATTCGCCCATGCCACTAAATTGGCGGGTTTCGTGTTAATGAAGCGTATAAAGCGGGGGATTTCTATTTGTTTGTCGGGTAATTGGAGGCGGATTTTTATATTTACCTTCTTGTTGTAATCGATCCGAGAAGATTCGATGATTGTGATGTTTTGCTGCGGAACCGTTTGGTAATTGTTCATTTTGAGTAACGAGCATGGAAGTTTTTCAATTTGTTAAACAAATATGATTGTAATTGATTGAAAAAAAGTCGGTACATCGGTTTCATTTTAATGTTGTGCAAGCTGTTAGTTTCGTGCGTGGTGAAACTGTTAGTCTGCCCCAGTTGATGGATGGTTTAAAAAATCAACAGCCTAGTCCCATTTACCTATTGCGATACGTTCAGCGCTTTAATTGAGAGAAGGACTTCCACTGCGTTTCGGAATTGATCGTACAACCGTGAAAGCTTAAATGTGACATAACTTTGAGTACTCCAGTATTACCATTTAGCCGAGTTTTCCAAGCAATGAATCAAGGTCATTAGTTTTGAAACTTCGATGATCAGTGCGTAACATATTCGTGTCGTTTGGATGTATGCAAAACATTGAGTACAATAAAAGTAATATTATAGATTACAAGATAAACCACTTAAAAATTGGTGTGTATTAGTACGTTGACTAGAAATTGATGTATTTATTTAAAACGCTAGAAAGTATGGAAGTGTTTATTTCAAAGGTCTCCAACGACGCTGTTTTTTCAATATTTCCCATGGTTTCAAGATCTCCCCACGAATAGATAACTTTAAAGGCAACTTACCAACAGACAAGCAAACAGGAGGAAAAAAAACTACACACACTCGTACTCACCGCAATCCTCGCCATATCTACGCCATAGCACATCCACACGAGTACGGGACATGGAAACGATGTCAAAAATAAATAAAATTTGTAGCCCCGAATTAACATATTTTACCAATTTCCAAGTCTTTACTCGGTGTCCCCGCGGCCGGTTTTCGCTTCATCGCTCCGCTTCTCCGCGCCCGTGATTAATCCACCGATCGCCCACTGTCGGTGGGAAATGCCGACCGCCGGTTGTGCACACCCTAGCCGGAACCTGGACTCGCGGAGGTTCATCGTTTGACCGTATCGAAAATCTCCATACCTTCGCCAGCGGTGTGTCGTAGTGTAGGATTTGCTCATTTTCGGGTTACCGTTCGTTATTTGGAACGTCCCCAGCAAGCATCCAGCTTTCCGGCGTTTGTTGCTGCTGGTAAGGCCATGGTGGACCACTTTCCGCGGGTTGGAAATACACCTTCGTACCTGACCATCTTCCCTTGGTTCCACTTCGCTTAAACAGCATGGAGGATTGATTATGGCAACTTTGTAGCGCGCAGGGGATTTATCTTTTATGCTTACTTCTTACCCAATGCCTTTTGTTTGATGAGGCACATAAACTTATGTGACACGTTTCGGGGCAATGTAGGCACTGGGTTTAAAGATTTGGAGCAGTTTTTCATCCTTTAAGAATTACCTAATTACCTCAAATTACGAATATCTATTGTGTGTGATTTTTTTCAAATGTAGACGAAGGTCACTTTAGAATAATAGGAAACATTATAAACAAAGTTTAGTCAGCATTTTCACATGTTATTTCCTTGTCAGATAAGCTAAACAAATGAAAATACAATCCATGTAATTTTTTCATTTATATCTATCTTATTAAATTTCATTTTTATCTCAAGTTTTTATTGTATATGCGATGATCAAAAACCGAAACTCTGATAAAATCTGAGAAGTAAAACAAAAATAGCGAAGGAAAAAATGCTAGATTAATAAGAGTCGTCTTCTCTACTACGACTGCCTCCTACCTGCTGCCATGTATCACCACAAAGTGCTCTTACCATCCCACTCCGACTCTGATTGGTGTGGTTGTTTTAAGGAAACCGATAATCTCGATCTGTGTCTCCGCGTAAAAAGCGTGTGATTATTTCTGGTATCTTTTTTTCCCCCTGTGGACAGCTTGTACGTAACGCTTCTCATTTATACATAGGTGGCACTTTATTTTTTGTCGTTCGATCGAGGGTAACTTTTTTGTATTTCGTAGAGGAATATTTTCTCTCTTTCTGACAATTTGGAATCATCTTCCCATGCATGGGTTCCAGTGTCATCTAAACTATTGTCGAACGGCGATCGGAGAGCCGACCGGTGATCATTTGAATAATTTAAATATTTTCGTTTTTGTCTGTTGTTCCGTTCGTCACCCAGTCCTCCCCAACCCTTTGCCGTGGTCAAATGGTATTTCTTCCCGAACTATTGGGCTATTTCCTTTTCCGAGGAGCATCCACGCGGGGCGGGAGAAAAATATCTATCGAATTAGTTGCTTCCCCCGTTTTGGCGGCGCGGAAAGGTGCCCATTGGCCTGTTTCATTAGATTTCAACCAGTTTACAGGAAAAAAGGAAGAAAAACGTAAAGAAACAAAAATATAATAACACAAACAGCTCCTCCTTGCGTCCCACGATCCGTGGCCTGGGCTTCATGAACGTCCAACGCTTTCGCCCCGTTTGTTGTCACAACGTTGTCGCTTGCCATCGACGACTTGCTTTCCTATGCTGCGCAGCGTATGCGTACATTATTGGTCATTACCGGGGCTGTTATCGAGCTTATCTCGCATCTGGAAAGCCCCACCCGTCGCCCGGGCAACTGTGGGATGGATGCGGGAGGGATGCTGGGCGGCCGAATATTGCTGTCCCATGGATGTAATTTCAAGCGGATTAATTTATGACGACGGTGCCGGTAATTAATAGTTTAGCCTCCGCCCCCCTCTCTCCATCCGATCTACGAACGGAAGGGTCAGGTTCGTGGAACGGGATTTGAATGTTTTCTTCTCTTCTTCAGCGCAGGGCACGCAAGATGTTGTCGTTGCTTCGACGAGCTTTACTCATCCCGCGTGGCATGCTTCTTTTGTTGGTGGCTCGTTTTGGGTGATTCGTTCCTCTATTTTCCAAAACAGTCAAACCGACCCCGACTCCGCCGGGTGCGTTTCCCACGAACGTGCCGGGGTAGTACGAAATAAGATAGATAAAACGAAGACGATCCGGCGACATATGGTGGAGGAAATTTTTCGGATGTAAATAATATCCAGCGCACACCGGGGTGGAAAAAAGAAATTGACCGCTTCAAGTTTGGTCGACTCGGTATAACCACGGCGAGTAAGTCGAACGATAAAGTGAACAGCAAAATGGTGCGAGAGAGAGGTGGAAGCATGTGGAAAAAGCCTCAAACTAGCGGTCCTCATGGAGCCCTACGGAAGTGGAGTATCGCCAATTTAATCACAAATAGTGTGTTTTTGTTTTTTTGGGGTTGCCTTCCTTTTCCCGCGTGATTCAAGCACATATGTGCATGTGAAATTTTGCTTTGCAAATCGCCGTCCAGGAAGTAGTAAATGATGCTTAAGATGAAAAAAAGAAACTCACACTTCCGCACAACGGTTTGATTAGTGTTAGTTGGACAACGGTTTAATGGGTGATGGTTCAGAGAAGATAAGAGAAGAAAGATAAGAGAAAATGTTGTAACAGATCGTATAATGGTCGTATACGAAAATGTTTGTGATGGTTGCACGTTTGTTGGAGTGTTTTATGGAAGAAATAATATTCGATGCTGAAAATCCATTAAATTTAAAATAGCGTGTATTTCCTGTACCACTCTTTTATTCGGTGTTAATATGCAGAAGCTTTGCTCGGGTTACGGTTGTGCTCCTGCGAAGGAGCAGAGGGAAACAAAGAGCAGAAAAATATGACAAGTAAATTATAATCAACACAAAGAGCATGGTCCGTACTTAACTGCCAGTGGAAGCCCAAAACAGCCTGGATCGAATTGGCTTCACACGATTCTTTGCCAGCCGTAAGGATTTGCACAGAACGGCTAACGTGTATGACTAACAGATTGAAGGTTTGAAACAATTTGACCGAAAGCAAAGAGCAACCCGATGAAGTGTCAGAATTGCGAACGCTTGGAAGGAGGCATCGGGGCAATTGCACTACTTCAAGAAATCTGTGCAGAGATTCTGAACACGAGGGTGAGCAGGATTAATTTCCATCTTCCGAGTTCGATCCCCTGGCTCGACGCGGGATGGATTAAACGCTCCTCAGCCACCACCACGAGGACGATGAAATGAACTTTTGAAAGTCATGAAAGGTTCGAGCCGATCGCGAGGCGGTTGGCGGTTGCGGAGGAGGCACTCACTCTGGACACGGGAAAGCTTTCAAAATCCTGCCCCGGTCTGGCGGCATGTTCCTGCCCATTGCACACACTGCCAAGTACCGGATCATTTGAACATATCGAGAACGGAGCAGTTGTTTTAGTTTTCGGGTTGCCTCCTGTTTCTTCGGATCGGCTCCATCGGATGAACATATTACTTGGAAGAGGTGAAGTGAGGAAGCAGGCAAGGTCTGACGCAAAACCTCGTGGAACCGATGAATCAGTCGGTGAATTTGAAAAAAAAACAATCACAACCCGTCATGAGGCGGCATCTCCGGCAGCAAAAGAGCTAAGCAACGTGTATGTGCGTAAATCTAAGACAGGTCAATATTGGGATGCCGGGAGGAACGGTGAAGGCAGTGCTTTTTAAATGGAACTCATACCAATTGTGGCCGGTTTTGCTTGATCGAAGACGAACCTGCCAGGCATGAACAGGTTTAATTTATGATTTCTCATCCAGAGGAACTGGCAACGTTGGACCAGATAGGTGTTATAGAAGCTTGCGGTAATTCGAAAAGTTAAGTTTTATTTTGTTTCTCTAAAGGTAAATTGTTCACAGATATAATAATTTTAAAACATATGTTAAATGTAATAAAATAATCCTAAGTCATTGCTGCAAATCGAGTTTAACTAGTATTTTTAAAACCAGTGCTCTACGCAAGGGACTCTATTTGACCTCAAGAACCTGGATTGAGTTCCAAAACTCAGTGTTTTTATGCATTGTTGAGAAAATAAGATCCACTAGAGCCTGCTGGCGGAATTCACACTTCATTTATTTGTTGTGATAAACCATGATGTGTTTTTGTGAATGCTAGAGCAAGTGTTAACAAGTCCTAACGGTGCTAAAAAGTATTTTCTTATAGTAAACATTAGGTTTGTTGAATGTTTCGAAAACCCAGTACTACCTTTCGATGCCGTCAAAAAACTGTCTTACCAAGATGACGAGTCTTAGCATTGCATCCGGCGAGGCACGTGTTGCAAACATCAGTCAGAAGACGTTCATCCTTGTCGAGCCCCGTTCCGTTACTGCGCTACGCTTTGGTGCGCATGGAGGCGAGGTAGCAAGTCCGCGTGATTGACAACGGACAAAGATTTCAATTATAAATAAATTAGCCTCGTGTAGCGTAGAGAGCCGGTACGGCGGCTGGCTTCTCCATACACCATCATTAAACCCGCCAGAAACATAGCCAAGAGAATAAGGGTTGAAGCAGAAGCTGGAGCTCGGCAAGTTGGCGCGACATCCAAACACGTGTGGCGTCGGCGGGAATCTAGGGAGGAAACGGTTTGATCGTACGTTCGAAAATCCAATGCCGTAAAACGATGACCAATGCCATCGGAGTTCTTGAGCAAAGTTCGTATTAGATTCCTCCCCAAACAGCGTGGCCGAAAAGATGGCCGCATCAAAACTTGAAATCGAAGTAAAAGTCCAAGTTCAGTGGCCGAGGAGTAGGAAAAGTACCGAGCCGAGCAGATTCACCTAGCCGGCGGACCCGAACAGCAAGAAACGCTGTGCGAGGCAGGAATGAAACAATCTCCACCATAAAAATTGATCACACTGGTCAAACGTGTCATAAAGTAATAAAAATTACACAGCCCAACTAACAGCCTTTTCGGCGGATCTTCGAGCCTGTTTTCGATCGTCTGCTTCGTCGGTTGTCATGACTACACCCATCGTGGTTGTCGGGTCCGTTCAACGCCTTAGGGCTCAGGGGTTTTATTTTATATCCTACCAGCCGGTGCTGAACGATTTAAATCTTTTTCACCCTTTGTATTATCCAACACATTTCTAAATTATTTTCGATTCATAATTAGAGATGAGTGTCTTGTGTTGTTTGTTGTTGATTTCCTAGAAATATGTCCGTATTTATCATGCACAAAAAGTAATGGATCTTCCTCAAGCGTAAGAACTGATTTTAAAATAGTTCAAACAAAGTTCGGAATGTCGCTTACTATCTTCTTAGAAAGAGGCTTGCCTTTTGCTTACGTTTCAACACTTCTCACCTTCCAGGTCGTATTGTTCATAAATGAATTATTTATGAGCATTTGTTTGAGATGACATTAAATGTAGGGTGTTTTATGGGCATTGCAGCGTCCTGGTCGACGCGATATCGACCACCATTGGAATGTTTTAAATGCCACTTCTTTAATCGCGGGCCGCTTTTTAACTGGTTGTAAACAAAACAAAATGTCCACCGGCACATACCGTAGCGATAGGTGGAAAGGAAGGATTTATGATTTATCTTCGCAATGCCGCTGGGAGTGCGTATGCTTTTTACTCTTTATCATTTCCACGCACCTTTCTCCGAGACATGCCAGCGTTAAAATATTCGTGCGTTTAGAACCAACTATCGGCGCATAATATCCGATGCTCATTTTTAACAGAAAAAATAGTGGTTTACGGGGGGAGGGGGGCAAGGAAGGTGTAAAGCCCACCGAAAGTCCACTCCACCCTGTTCATCGCATGCTTTTAATCGCACCCGTGTCCGTGTCTCCTTGGGCGTTTTCTCGCTTGGATGGGCACCACAATTGGTGGGCTCCTATGAAAAAAAGGCATCGGAAAAGCGGGGGAGCGGGGGGATAGTTTATGGAGTCTGAAACAAGTGAGAACTAAAATCTATGAGTAAACGTTCGCCACAGCAAGTTCAGTTCGCATCAGTTTTGGAGCCCCAAACTTGGTCATGGATCGTGTTTTACCCGAAGCGCTGGGGAGGGATTGAAAAAGAGGGCGTGAGTGGGTGAAGTAACTGCTGCCTTCTTCTACTAGAGATTCTCCTTCGTACACATTTTTCTATCTCTGCCTCCGTCTAGTAGTGTCTCGCGCTAGGATAGAATAAGTAGAGAAAACATAAAAAGACGAAAATCAAACGTTCAAGTTTAAAAATCAAAAGCAATAAATATTTATCACCACCGTCGCCACCACTTTTCCTCCTTGCCGCCCCATTCACTCGCACCCGTAGAGGGCTTTCATGGAGCCCAAATTAAAATCTGTAAAAAAACAACGCTACCCCTTGGGATGTTGTGCCCGGGTCGGCTTTTAAGTGTTGTGACCGTTCCGTTTTTCCTTCGGCCCACCTCACTGCTTCTTCATTATGACTATTTCGATGCTTACGGGTCAAATGGGTCTTTTAGAGCGCAAGGGGGTTGATTACACTTAAGGATTGAAAAGTTTTATTAGATACATTTTTCCAAACTATTAAACATCGGATTAGCTTACATGGCACCACCGTCTGCCACCCGTTTGAGCTGACTAGACGATTTGTTCACTTTGAGCAAAGTGATAAGATTTTGCTTATCCCTGCACAGTGTTTTTTTCCAGTTTGTTAAAGAAAAAACATTCATATACCTTTACAATATTAGAACCTAGAGGAACAGTACAAAATTCACACGTGTATTTTGTTTTCTAAACCTATCGTGCGAATACATTCATCTTGTTTTTGTCTACTTCGTTGCGTTGAGATAAAATATTTTTTCTTTCTTTATCTAGCCCTTAAATTAGACGGCTTAGCCCTTAAATTAGTGTCGATGCTGTCAGGAGCAAATCAAAGTTGTTTTTACAACCGATTTGGGGCCGATACTTCCATCGATCCCAACACCACCATTAATTATTTGCAACAAAAAATTAAAAAATTACCAGGAAATTTCAAAAACCATTTTTATTTTGAATTCGATTCTACAAAGTGTAAAACCTTTGGATCTTCCGACACATGACTTTCACATTTCAAAGTATTGAATGAGGTAAATCAGTCACATCACATTGTTTTGTTTGGATTCCTCTCCAATGTGTTGTCTATTCGTTCGGCTTCAGGTATTTATTTATGAAAATCAGCTGCATACTGCATTTTAACTATTTTATATGCGTTTTGCGATACAGTCAATTTATTAAAATTATAAAACTGCTCAGTATCGTCGTAGAACTCTTCGCCGTCTCGCTAAAAAAACTTGCATAACTTTCGTAATGTTATCGTTGTTCAAGATTTTCCAAATAAGCATTTAAATTTTAATTATGATTTAATGCAACAGGATCAAATTACTATCAATACATTTAATAACGCAATAACATTGTCTATCATTGTAAAAAAAAACATCTAAAACTGGTCATCCATGAGTCGCCCAAAAGCAATTAACAGCTAGTTCGTGGTCCTGGGCGGTCGTTGACATGGATTTTCATCCCCGAAATAGGAATTCAAACACGGAAAACTGGAATCCTCTCCAGACAAACACACACGTGCAGTGTTATGTACCTGGGTAGACCATCTGGTGAAATTTCCCCGATTCTTTCGGTTCGCGCCTTTAATGTGACCCATAGTAAATCACTAATGATTTACTGGCCTTAATTTACGCTCGATCGGTTTCGAACGACTGGACCATCCCGCGGAGAACCGTGGCGAGGGAAATGTGGCTGAGAAAAGTGTCCCAAATCATGACACGACGCTGTTGCATCGGCCATGGTTGAACGAAACATTTACATAAGATAGCACAGCAGCTTCTTCGCGATCGTGTGATCTCTCGCTCTGGCCAGGGGTTCTAAGCGAGCACACCTACGATTTCACCTTTCTCCCGGATTCACTTCTTTCCATTGGACGTGCAAGTGATATATGAAAAGCAAATGAAGAAAAAACCCCGAACAAGTGGATGGAACAGACGGCGAGAAGTGTATCTTAAATATCCTCTTATTGGTCCCCCAGGGGAGGTGGCTCGCGGAGGGGATTGAACGAGTGACGATAGATGAAATGTCTCTCGGTAAATCGTTTTATTTTTCCTTCTTTTTTATCAACACGCCATTAATAAACCGACGACCAATGTGCAGTGGCTTGGTGTTCTCCCGAAGGGAAATGGAGGAAAAATAACGAACCACGCGAAGTTCGATCGACGATAAACGCTTGCAGAGGACTTTCTTTTCGTTATGATCATCTTCAGTAGTGTTTGGTTTTAGTTTCCCGTTTGGAGGGGAAAAAATGTGGCAACTCTTCGTCTTTGCTTTGTATATTTACGTTTTTTTGTTTTCCTAAAAAAATACAGAAAAGAAATGGAACACGAATCATTAATAGTATTAATTTTAAAAAATAGAATAAAAAAGACGAAACAATTGCAATAAATTGAAAACGCTTCTAGCATGACATATGCTCCTTTATACTATTGCATGTATAACATTAAATAAGCAGGTGATTATCTAATGTAAGAGTTGAAAGAAGAATTTTTCCATTCCCAAGCCTTTGCTGGTCGAGAAAAAATTTCACCTGAGAGAAAAACAAAACGCCGGAGTGTGGTAAAACTATCACCAGCCCACGGACGAAAACATACACAAGTGCGTGGATGGAAGTTCACCTACCGTGGATGAGATATATAGCAGGTTCGGGAAAGATACAATCGAAAAGGTCAACATATTCCGATCGATCGGTCAGTAATGGAGCCCGTTGCCAGCATAAATTCATGATCATGCTGGTGCCACTCACTTTATATACCACTCCGCTCAACCTCCTGTGACTCGTTTCTTTTTATCCTTTGTACCTTCATCCCTGCCTTACGTCCCCTCTACCCGATGTCCACCACCGTAGTGGTAGCTCGCAAGACCGGGCGTAAAAACAGATCCGCGATAAGCGCGTTTCTTTGAGCTCCACTTTTGTGCGGATGCCAAACGGTTGCTGCTGCCGGTTAGTTCGTTTGACTAGCTTTGGTTATCTTGCTCGTACGGTTATGGTTGCGAATGCTAGGGAGAAAGCGGAATGCAAATATGATCTGGAGCGCGAAGGAAACGAATTCTATCCGCATCGTTTCAGATTCTCTGCTACATGCAGAGGGACTGTGTCTTTTGCAAAAATACAATGAATATTTTTGTTTAAAGTAAAACAGCTAAAAAAATTAAACAGTATTGCATGAACGGAAAATAGAATCCACAATTGAAAAGTGTTTATCACCAGGCAAAATAAAGAAGAAACTTGTAATTTATCGGTGCTAAAACATCCATCTTGGCAAGCGATCACTCGAACCCGCTACACGCATCTCCATTTACTTCACCAAACAATTTGAAAACGTTAAATCTACACACATCGCGATGACTTCCTTCCATGCCTGCCGGCCTGCCCCGTACCGAGGTACCGAATATTATACTCCTTCCTTTCTTTCCATTTGCGTATTGCTCCTTCGATTGTGGCCGGTAGAAAATATCACCGAAAATCACCCCAACCCTTCTCCTCGGCGTGGAAGAAGAAGCTGTATTCGACTTTCGACTATTTCGGCATCTCGATAGCGAAACACTAGACCCCGGGCTGAGCCGAAGGTGGTAAAGTTTATTGCAGGTACACCATCTCCAACCCGTTGAGCAGAGTTTGGGGTTTTTTTTATCTTCTTTTCTTTCGTTGGACTTGTGGATTGTGGTTGAGCTTTTTTGTCTCCTCTTCTCAAGTCGGTTTTTGTAGTTCCTACGTAATGCCGTACAGGAGTTTAGTTGCAGGGGGAGGCAGGCGGAAGTGATACACGCGCAGGAGGAACAGCTTGGGACCACCGAAAATGGGAGAAGCAACCACACGGAATAGATAAATTTATTCGATTTATTTATTAGACTTATCTTCTTCGATTTTCTCTTTGCGCCGGTGCCGTCCGGCCGTCCGTCCGTCGCGGTTCGTCGCTTAGCCGGTCGCTGGAATCCTTTCAAGCATTAGGCATAATGTGACCGGACGAGGCGCACTGGACAGTGTAAATGAACCGTCAGGAGAGAGAAAAAGAGAGCGGAGAATGGGGTAAGGGTAGAGGACAAAAAATCAAAATAAATTCGTGCATGTCGTTGCCGGATGCTGGGGGATAAGTTGTTTGCGTTTGTGTTTTATTTCTGGTTGTATAAAATTACCGACTCGGAGCCCATCGAAAGTAGGGGAAAAAGGCGACATCCGAAGCTGTATCGCTCTTTCGCTCCATTGTCCGCTGTCTTTCTCCATCTTTCTAACAACAGTTCAACCACGATGCCCCCCCCCCACTCCTTCCGCACTCAGCATGGCCCCCGCGAGAAACACTGTCATTAAAGGCAATGGACTGTGGTCAACGATTCCTGCGGGTTTTGCCTATCGAACCGGAGGGGTATTGGGTATTTTAATGAGTATGGCATTTTAAATCCGAGCCGAGCAATCGTGGGTCACGCGGGTGATGGGCCAGATGAAGCGGGGATGATAGTGCTGCTGGAGTTGCCATTGGGGGAAGGATTTTCGTCGCTCCGAGCCCCGAAGCAGACGCAGCACCAGCAACAACGGCAGCACCGAAGCCATCAATATCTTTTCTCTTTTCTCCACCTCATTGATCACAGTGGCTTCTTAATTGGAATTCCAAAACTGCTTAAATTCAACACTTTTACCGGCGTACTAAGGACAGATTAGGGCCTCGGAGCCGAACGGGCGGGAGGGTGGTAAGGGGGAACGATGGTGAAGTCGGGGCGGATTAAAGCGAACTATGCATAAACTTTGGAGCCGTGGTCTTTTTGGCACATTTTCGGCAACGACGGTAATTTGAACCGGTTTGGTTCGCTTCGGAGAAGAGGCGCACGCTGGAGGATGTCATAAAAACAGGAGGAAAAAACAATCGTTATCTAAAATATCTTAGATGAGCGGCATTTAAATAGTTCCTTACTAGTTTTTGAGGTAAAAAGTATTTTATTTATAATTTTTGCAGCAGGTTTTCAACATGAAACATGAAGAACATAAAAACGAATAGGAAAGCTCACAGTTGCTTTACCATTCACAACCATTCACAAAAATTCTACAAATGATTAATTGAAATTTAATGTGCATGAACGGTGGTCTTGAGACCCCTTTCGCGCAACTAACGCTTTCCAACCACATCCGTTCCCGCAAACACGTGCTCGCGCCCCATTGTGGCCCAATTTTCTTCACCACGTTTGGAAAATTAGTTGTTTACTTTTTTATTCGTTCTTCCCGTTCGTCACACACTACAATAGAGTGCAGTATAAAAAAGAACTGAACAGCTCTAGAAAGGCTTAGATGTTTTTGTTTTGTTCTGTCAGTGTGTTGCATCTGATTTTGAAGTACTTTTTAAATACCATCGTCACGACTAGCATGTCTCCTCAAAGTATCAATCGAATTTTCGGGTTCCCTCCGGGAAGTAATACGAATTTAATTGAGATGCCCAGAAAGGTTTGGACCGCCGGATCGTTTGATTTGGGGGTTTAGCATGTACTTTTTCCCAATCCCCGCATCGACGCCGGATGAGGTTCGGAGGAAAAACTTGTTGCTACTCCTCCATTCCTCGCTTTGTCCGGTTCGAACACACAATCAGAAATATGCTGTTCAATGTTTCGAACAACAAAAAACTGCTTGTTCCACGGGTTCCACGGGTGATTGCTAGGTAAAGGTAAATGTCCAACACCAAGTGTCCAACTACGCGGCAGGAAAATAATACGTCCGAAGCACAAGGAAAAGGAGGAGGAGGCAAGACAAAAATACAACAACCATTAGGCGAATCCACGTGAAGCGAGGTGCAGGAACAATTAATCATAAGAAATAAGTCCTCTCACTTGCGATCGCGGGCTGGTGCGGGGCCGCAATCAATCCGAACGACCGGAGGGAAAGAGGAATAAGTGTGTTATGATAGTTTGGTTAGTTAGTTGGCCCAAGGAAGACAACGGACGAACGAGTAAACGAAGATTAAGAAAAAACAATTTTGACGAGAGTACCTTAAGCATGGAGACGCTCTCGCTCCCTCTGTGTCTAAATAGGTTGTATATTTTTCGGTTAATGTGCCATTGAACTACTTAAACGAAATGAATAATGATCCTTTAGTTGATTGCCCCACCAAGAATCACCTGCGCCGAGGATCGCTGGGAAAAGCAGGAGCCATCCGATCCGTACCCGGCAAAGGAAGGATTAGAACTGTTGCTGTTACGATGAAAACGATCTCTCTCGTTTCTAAGGAGAAAGGGTCAAATGGGTGGACCGCGGCAGGGAAGCGAGGGAGCGAGAGCAGCAGCGCAAAGAGGCAGCAAGTCGGAATATTGTTATTAATTGATCTGCCGTGAGGATGATGTGTTTTCTCCCTCCCCCACAGCATGAGCCGATGTTGCTACCGACGATGATGACGATGATGATGGTTGATGCTACGCCCGCCCCGGGTGGATGTGAAATATGATTGAGCATGGGAATGACGCCACCGATTGTTTGGCGTTTACTCTGCCGGTTACTCTTGACTGATGGAATAAGAGATTATTTGTTTCTGCTTGCCTGCCCTTCGCCCAGTCTCAACTTTGTTTGCAGATAATGTTTTGAGCTGCCTTTTTCATGCTCATTGTACCAATCGAACCGTTCTGTTAAGTGTGTGTGTGTGAGCCCTGAGAAGCATTTTTAATGTTTCAAATCACTATGAAAGAGTGGCTTAGGAAAATCTCGACAATCAGCCACATGAACCATGGACTTTCTCATTTTGGATATATCTGCCCACAACGAAGAAAATATGCTCACGATTAGGTGATTACGACGCGTTCGATTGATGGTTTCAGCATAATGTTGTAAAATTTCACAGTTCGATTTAATTGCATTTTTCATCGTCCTGCCCGGTTCGAATGCTGCTACCAATAAACCGAAGCGGACCGAACGAAAGAAAATTGTGTCTCGCAAATGGGCATCTTATGCCTCTCGAAACAACGACGATTTTGCGAACAAAGGGAGCGGCTTATGGTAAGACAGCTAATTGTCATCTTATTGTGTCGGTTCAATGGTCCGTCTCGTTGTCGCGCGGCGAAGAAAGTTCTTTGGCGTGAACATCGGTGTACCAAGGAAAGGTTCGAAGATGGAGTGGGTGAAGACAAAACGCGCGCCAACAACTCGTTAGGAACCGTTAGCATCCGCTCAGCCGGTCGGTAGTAAATGTTTATGGCACTTGTGAGTTTGGCTCGGTTTGAGTTCTAAGCGTGGTTTTCCTCGTCGGACTGCTTGAAAAAACGTCCGCGTGCAGATTAGAGCGGAAAAAATGATGCGATTTTTCGTTCGCATTTCCAACAAACCCCGCGCCAAGAGTGACCGCATCAAACGAACCCGTTTACCAGTTTTCAAACCCTTTACATAAGGTACAAGCTTAGTTGTGTCCCCCTTACACCCTTTACCCCATTGATTACAAAAAGCCAACCAACGACACACAAACGGCAATCGGTGAAATAAAGCTCAAATTAATGAGCGCTACGAGTTCGGGGCCGGCGTGTTGGAGTTGGTTAATTTGGAAACTGATACAAAATAAAATAAATCCAAGAGGCTGCAGTTCCCTGTTCCTCACGCCACCTTCGAACCACAGGCTGGGGGGAGTAGCAGTGTGTGTGTGTGTTAAAATCGGCGCAGGAACGTAATGTTTATCGCTCGAAGGAGAAGGAGAGACGGGTGGCTCGGAGAGCTTGGGGTGGAAAATCTAACCCGCACGCTCGGACCGGGATCCGAAGAAACAGATTTATTAGCATGCGATTTTCATGCAAATTTCGGAATTTTGTTGCTTTCGTCCGAAGCTGTGTGCCGAAACGGATTGCGGAACGCTTTCGTGTTAATGTGTGTTGTTTTGTGTCTGTTCGTGGTGGTTCGCGAGTTTTTGTTTATTTATTTCAATGGTGAGCTTACTTGCCATCGTTGTCACAAACATGCATTTCAGATGCTTTTTCAAACCGTTACAGAGCGTTTACGATGTCGTGAAATAATTACTGTTGGACTTGAATCGCTAAAATCGTTATTTTGTATCCCTCAATAGATTAGCTGTGATAGAACCTATCTTGAGTCAGTCAACTACATAAGATACAATTTCAATAGTTATTACTATTTTTAATTAGCTTTTAAATTAATAGCTTATGAATACCATTTACCCAAATATTTGTTCTAATCTACTCAGTTGCTTTTCAGTTCAATGCTCTCCAGAACACCACTCACCAATCTCGGTTGGTCCTACTTACGCCAGGCATACTTCGGTTCACTCCAGTTCGCTGCCAGCTAGTTTTGCCCGTCACCCATTCCTCCCAACCCCCCCACACTCGACCAGCAGTTTCCTCCCGCCTTTTATCGAACCGTGCCGACTTATCTTGTCCATCAATCAAACGCTTACCAGCGCTCAGATTTTTCGTGCACTCGCGCAATCGCGCCCTCTGCTCCATCATCATCGTCATGAGCCCGGGCAGGGCGCTTTCCATTGGCCCCGGCACCAACCGATGTCTTCTTTTAGTTTTAAGTTCCCCACCACATCACCTCGAAGTGCACACTTCTCTTGCAAGCTCCCTTCCGTCCCTCCGCCCCTTTGCCACTCGCTGCGGTAAACTTCAATTCTGGACACTCACTCTGACGGGGCCCAAAATAAGATGAAATAGGAAACACTTCACTTCTGGAAGTAGCTGGCTCCCCGAGCCGACGGACGAAAATGACCCATGCGGCCCGAAGTAGAGCACACGGGACGAAATTCAATCCCATTTACCTTCCCCACAGCCTGGGTCACCCCTGCCTTTCGCCATCCAGACACGAGTGCTCCCGAATTATCGTCCTCCAGGGCTCACCGTTCTCCCGCCGTCCGCCATCGATCCGCCGCTTTCGAGTCCAAATCGGAGTACCGTTTTGGATTTGGCATTGCCTGCGATTCGCGCTTCAGTAAGTGAAGCTACGATAGGGTTTGCCAGGGCTACACATCTGGCCGGCATTGGCATGATTAATAAAAGTAAATTGATTTCCAGACTTCGATAATGCAAATACATTCGAGGCACCGATTCGGAATCACTGAGAAGAGGGGATGAGATTGATGCCTGGTCCTTTTGCATCTTTTGGTTTGTACATAGTCGATCTTTAATGGGGAAATGGATTGAGTTAGTAGAACGAAAGATCGAAAATAATCTCGAGAAAGCTATGACTAGTTCAACAAGTACAGACTAATTGTGATTCCAGACAGATATCATGAATTTTCCTTACGGAGCTTCAGTTCACGTTCTTCAAAGATGTTTCATATTCTACCATATAAGACAGACAGCTTAAATCATACCAACTAGGTGGATGGGCATGCCCTGTAGAACTTAGAATTCGCGTGGAATGTAATTTTTATTTGCAATCAAGGAGTGAGTTGAAGCATCACAACGATTGAAATCAAATACAAACAAATGATAATAATGCTGAATTTGTAATCTAAGGAGATAGATTGACCAAAAACGAATCTCTATACATCTAAAATTTGTAACTTGTATCATATTTAAATATTATTTTAAAAAAGCGTAAAATTAATATAAATTTGTTCCGTTTCCTCGAATAATTTTATTCAAACTACTGTTTGTACGATATGCAATATCAGATTGATTAATCTTTTATATTAACCGATAATTTAGTTTGAAAAACTGATCTTTAATTATTCCCAGAACTAAACGTACATTAACAATGATTAGAAAAATGCTCAAACACTCAACGTATCTTTGGGATAAGACATCAATTAACAAGAGCTTTTATCAAATCGGAACGAAAATTTCAACAAAGATTTCGCCCATAATTCTTCATTTGCAGCCTCATTGTCTCCTATCCCGGGTTGTGCTGGAGGGTGTGATCCGAAAAAGGGCCGTACACAAACGGTGACCCTACGAGACGGTCCCAGCAGGGGAGAAGTGTTTGGGTGTGAAATGAATGTCTCGAAACTCCACTTGCCAAACTCTCCCACAGTACCACGCGCCCAAGTGTGGCGTCGAGTTGCGCGAAATTTCTCGCTCATCACAACAGCTCGCCCCAGAACAGCGCAGGTGAAATTGGGAGAAAAGGTAACTAGTAGGGAATGGAGGGTGGAAAAAGTAGGCATCTCACCAACTCAGCACCTTTCCAATTTTGCTCGTTGGCGTCGTCGTCGTCGTCGGCTGGGCTTGGAGCAGTTGGATGATGCTCCCTTTGGCGTGCTCGTTTCGACGAGCTCGATGACAGAATGGCGACGGCGAGGTAGATCGAATAATCATAGGCCTAGGCGGTGGACGGGGAGAGAGCAGGGCAGCCGAGCGGGTTCGACTACTGGAGTAGCGAAGCGTCCTCCGTGAACCGTTTTCTTTATCAAACTTCTGCCATTTCATTTCTAATCATTGTAATTAGCGCACACAGCTTGACTTACCCCGCGCCTAGCACCGACCAAGCCCCGTCCTCGCACGAAAGACGTTGCCCCAAATGCTGATCCAAATCTGTGCCCCGTCCGGCAGGTACTTAAGCCGGCCGGTGCGGGAGCTTTTAATGGCCGGCCGGCTGGAGCGGGTGGAACCGGCGGGCGAGCTATTTGGGCAAAAGGTGTGAGTTGCTGCATCATGGCGGATCATCATCGTCGCCAGAGGAGCGTGTCCGAGAGGCGCCAACGTCTAACGGCGAGACCCGCGAGTCCTCCGCCTGATGAACTTGACTCGATAGTAAGGTCACGACGGTTCCGAGGCGCCTCTTTGTGCGTTCTGACGAAGTGCTGACGACATTCGTCCACTCCTGCTTAGCCACATTAGACAGATTTGGGGCTGCACTTGGCGATGTCATGGAGTTATGTTTCCCACCGTTTGCTCATTTACATCGCCACAGATCGTTGACCGTGCACGTACGCATCTATCGTTACCTAATCTACCGAGCTACTCGTACAATCGAATAAAATTTCCTGTCGTAAAGCTGTCCGAGCGATGGCGAGAGCCTCCCCGCGAAGGTCCGATGGTAACGACAGTCGAGTACGTTCAACCCATTTCCACAGGACACTTGATCGATTGATTGCGTGAGTGCGCAATAAAATTAAAGCCCCTAAGCACCGAACCACGTGAAAAGTAAACACACCGTAGGCATTGGATTTTATTGTACGCTTCCTATTTGCCTTCCATCCCAACAGTTGGGGTTGTCTTCGGTGATCTCTAATTAAAGTGAAGTTTCAATTAAACTTCCTCGAAATCAATCGGACCTGCTGTGAGACTGCTGACCGCGTCGTGTTTAGGAATGGAAGGCGAACAAAAAAAAAACACACACACACACGCTTACACAATTTCAGGAAAAAGTGATTTTAATTTCAACTCTCAACCAAAGACAAACTCCATGCCACCGGGAAAGAGTACGATGTGGGTACATATTACGGTAAAGTAGCAGCAATGAAGTGATACATTTGAACAGGGCTGTTTCTCTCATTCTTCATACCTTTTGTATTGTCATCTGAAGAGAATGCATGCTGGTTTCATTCAATTTGCTTAGTTTTAAAGTCTTCTATACTTGCCATTCAATCCCGATCATTTGATCACTTCTACAGTTGACCCTTATACTCGAAGTAATGCAAAACTTGGAAATTAAAACTCAACAGTAATAAAACAGAGGACATATTTTATACAAGCTTTTGGAAACAAAGTAAACTTCCTAACAACAACTTCCAGCTAGATAACAACAACATAGCATGGGCAAATACCGCAAAGTAGATTGGAATAAATTTAGACAATAAACTTATCTTCAAAACACGTTTCGGGGAATTGAGCATTAAAATGAAAAAAAAAATGTAAGTCTTGAACTGTTTCATTAACAGAAAATCAAAGTTCAATTTTAAAAATAGGATACTACTGTACACATCACTTGTCAGGCCGATAATCACTTACGCAGCACCAATCTGATCTCATTGCGCTAAATCATACATTTTAAAACTTCAAAGAATTCAAAATAAATTCTTGAAAATTATTCTGAAGATACCCCCTTGGTTTGGTACTCGTCATCTTCACCGAGAATGTAACATCCCCCATCTAACGACGTACTAGGATAATGTAACAAGAAATTACCAAGCAAAATGGGCCATAAACAGTTTGCATGAAGTAAGCAACTTGATATTCTAGTTCGAAAAGCGATCAAATAGGTTTTTATTAGGATAAGCTTAGGTTAAGTTAGGTTGGGCTTTTGTGTTTTCTGATTTTTGTTGGTTTTAACATATATACCGGGTTTTCAAAGTTTCCTTTATTCCTTTTTTCCTACATACTTCCTCAAATTTATCCCAGTACTATAGTTTACCATAATAGTTAATGACCGAATTAGTTTAATCGACCAAGTTAGCCTTATCAATTCGGAGAGAAATTCGTTTTCAAACCCCTTTAATTCTCATTATTATGAGCTATAAGTTCATGTATTATAATTATTGTTATTTTTAGGGCAATAAATAACTTCTACTACTACTACAGTTGACCCTAAATAAACACAAACAGTGAGTAGGGAAAGGAAAATAAAAAAACGAGTTGATGTTACTCCCGATGGAGTAAAGTTCATCAAAAAGAAATCAAATTGGATCTAATGCATGTAAGTCGACGGAATTGAACGAAGAAGAAAAGAAACGTTGGTTATGATATTCTTAATTGATCGAATCAACAAAGCAACTGAATGTAAGCAGCGGTGTTTATCGGGATTTAATGCATTCAATTCGGGGGCCAATCAAAACAACTCTAACTCCATCCACTTTACATGTACTTCAATGCCTCTTAACCGGATCAATGGCCAAAGTGGTTAAGTGGCGTCGATGCATTTAGCCACGAACGATTTAAGTACTTATTTTATTTGCTTCAACACAAACACTTCGAACTCAAATAGATTTAATCAACTTGTGGGATGATCAATCATAAACGTTCACCCTTCACAGTGGGGCGGGAGGGAAGTTGCGAAGATCATGTGCGAAGAAAATCAAAACCCACCCTTGTGCAATGCGACCCAGAGCGCCCGAATGGGTGGCAAAATTTCCCTTACTGTGTGTTACATTCCCAGGCCCTCGAAAAGTGTGTCTGCATTTTTGGGGCAAACCAATTCGTCACGCCACACCAACATTAGAGACCGAGAGATACCAAGGATTGGTGGAGTACTGAGGCAAACATCAACACACACACACCAAGTACACAGGTCATGACATGAGAAGAGTTGCTTGTTTTTCCTCTCCATCGATAGGAAAACGCCCATCTCGCGGGCGGCGGTTTCCTCCCGCATACGCGTCGTCCGGCGTGTCAAGAAATGACTGATGACTGCTTGCTGCGAAGCCTTTGGCGGACGATTGTTCGATAGCGACGACGAAAGCGATTACGGACGGTACACGGACACTTCCAGGGCTCGGTCGAACTTTGTCGTTTGGACCTCGCTGGACCCGCGGTAGACCCAGGGAGCACAAGAAAGAGAGAGATCGTCGGGGGCACTTGCGAGTTCGCTGAAGCGCTTTTGGGAGGTTGAGTTTGATTGATTTTTTCGTCCGCTTCCCTTCGGCCCTCGGTTGCCCCGGGGAATGGGGAAGTGACTTTTAAGGCCGGGACGCTACATGCGATCGTAAAGATGTACACAGCTTGTCCCCGATCGAACCGGGCAAGTGGATGCAAGCGGATGGATCTATGGAACGAACGTCTCCCTGTTTGGAGATTGTAATGGAGCTTTCTTGAAGGTTGTTTCCATTCGAGGCAAACTCCGCAATGGCCCTTGCGCACATCCTATTATTGGCCGGGGTGAAATACACGTTTGCGAATTTACCTTTACATTGTCCGGTGCAAAGAGTAATCTATCATTTCATGCCGATTTGGCGACTTTGTATAAATATCGGGTTGACCCTTGAGGCCGGGTTGGGTTTGCCATTTGCCCTCTCGCCGGCTCGCGGGAAGGGCAAGTGTTTCACGCGTTCGTGAAATTTGCACAACGCGCCGCATGTAATAAGCACATCATGGCTCATCCTCAAGCAAGGCGTAAATTGCAACTACCTCTTTATAACCGCCTTTTCAGAGGCCGCTGTTTTTTTCACGCTCTCCTCCCAACGTTCAACGCGCCCGATTAAGGTGTGGACAATTTATTACTTTTCCTTTTTAAAGCGTCCGTCACACATCCGTTAATTTTCCCTACCCTTTACGTGCCTCCTCCTGCTCTTTATATCGCTGCCCAAATGTTCACTCACTGATAGGCGTCAAGCAAACGGTCATGGTATGTTCGGTTCGCATCTTCGCCAGCGATGCTGGTGGTATAATGTGTTTCCATCCTGGAAGACTCCGTCTAGGGTTTTTATTTATTTTTTGAAAAATGTGTAACAATCAAATACACACGACTCGGGTGGAACGAAATTAGTTCCCTTTTTTTTTTTTTTTGTAGCGCTCATACTCTTCCAGCAGTGAGTCGTTTCGTAACACACTGGTGGCCGAAAACTTGTTGCGATTCGAAAGCTACTCGCTTCCTACCTTGGCCCGCGTCGGTCACCGTTAGTTGGTGGATTTTTCAATTGAAAGTGAGCTTCCCTCGCCCGATGGCGCCACCTGCCTTAGTCAATACTCACGTCTGGCGGTTACTTTTCCGCCCGGCGTACGGTGAATACAGTGTGGATCAAAACTGAAGCGTGCCTAATTTGCGAAGAAAAACACTATTTAACCTAACCGCTGAGTGAAGGCCGCGGGGGGAGATGATCACGTTGAGTTTTTCATTTCATTTTCATAGCCGCTCGAATTTGTTTAGCCGGCTCCGTAAAATTAGAGCTCTACGCCAAATGTAAGCACTTGTTGGTTATGTAACTATAATTTATGTTAAAAAGTGGTACCGATTTTTAATTTTCAATTTGTACAGCAACTATTATTTTAATTTTGATTATTTTGTAAAAGAAAATATGATTCAAAATAAGTAAAAAATCTTTGGATATCTGTGTAGCTTTTACGAAGCTTTTTTCTACACTCTCGCTATCAAATCAAATTCTATTGATTTTTACTGTGCTGTTTTTTTTGATCGTACAGCACAAAAGTGCACATTTCTCCGAAATGGTACATGGAACGCACGTTATTCACGCTTTCACGTGCGCAAGTCGGTATTACGATGCGCGTTCACTGTCGGTTGCGCATCGTACCGCGTGCCCCGCAGCACGTTTTCGATTGTTGATCCCCTTGCACCGGCCGACGATCTTCATTCCGAAATTTCAATTTCAATCTCAATGCAACTCATTTTGGGTTAGTTCCTATTGAAGCTTTCTTTTGATAGTCGATATAATGAGGTTGGGTTTTTCTTTCCCCAACACTCTCTCCGCAATTCCTGCACTATACTATTACTTGACTCACCGCGCGAAGGTGTTGGGGGAATTAGTTTCACTTTCATGCCAACCGTCTGCCCACCCGTGAAGAGCTGGGTTATTGAAGAAAGAAAAAAAAAATGGCAATCCCGGTATACGTTTTATTTTTGAAAAGCTAATTTAAGAAAAGCTGCCAAAATACCGAAACATTTCATAGACACGCGACGCATGAATGCCGCAAGGAAAAATGCACGGTGTAATGAAAAACTGCCGGAATCGGTTACTCACCTGCACCTTCAAGTGTCGGGTGTAAATGGAGCTAGTTAAAAAGCACTCCATCTATGATAGCCCCCAATTATTATGTTGCCTACGTGCACGCCCGTTCCATGCACAACAACCGAAACAACCTTTGTTTGTCTAGGATGGGCCCGGGGGAAAGCGGAAAACCAGCGGCGGGTTTGGGTACTTTTTATTCCTCTCAAGCGGTCCGGGAGGCAAAACGGTTTTCTAAACAAATTGACAGCCATTTTTCTACCCTTCAAAATGGAACAAGTGGCGATCACCATCATCATCATCGTGGTCGTCATAGTTGTTGGTCATGATCGTCATAATCGCGCCCAGAAGTGGTGTGGTCTTCCAGTTGTGAAGGAGTCACAGCAGAGACCCTTCAGGGAACAATTGAGGCGCGCGCGTACCTCATTGACGAATTTGTCGGTCACGATCACGGGCGCAGGAGGGGAACGGAGCGGGTTCTCTAAGGTATTCCTCTTGCAATTCAAGTCGAAGACCTAGCCTCTGACTACAGCGCTCCCTGTGTGGACATTCCTGAACCTCCTGGTTTGTATCGGTCTCTTTTTCGAAAGGCTCGCCAGCAAACGGCAGCAGCCTCACAGCATAATGGCATTCTTTTTTCCCGCCTTCAAAGATCTACGATCTCTGTGGCTCTCTCCCAGGGATACTTTCCCGGGGGTATCCCCTTGCCCCTGGCCGCACGCCAACGCTCGAAGAGCCTGCCGTCTGGGGAAGCAAACGGTATCGGTAGCACTGAGTAATTGATACAAATGTGGCAAGTCATCATCGGTAGTTTCGGTCTCGATGCCTCCTGAGTGGCCGCCAATTTGCTCCCGTGGCCTTCTCTCGCTCCTGGCCACCCCCTTCCCTTCCCTCGGTCGGAAGGTAACGGATCTTCCATAATCGCACTCGCTGAAGAGGTTAAAAGTATGTTCAATTATTTTAAATGAACTAAAGCACTACCGCTTCGCAGATCGCACCGAGGACCTCATCGGAACCGGTCGAACGGCCAAGAAACGAGCCGCACGGTACCGGGTGGGGGAGTCGACCGGGGGGAAAATTATTATTTCTATTAACGCGAACATCGAGGCGCTCTGTAATTATGGTAATCCATTTCTGTTGGGCCACTTAAGGTGGGCCACCCGATCGCGCCCGAGGAGAAAATTGAAAGATGAAGCAGTGGAGGAAAAATAAACGAAATAGAACTGTTTCGCTCGGTGGGAAATTCGGTGGAGTTGATTTATGCATGCATACTTTTAACCCCGGCTCGTTTTTTGTTGTCCGTGCCATAGTTAGGTCTCATTTCGGTACTGTTTGTTGACCTTCGCTGACTAGATTTAAATGTCTCATTTGCGTCCGCGTGTGACATATTGATTTTTTCTATTTCGATTAATACGAAGGCAGTTTTGCAAGGTATTGTTTTGTAGCTTGCTTTCAAAAATTAAACTAGCCCGGGTTTTTTTGAAGGTTTCGAAAGGAACGATCATATGCAGGATGTATCAACGAACGGAAATTATAGTACCCGATTGTGTTCGTTTTAAGGTTTTCTAGAGAACGGCATCTTTATGGATGTTTAGGCCTTGTGATTTCAAGGACCAGATTTTCGGGTTTTAAACGCTGCTACCCATCAACATGCTTACCTCCCACACGATACGCTCCTTCTTCGTTAACTTGCATCAGAATTTATTCAAACTTTCCCCTCGACTTGGCGTCATTAAAATCCAAAGAAAGTTCTAATTCCATTCGCTCCGGACTGCGGGCCATATTTACCTATTCTCGCTGTAGCAGTAATAAACGATCGCGAGTACTAGGAGGGAAAGGTAAGCGTCACAATTTAATACCCTTTTTTTCGAAATGGTTGTTTTTCCTCCTTCGTCCACCTTGGACAGAGAGGTTGTATTGTTGATTGCTCGGGTAGCTTTCTATTGCCCCGTATTCTTGCGTGATCGGTTTCCCATTCTCCCGGTTGTCATCCGATTCCGGTTCGCTCGCTCGCTCGCCGGATAGGACTTTACGATTAGAAATAATCGAAAATAATAAACCCAAATTAGACCGAAAGTATCCCCGACGCCCGAAAACGCGAAAGGCAGAGTGTCCGACGCGGCGATGGACCCTATCGAGAGGGAGAAAAACAGTCAAGTTTAACAAAACAAAACGAATGAAAAAAAAAAAACCGAAATCCACGACAGGTAAGATCGGTCCGCCAGGCGTAAGGTGAAGGAATTTTACATGTTCGTTGCCATGGGACGCGCACACAGCATTAGATCGCCCCGGGGGTATTTTCGGGCATTTTCTAGCGCTCGCATCCCACCGTCCCCCGTATGACTATTCCTTCCATTCCGATTGTAGTTTTTTTGTCTGTTCCTCTCACCCTCTCACGCGCCTCGGTATGTGTCATTTACCACCGGATGATGAAAATCGAACCGTGGAGGAAGCGTAGAGACCAGTAATTAAAAAATACAGAAATAATAAATAAAGCGAAAAGAGAGCGAAGAGTCCACACACGCAGGGTATGCGATATGCCGAAGGGAGGCCGGACTGGCACTGAACATACGGAACATCACCGGACATCACTTTATGCTGAGGTGTTCGTAGGATTTGCGTTCGCTGCGGCAAGAGGGAGACGGCAGCACGAGACGAAAGAAAGCCTAGCTGAAAAGCTACGGTCGCGGACGCACAGCGGTCTATCCCGTCCACCGACCCCGGGCCCCGGCTAAGGGGAAGGGAAGAAAGGACCCCGAAGGAGGAGGAGGCCAGGATAAAACTGGTTCCAATAAATTTCTCGACCAATATTCTGACCGGCCCGATATAGGTACGATTATTATTTCGGTGGTTGCGCCGTTTTCTTCGCTCTCTCGCCCTCGGTTTTATCCGGTTGTATTTTATTTCCTTTCTATCATTCTAGGTTCTGTTAGGTTGGTTGCTTTTTTTTCTTTCCTTTATTCCACCCATCGGGGTTCAATTCCCACCGCACCCGCAGGTTATTGTTTTCCCTCGGTTCACTTTTCACCACCCGATTGCGCATTTCGGAACCGGGGGCTAAGGGTGGCCACGGGGGAAATTTCCACCGGTGGTCAACGCCGCGGCATGTATGGCTTTAGAGGGCATCCTCCCTCGGAGGATGGACGTTGTGGCGCGACGCGAAGGTAAGGGAAATTATCCAAGACGTCGTCGTAAGGGTAAATGTCGAATCGAACTGGTGGCGATGAAGCGGAAAGGGAAGGCGGGACGCGGCATCAAAATAGCTGTCATAAATTGAAGCTACTTTCTGTTCCGTTGTTGATCGTACTTTTAGGCTTTGCTTTTTGGTCCATCTTGAGGGGATTGAATTGGACCCAGCCGAATATTATATGCATGCAAACGAAACATTTCTAGTCATTCGATGTCTTTTGAAGATAAATAAAATTAATCTTCATTTTCCTAGATCTGCAAGCATGAACATTTTTGAAATTGTCTTCAAAAGACGCACTTTTATATTTAACTCCTTCGGTTCAATTCCTGCTGTTCAAATTTGAGAATTAATTTAAGAAATAAATCATCTCTACAGGAAATTATTTTCGATGAAAGCCTTTCCCATTCGACTCGCTTGTGCTTGATAATTTACGTTACAAAAGGGTTTTTAAATCTTTGAATATTTAATGAGCCCGCTCGCCGATAGCGGTTTCAGGCTTTGGTAAAATTAATTGAAGCAATTATGAACATTTCTAGACTGAAGAACGCGAACCAGTCGGTTTTGAAGCGCACTCGCATGATCACCCCAAAGCAGAGACATAACATTCGAATTTGGATAATTGAATCAAATTGTCCCTCATTTGGGTCATTTGCATGGTTACCTTTCCAGTTGCTTGTCATCGCGAAGAGAAAAGAAATCGGAAATGGTAACTCTTCACGTTGCCCGTCGTCTGGTTTGACAAATTTTCGCCCTCCCACATGCCCGCACCGTACCAAGTGCCTAATTGGGCTCGGCTTTTGAAATGGAGCTCGTACAAAAGACCTGCGCAGGGCGATAGCGACGAAACCTCCGTTCGTTTGCCGCGAGATCCTTTTGTCTTCACACAGATCATCACACAGATAGCCGGATATCGTTGAAGATGGGTGAGGGTGGTAGTGGGTGTTCTTTGCACCACTTCTACAATCTTTCCCCTAAAAGAGCAAATAGGTATGCTAAATGTTTTACGACGTCATTTTCGGACCTGCGTGTAATAATGTGAATTTATCGCTGGATCATTCCAAATGTCGCGACTCCGTCACAGCTCGATGCATGTCTCTCTTTCCCCCCATCCCCTCAGCGTGAAATGGTAGTACTAAAAATGGCCACCGTACAAAAGCACAAACATCGCCTTGTTGTGATTTCCGTGGAAATTACTCTTTGTTTCCCCGAAACGGTCACCTTTTTTCAAGAAACTGCCCCTTCATCGAGCTATCGCAAATCTGATCGTAGCAAAAACGAGCTTGGTGCTGTGATGTGATGAGCAACCACACAGTTCGCAGCTCAATGATACAGGCGTGTGTTTTGTTTGATAATCGGACGATGCTATTACATTTTCGATGACACACTGCGTGAAAGACATCCAAAAATAAGTCAATGATCATGTGGGTTTCACTAATGGAAATGAGTTTTTCGTAGTTTCTTATTGTGATATGGAACGGGGTTTTAATATTTGTGGTACAAACGAATTATTCTAACCTTTCTAAAACAAAGAATCATTTGAATAAATCAAGTTTCTTAGTTTCTTATTGTGATATGGAACGGGGTTTTAATATTTGTGGTACGAACGGATTATTCTAACCTTTCTACAAAAGACAAAGAATCATTTGAATAAATCAATCAACTTTTATTTCACTTAAAGTATTGTTTATGAATACTATTTTTCTTCAGTATATTTTGGCCTTTTTGATAGCTTTTAGAAGATAGAACTATCTGAAAACAAAACGAAGTCTCAGCGCTTGAAATAAAGTCATTACCGTTAAATTTTCTTTGTTTCACGGTTTTATTGCTTCAATTCTTTGGTCCCGGCGTTTTACATTGCATTGTTCGTATTTTCCTCCATAGTAATGCTTTCTTGAGTCACATAAATTTAAAGTCAAAGGCGATCCTAAACTCCCAAATCTCTGACACCCGCTTGGTTGGCTGATTTTAATGAGTTTTTTTCTGAACTGTAACGACACCCTCGACACCCGGCTCGGCCCACACTTGCAATCACACATACACATGCCTACAGCTGTCTGTCACGCAGTGGCTCATAACCCCCGAAGAGTCGAAAGTCGAAGCCGAGCCGCCGAGAAACTGCTGAACATGTGACGAATTGCGGTCATTAAAACGCCGGCAAGGAACAACGAACACACGCTGCCACTTCTGCCGGTTGCAAGTGCATCATGCACATGTGCATTATACCGGGACCGGGTTGAAAAGGGAAAAGTGTACCCTCGGGAGGGAAAGGAGGCAACAAAGGGCAGTTGCCGACGTAGGAACGAACGAGAATGACAAAGGGAAGTGAAAGAGAATCTTCCACTTCCTTGTGCGTGGGCGATGTGCATCTTTGCCGAATGCATTGCAACAAAGCGATCGTTTGGTTTGGTTGGACTCTTTTGCTTCTTCGTTATCGGTTTGAGCGTTCAGAAGAAAGTGGATGGAAAATAAATCATTCGTGCTTCGTTTGACGCGCAAGTGGAAAGGGGAAACGTTATCGACAGGATCTTCGATCTCAAATAACGGGCGAAGAAAGTTCCCGTTTTCGTTGACTTATTGCCATCTCGCTTTCGTCTTGCCGAGTCGTTATCGAAGTTTAATGACAATAATGAGTGACAAGTGTTGCTTTGTTAGACCTCCATTTGGCTCTTGCCGTTTCTTTACGTTTTTCCTCATGCTGACAGAAACCAGAGCCCACCTCCGACGGGAGATCGCAAAAGGACTTGTTCAAACAGGGAACCTCTTTCTAGAGTGTATCGGTATGCAAACAATCCCAGGCAAATCGTGAAATGTTCGAAATGTTGAAAACTGTCATTGTCTTTGGCTGGTTGGAAACGACTGGTTTCAACCGGTCAACTGTTGTGGTTTTTTTCTTTTCAGTTTTGGTTAATGGCCTCGCAGAGTAATGGATTTTTTTACAACAGGAAGTACGTTTGGCAAACATGGGTTTTGCTTGTTTGGGATGAGTGCAGCGGGTTGCTTGCCCTGCGATAAACTGGGAAAATAGCACACTGTCGAAAACATTTGGGAATCGTTCGTTTGAACAGATGTGGTCACTCTCTCCTCTGAGATGTTTCTTCAAAACTGCGAAAAAAAAATTGATTCTATTCCAACGTTAGCAGCCAGAACTTGTTTAAATTGTTCTCTTGGCCTTCTTTTTTTAAATTCAAGCACGTACAGAGAACAATAAGATCACTTTTCGTTTGATCCATACTCTCAATTGAAAGTGTGCAGTTAAATCGTCTGACAAACGCATGTTCTTTTTTTGGTGCATTTTCAAACCTGTCCCTTGGTTTAAGACATTTCGGGTGCAATGTTGCTTGTTTCTTCTCTTTCCTAAACCTCGTGTCGTCCCTATGGTCCCCGATGGTAGTTTATTTTTAATCTCCGTAAATGGTGTTTCTCTGCTAGCCGACTTTACGCCAATCGACGGAAAACCATTGCAGCGCGCTTACGGTGTCTCCCTTGACACTTTGGGACGTGTTCGGAACTGAAGCACAAGGTGCATCACGGTGGTCGAAGATACTCTTCTGAATGTTAGAACCGCTACAAACGACTCGTAAAATGCCGATCCTCTCCTCTTGATCCTCGTACGTGACACGAGCGGGTGCAGTTAACTTACGCACATACGTATATTTCAGTCAGGCGCGTCTTGAATTTATTGCAGGCTACGAACCACCAAAAATGAACGACTTACAAAGAAATGAAGGAGGCTCACGGGTTAGTTAATTGCAAATCTTCCATTAATGTTATAATAAGAAAATGGATAACTGTTATTACATGATTAATGCAAAAATTACAAATTTAAAGTTGTGTTAAATTTCCCTTGAATAATTGATTAGAATTAAAACCAAACTTTGTTTACATCGACAAAAACTTTTATTTCAAATTTAACATGCGCAAATATTACCGTACTCTTTCGACCTCACCGTGAAAATAACGATTAAAAATAAATTGCATGCGGATGGAAATTATAGCCACCTCAGGCCAGGAAGTGGCGCCTGCAAAATCGATGAAGGCAACAGAATAATCGATTTCTTGCAAATGAGACTTAAGATTCGCAAATTAGACTTTAGATTCGCAAATAAGAATCGGTAACAAGCATAAAAAACCGTCCGTAATGGCAAACCAACATGAAAAAACACATGAACAGACGATTAGATATCCGAATCGATATTTAGGCCGAGAAAAAGGTAAAAACCCCAGAAATTAAGCAAGTCGGGAGCAATACTGTTCTTCACAGTAAATGTAATTCAATTGGCCAGGGAAAAGCGAACGGTGCAAACTCCTCGTCTTTCAATCGGAGTAATTTTTCATGCGTTTTTTGTTTGTTGGTGGTAAATGGTAAATTGCGAAATGCAATGATTTTTTGTGATTGTTTCCTACATGCTTATCTCATGATTAACAACTATCGAAAACGGTTCAATTGCGGGCTAGGAAATGGAAGAGTTGAGAATTGAAAGAATTGACGGAGAAAACTACATAGAAAACCGATAGAAGGGGAATAAAAGATAGATAAAGAGAGCATGGTGCCTCAAAGCATAAAAAACATAAACAAATTAACAACCACCCGGCGCGAGGAGATGTAATCATATAAATAAACGATAATCGAACGAACACCGAGCAATTGAATAGGAAAAACTGTTTTTTCCCATCCCCATCGGTCTGCACTTACGCTACCCGTGACCTTTTACCGCGGAATCCCAGTGGGAACTTATGCCCCTTCCCTACGGAGCTCCCGGCGGAGTGGAACAGTGGGGGCAAAAATACTTCCTGCCTAGAATCTCGATTCCGGAGCGCGCATTGTTGCTCGGGGTAAACAATTTAATAATTACTCCATAAACACCCGAGCGAGAAAATTCGACGCCTGCGCGAGATTTTGTTTTTTCAATTTTAGTTTTTCTCTTCAGTTTTCTGGGAGAACTCATTGCCACTGAATCGATTTCATTGTTCGCGCACCTCGAGCATCAGCGCCCGGGGAGTTTGATCAGCATAATTTATGCTCATGGGGTTTGGGTGTTGAGTTGGTTGGTTGTTTGTTTTTTGTTTTCCTTTTCCTACCCATGCCCTTTTCCCACTGTTGCTCTTCGGTTCAAATTTTCCCCCCGAGGGCGCCCTTTGGCACGGCTTTTCATGATCTCATCAATCAGAAAAACATTGGCCATCGGCTGCTGCTTCGAGCGTTGCGTTATGTGTTCGGATTTTCTACAGCTCTTTCATTCCATTCTCTACCCTCCGGTTCTTCGTTTGTACGGTGATCATTTTCCTCCCCCGAACGAAAGCAATTTCATGCAGACCACACTAGAAAACAAGGCGCAGACGCTTCGGCCACGGGAAGCGAAAATGATTCTAAAACGGTTCCTGACGGAGCGGAAAAATAATTTGATTAATCAAACCATTTAACCCGTGATAAACGGTGCAGTTGAACCGATTGCTTCCGAGGCTCATGTGTGTATTTGTGAATGCTTCCTTTGAGAGGCAGTTTCACAGGCAATCCAGTAGTGAATATTTTCCTGTTTGCAGTTGTGAATTATTTTACCTTGCTTTATGTTTCAGTTTTTGTACGAAACTCACCGTGCTATTTTCTCTGCTCTGATCATCTGTGATCTTCATCGATTTTTCTGTTTTTCTTTTTTGGTTTTTTTGTTTTATGCATAGCATGGGATAGCCATGAATTCGGAACCGAAACCGGGATTGGATTAGTTTGCTTGAAGCCCGTGACTTGAATTAGAGTTAATTTCGAGGGTAGATTAGCTGAACTTTGGAGAACTTTGAACTCCTGACTTATTGAGGTGGAAAATTGAGTACACCGCAAGACGTTTCCTTCATGGTAACGACCCCGAAATTCAGCAATTGGAAAAGGAATCCTAATGAACAATTGAAACAATTATTGCCAAGTAGTTGGGCAATGCAAAACATTTGAAAATCTGTGATTCGAAACGGGCGATGGAACGTCAGAAACGGATGTCGAAAATTACTTGTTCATCTTGTGTAGCATTGAATTGTTTTATACATTTTACCTTAAATTAATTGAATACTTTTTTCCATTCATCAACTTGCTATGAACTCTCGTTGATCAACAAAGTACCTGCTTTTAAATTGCATCCTTGCTTCATTTGTAACGGCTATTTTCATTCGACCATTCCCATTCTGCACCTTCACCTGAAGGTTAGAAAGGCTTCCGATTCCTGGAAGTGGTCCGATTTATCGAGTCAAAAACCCAACCGCCCTGCCATTACCTTGGCCGTCATCATTGCCGACCAAGCGGCAGTATTATTATTATTTCTTGGGTTTCATCGCCTAGCAACGTGCCCATGGCTAATGCGCAATGTTCTTTGTGTAGTTTGGGTTTTTGCGTGGCACCATCTCCTAAGATGAATGTAAGTATGTGTGTATGTTTGTGTGTGTGAGAGAGAGAAAGAGAGAAAGAGAGGCTGGATACCATTTTTTTTACTGCACCCGTTGATCTCTTCTTCTTTAGTTTTGTGTTGTCGATGTTTTTGAATTTTTGTTCTGTGTGGCTTAAAGATGTCGATCTGCAATGGAGGTTTCTGTTCGGCTTGGTTTGGTTTGCAAGGAGTTCTTTGTGATCATCAATTATGAGTCGTCGTCGTGTTTTCTTTCTCTCGGATCTTCATCAGATCATCGGATTCTGTTATTTCTCGCACTTGTGCTTGTCCTGCAGATAAAGCATTGCATTATTATTTTGAAGCAAAGCATATTTCCCAAAGCTTATGGAAAGGTTTTTCTAGTGATGTTTTGCCATGCAACAATAATAAATTAATTCATCTTCTAAACCCACGTACTCGAGAGCAATTACCCCATGAAATCGGTTTTCCGTTCAGAGGTGTTGATGCATTAGAACAAATTGGTGGCTGCTAGTCTTCAGAATCTTCTTAAAGCAAAGAAACACGGCGAACATGTTCAACAATACAACAGAAACAAGAAAAAACGTCGACACAAGCCTTAACAGAAGATTTAATCCACTACCGGAGTTTGGCGTTTGCGAATTCCCCGTTTACCCACTCGCACGACGAATGTTCACCACATGAGACTACAACCGTTTATTTATCCTTTTTTCCTTGAACCGTCTTGCATGCTCATGCGTGGTGGACACACGTCTCAGAATGGCAAGTCACGGAAGGTGCAACGATATTATTCGCACTGACATAGTGGAGTCATTTCATCAACGACTCCGGGGTATTCGCATAATTTCATTTTAATCTTCTTTGCTGCTTGCTCCTTCCAGTGTCGAGGAATCTTGCTTAGAATCACATTCCATTCTTGTATGTTGTGTGTTCTTTACGTGTAATGCAAGCTTCCTCATGGATTTGAACCAGTTCTTCCAACTTATACTTTTTAGTGATGAAAACAAAACCATGAAACGCTAAGAAAACAGATCCTACATGTAAGAAGGAAGAAAAATATGCCCTACATAAAACCGAACCATGTTGAAAACCGAACGCTGGCCCGCTGCAGACTTCCGATGGAGTGATTTCGATATCATGCGCTTTTTATATGAAGCAATCTAAATTCAATTTTCCATTTTGAACCTTTTCATTTTCGTTCGACCAATTCTTTGGGGTTATTTTTTGCCACCACCCCACGTACCCCGCTCAGCACCAGTACCTTTTCCTGTAGGAGTGGGATGCTTGCGCTAAGGTTAACGGGCTCCGAAATGCCCGTTGGGTCTATGGGTTTCGAAGTTTTCGAGCCCGTTGGATCATTGATTGAAGGACAGTGTTGCTGGGCGTTCGGGCGTTCCGGAATACATAGTTTTCTTTCGCTCCCGGCCTGCGCCTCGAAACCCGGAAAGAAACGGACGGGCCCCGGTGCCCAATCGTTCCGAGAATCGCATCGGTAGCCTGATTGCGGTATCGATCGGTGCCCCAGTGCGTGTACGGTTATGCTTGTCGGGGTAACATTTTGAAGTTCGTTTATGTTCGCTCTTTATTTCAATGTGCGGCATTCGGAAATCCACAGTTTCATACGTATGCATAATTCAGGCGTGCAGGTTTTGCGTTTGATGCCGGGCGGATCTCGCCGTTTTTTCTCGTTTGCGCTGGAGGAATCTCCATTTTCTCCGCTTCCCAAGCTTATCGATTCATTTAGCGTGTTCAATTTCGAGTTTTACGTCGGAATTGTGAATACCCGTCGAATCGTAATGAGGTTCGCTACCTGGAATACAAAAGCAGTCAAATTAATATGTGTTTTGTGTTGAATCTGTTTATTTAGTTTTCAATGTTTATTACATTTGATTTTAAATTTGCATATGTTTTTTATTTTTGATTACGCTTTGCGAATCTCACACAATTCTAATGAATTTCATTTCTTACAGCACACGGAGAATGAAATGTTTTATATTAAATCCACTTCATAACTGGGTTCCACGATCACCCACGACTTCAGCAACACTGCTAGCATCAGCATTCACACCTCGTCCGGCTTAATTACTTGTCACCATGACAACGGCCGACTTGGCGGCCGGCACGCCAGAAAATTTGGAACCACTCAATCACCGGCTTCTTACGTTCCGTTCTTCCTTGCCCGTCTGTCACACGACGCGAGTGCGTCCTTCCACGAGCCACTTAAAAATGCTCATAAATGTCACCCAATGTGCTGCTCATGTGCCGGCTTTATAGCTGGCCACTCCGCCCGTTGCGCATGGCCGACGTTTAGCTTCGGTCCCCGACCAAACCCATGTTGCGTTCATTTAATGATTTTTTTTTTTTTTTTGGTGCGCCGCGCTCTCCGGACCCAAGTACTGTGTGTTTATGCGTTTCGGTAAAACAGAAACGCGAGTACGAGTGTAGACGTTTTAACATCTTTTTTATCCACCTAGAAAAAAGCTAAAAGTGTAACTGTGGAAGGTGAGTTGGTTGGCCAGAGAAATAAAAAGGAATACAAGCGGAAGCATCAACTGGGCTGCGAGTAAATGGATGATAATTTTTTTGAAAGTGGTTCCTTGGCGGGAGGGCGCCTGTCGTAAAGTAGAGTAAATTTTATTATTCAAAATAAAATCATTGCTGGCATGAGCATTGAGGTACGGGACGGTGCTTAACTAGCTGAAATGAAGGCGCTACTTACCACCAAATTGTTTTCGGTGCATGCTATCATCAGCACTTCTCGAATGCAGCTGAAGAATGAGGAAATATTTTATTTATGAGACTACAAAGAAACTTAGTGAAACAGGTTGTGTTATGGTTTTCGGAAATAACATCAACACTGGCTTAAAAGGTGAAACAAAAACAAACGCTTTTAGCTGATGAAACAAAGGATATCTTAATAACAATGATTTGTTTAGTAATGTTAATTTGTTTTGTACCCATTTCACGTTGATTCGGAACTTCTTGGTAGACGCAGAAGGAAATATTGATCAATTGCACATCAACCGGAGGTGCGGATTGGTAATTTGCACAAACGTTTACTAATTCACACAGTATTACCCAAAATAAACCATGACCCATGGTACCAGTTGGTTCTCTTTGTTTCGAAAATGTATAATGTACCTTGGCTTCACACTGTTTTATGTGCCGGATGGCTTGAATCTTCAATTACGGACGGAAGTTGGCATCGCTCCAATTCGGCGTCTTCACTCGGTGCGTGTGAATTTGTGAACCAAGGCAAGAAATAAAGCAACCGAAATTAACGCATCCGCTGGATCTAACCATGTCAGCGGCTCAGCCAACCGTCCATTGTGTGGGTAATTAGTGATTTGAATAATTAATTCCGCTTCACAATGTGCACAGGTACAGAGAGTGTGCCCCGGAACATTATTCTAACGTTCAGGCACGTTTGAGATATCGTTAACGGGCGCAGGAAGTAAAGCGTTGGTAAATATATCAGTTCCAAATCAAGATCATTTACCGAGGTGAGGTCGTAGATCAGCTCGAAGATAAAAAGAAGTTACAGCAGAGCATGTAGACTAACGTACCTCAACTTGTTTTAATTAGTATGCCAAATTAACATAATGTCTAAAAACAGTATATTACATGGCTTTTAGACCTGAACGAGAAGTTTGCAACAAATGATTATTTTAAAACATTAAGGCTTGAACATAAGTTTTTCAGCGAAGGAGTATTTCATACGCGTTATTTCTGAAGCAATCTTGAAAAAAATTATACTAAGTTATTAATCATTAAAAAAATGATCAAAGAACCAATATTTCAACAGAAGTTTTTGGTAGCATCTAAATATGTATTGACAATTGTAATTTAGAACAGACTCAAGTCCCAGACTGTGATATCTATACCATGAAATTCTAAAACGATCTGGCTTAATATTTCATAAATTTCCCCTGATTGTTTACTAAAATTTCCTATTTGAAACATGATTTGAATACACATTTAAGTATCTCTATAGTTTAAATTTTATTAAACTCACTGTTTTGAAACATGTTTCGTTTCAGGAATCGTCACCGACCCTAACGTTAATTTCGTCAAAAGTAAGTATACGCTCGTGATTCTTATAGAATAGGTTTCGTAGTCAAAACGAACGAAAAGTAATTTAAACAATGATGTAAAATCGATCCCTTGATCATTAAAATCCAGCACACATTCTCACGCGCAACACGAACGACATACTGTTTGCTAAATGTTTGTAACGGCACGTCATATGGCGAACGGCTAACGACAAATAGCCGCACTCGAATAGTCGTAAATCCATCCACAAAACTTTCAACCCACATCATCATCAGCAATAGCGGGAGGGAAAATGACTATCATTACATTTTCTCATTATCCAACCCGTCGTAACGTCCCATCGCGCAGCGTTTCTTTGACAGATTTGGCGCAACATCGTTAATTTCCCTTCGCCAAAGCTGCTTAGATTGAGTGTTTTTTTTTGAGTTTTTTTGTAAATACTTTGGAGGCGACGAAGTTGGCCATCGATTCGTACGACTCGAGTAAAAACAACAACGATACGAACTAAAGTCCGCCCGGAGTGTACCAACCAACTGAGCCGTAATAATCATAGTATGTGAGGCTAGAGTTTCACCTTCCTTTCACCTCGATTCCGCACACTCTCCGATGGGCGCACAAGAGCAAAACAAAGTCCGCCACAAAACCTCCAAAAATACCAACCACCAACTTATCACCAACCGATCCGAAGGGCTAAACTTACGAAATACACCGCTTGACACTAGCGGACCGGAAAGCGTGACTGCGAATGTGCGATGATTCGTTCAGTGCCCTTGCCTTCCTAGTTTTCCCCCACTTCCCCTTTCCATATGGCCGATCCTCCAAGTGCGCTTCCAAATCTCTTGCGGCGGCGTGTGCGTGCGCGCGTTCAACGCTTGCCCGATGTACGCATGATTATAATAATCATATTCGTGGCTAATCACTTTTCCCCGGCTGTTATTATCGGGGTGTAAGTATCTGTGATGCCCTCACCACCTGCACCACCGCCACCCAACATCCTTCTCCTAGGCGTACTCCTAGGGCCTTTCTATTGTCTTTAGTCTCCTTTCTATCATTACCCTGTCGCCGGACAAAAACAAAGAACGACGCAAGTGGATAGGGAAGAAACAAAAAGAAACAGTTCAACTATCGGGTCGCGATCGCGCGAGTTCATGTACGCCTCGAGGTGGGTGGAATGAAGAGTGACCATTCTTGCCACGAAGATTGAGGCTTCGTTTATGTTTCTATGTCGTAACGACTGTCTTTCAGATCAGTCACGCCTATCCTAGCATTTCTGTGACCTTTTCCCTTTTCAAGTTGATAGCCAAAGAGTAAACAAATTCAATGTTGCTTATTACATTGTTATTATGTTCAACACCTGAAACGCATTGATCGATGTGTGATAAAATAAACTGGTTAAAGCTTCACATTATTGCAGTTTTTTTTATTGTATTTATATTTTATGTTTATAACAGATACAGTTATATTACCAAAAACTCATAGTGACTGCTTCAAGAATCACATAAGAACTGCAATAGACCATAGTTTTCAATCAAGGCGGATACGTTTACCAAATTTACAGCGTTATTGTAGGCAGGACCGGATCAAAATAATGTGAAAACACCCTATGAAATATTTGCTTATGTTCATACATCTAAGGAAAATGCATGAGACACAGCGTTCTTTTCGATGATGAAAACGATGCTCGGTTCTAGTAATTTCGAAGCCCCTTCTCAGGTCCGTAGAACTTGGTTTGAGCATCACGGAAAATCATAGTGTACCTATTGTACCTGTATTAACAACACTAATTACATGTATGTACGCATGTAATGTAGGTTGATCAACAGCAATTCTTCAAACAAATTTGCTTGTGTGACCATCTATAGTTATCCAAACCCAAGTATATTTTCATTCCACCCTAGAAATAGTTCAAATTTCAAGCACCAGCAGGAAAGTGTGCTGCCCAAAAACAAAAAACGAGTAAAAACGAGTGGAGCGAAATAACATCAACAAAGAAAGTCGAAATTAGATACCGTGCGCCAGAAGAGCGATTGCGTTTGCGCTACAGCACCAGCAGCGTTACGTTGCGAAGTTGCGCAGCATCGGGTTCCCTTCCTCGCACCCCCTCCCGTTTCCGCAACCGCCAACCCAGTGAGCTACCCTGCGCCATGCACCGAAAAGTGTAATTAGTTTTTGTCATTAAATCTAGATTTAAGCGCGAGATTGATGTTTCTTTCCCTTGGTTTTTTGTTTTGTGCGTGTGTTTGTTGCTGCCCCTCACGCGCTCTACGATTCGGGTCGTTTTTGGGTTGTTTTAACATTTCCTCGCGATTTTGGGCGGCGGAACAACCAGTACTTATGTTTTACCAACATCCCGCCCCGACACAGTCCCCGCAGCTCAAATAGTTAGCGTGGCACAAGCCGGCTACCTCGACGCAATCGGTCCTTTAATGATGTTTAAATGTGAAAATTTCCTACGACTTCGGAACGATGCAATGGAAAACTCAGCGAACCAAACGAAACGAAAAATAGAAAAAGTGCGGCAAGCCCACCTCGTTAGGGAGGAATCGGTCCGTGAAGGTGTGCCGCGCAATGATGATATTTAGAAATAAAGTCAACTTAGGTTACAACTAAAAGAAACGGGTCTTGTGCAAAATTATCAACAATCTGATTTTTTACGGGCATACTTTTATTTCAAAAAACCATCGGAAATTATTTCTCGTTCCCACGGTGGCGATAATTGCGCCGAGTTATTTTGTTTTACTCAAACATTCGCGCCGACGACAGGGTTTTGCTTACCAATTTTATTCTCCCTGTCAGAATCAGATCTCTAGCCGTTCAGGTTAATAATTATGTTACCCATAAGCCCTACTGATGCTGGAGAACGTGATCGGTATAACTATTTCCGTTGAATTGAAGCGATACTTGTTCCAAACCAAGCGGGTCCAACTTAGCGCACCGTTTGAAAGACAGGCATCATATTTTAATTCTAATCTTAAGCGTAACAAATAGCGTTCACAAAATGGATGCCATTAAAACTACATCACACACACGCGATCGTGAAACGGATCGCAACCCCAAGGAAGCCCTAAGAAACGCACTCCGCATGCTCTAACACGCTAGCGTTAGGTAGAAGATTGCAAAACGGACTAGAAAGAACTTGTGCATGAGAAATCTGCAATCTCGCAAAACCGCAGAATCGAAACGAAAATTGCACGAATAAAAAACACAGCTCCCCGAGCCCGAATTCGCGATCTGACCCAACGGTAGAATAACGGTAAACCTTCGAAAGGAAACAGCACGCTCACACACATGCCCCACATATTATCGGAAAGATCGATGATCCGGATGGCGAAATTCCGGCCCCGGCGCGGTTCGGCGCTGTTTATGTCTGCAAACCCAGGAACGGGTTTGCGTCTCTAAGACCCAAGGCGTGTCACCGAGTTCGATTGGTTTTGGAACGGGCTGGCCGGACTGGTTGGCGCTTTTGGCATGCCAGATTAAAATAAAGGAAATGGACTCATCTTCAAGGAAATGCATTCCCGTAGAATGAGAACACCATATTGGGGATAGGGTTAGCAGCAGCAGCAGCAGCAGTAGATTTTAGAGATTCAGGGGTTCAAAAGCACGCAAGAGCTTTTCTGAACGATAATCACACGGTTGCGGGACGACGCTGATCTCGTTGAGGAATGAAGATCATGTGTTCTGTAGCGGAGAATTTCGTTTTGTTCCAAAAACGTGGCACAAACAGTCCGATGAGTGTTGATAGTTTGAATGAGAATTTTTACTGGAAGAGGACAGCAGAATAAACACAATGTGCAGAATAGATTGAGAAGCAAAAAGTCAAAACAAAACCATTCGATAGGTAAAAAACAAAATGGCACAGTGAACGTAGAATTAAACTATTTGGGAGAAATGTTCTTCGGCGTACAGTTGCATATAATTGGTTGTAGCGGTGTTTTGTTGTTTTCCTCTATCTCTTTCACCATGTTTTTTTCAATCTTTCTCTCTATATCTTAATCACCCCCTTAATTTTCCCTCTGTATTCCAGTTGATTGGCTCTTCGTCCGCTCTGTTCTAGCAGCTTAGGTTAACGCTATAAAATTGGCAAAATGTTTGGCCACCATTTTTGTTTTATTTTCATTCGTTCGTTCTTGTGCTATGGGCTGCATCTTCCGTTTTCGAAATGTTTGCAAAATGCCTTCCCCTATTTCGCATTCTGCTTTGACAGTTTTCTCCCCATTTATTGTATTTTTGAATTTTTCGCGCACAAAAAACACAAAAAACAATTCCCAGTTTGGTTGGCTAGTAATGTTTGAATTACTAGCCAACCAAACTGGGAATTGTTTTTTGTTTCACAAAACGAACAGGTTGACCATGGTGAGACTTAGGTTGAGACTTGAGTTTAGCATAATCAATTACTAAATTTTGTGTAGGGCAATATGAAATATTTTGGGATCTAGAAGAAATCAAATATTCTGATAGAAGTTCACTAGGTGCAAAAGAAGAGGAAAGGCCCTAAAACATTCATGTTTAATTTGCAATCGCATTCTTCTGCACGTGTCTGAAACCGTCTACTCACACAAGCAGGCACCCCGCAGGGGTCTATACATGTTTGAAATGGGGCAATGGCGTCGTTTAATTTCCAGCCTAGGATTTTATTTGCCTCCCGGTCGCGCTGTAACGTTCGTCTTTCGATGCTACTATTTGGAGACAATTTCGTGTAGTGCACGACGAAAGGCGAAACGAGACGAGAAAAGCGAGAAAAATCTAAAACAAGAACCAGCTTGCAAGGCAAGCAAACCCCGAAAGTGACACCGATCTCCAAACGAGAGGCACGATCTCGGTGCGAGGGCGGGAAAATACACTTTTATTGCATTTTATTTTTGGACAGACGGGGAGTTTTGTTTGGCCGGGTGTACTGTTTGTTGCTTTTCTAACCCAGAAAGAAGTGGGTGCTTCCTGGGTGCGCGGTTGACGCGAGCTGGCAGTTGACGGAGCTGGAAAAGAGCGGAGCGCGGCGGGCGTGAAGAAAGGTTGCACGGCACCGATCGTCCCCACGGTTCGCTTTCGGTAGATGGCAATCGCAAGTGACAATTTTCCGGACTCACCCCATCAATTCGAGTGGGGTCTTTTTATTTTTGGCCTTACGGCTGAGCGACGCTCGAAGGAAATTGTATGCTCCACATCAAGCGAGCTCTAAGTGTGTGACCCGTTGGGGGTTTTTTTTTATCGAAAGAGTAAAATTCTAAGCATATGTGTGGATTGTAAAATGTAAAACAATTTTAAAGAAAAACGATTTGTTCTACAAAAACATGCTCTTATTTCTTTGGTTTCTATTTTTTCTAAGTAGGTATTTTTCAAATTCATGGAGCAACCATGTCGACCAAGTAAAATTACCTTTTATCCATAAATAGAACATTATTGATTCATCTTAACCAAAGTGTCTTCCATTCACCTCCTTCACCACTAATGCTACTGTCATTACCAACAGTTTTTACTAATCCACGTACCAAAACCGAGACGAGCTGGATTTCCTTCTCCAACACCAAGGCAATGTAAACACTCGGAAATGTGCGCGTTCGCTGTAGAAACGCCGGGAAAAGAGTTAATCCACAACTTATGAGTTTCAAAAACAACACAAAAACAAAACATCACGCAGCTTTCCGGGCGTTGGAAAATGTCACCGCGGGAGGAAAATCTACCGCCACGGCGACGGTTGGCACGTGGGCAACTCGCAGCACCGGGGGTGGGTTTGGAAAAAAGGGGAAAACCACGCCATGGGCGCGACGAATGAAGATTTAACATCACTGTGCTGCATGATTTTTCTCCACCCCAGGTTTACATGACGCCGGAGGCTTACGCAAGAAAATCGTTCATTAAAATTATTTATTACGTTCTTCCGCGGCTTCCTTCTACGGGGATGCTGATTTTACACGCTTCTTTTGAACGCTTTTCAGCGCCGGACGAGTGATAGAGGTGAAATTATTTCTGTTATAATCGTCACATAAATCGTGCTTCACTGGCATCGAGTGAAAGATATGTAGCTCCCTCGATACCACAGACTGTTGAAATTCATGTCGTTGCAGATGTTCTGAATGCTTGTTTTCCCGAGCAAAAGCGTCAATTACAAGTTCTGTGTCATTTGAAAATATTAACCGGACTTTTGATGCAATCGAGAGTTGGAACCGAACCGGAGGGAATAAAAATGATTCACAAAATGAATCATTGCAAGTCGATTGAAATTTGCTTTCTTTCACCTCGACGAATTCTTGTGAAAAACATTACTCAGTGTCCTTTAACTGCAGTTTGGCTGCAAGTGAGATGCATAAATCCTTGAACCATCCTGCTCGCCTGTACTATCCACCCAATCTCTTCATTGTGGACCGGTGAATCACGCCGAGCTTGGAACGAAAGAGCATAAAACATTGGAATGTTAAAGCAGGCAGAGAGAAAACGAGAAGGAGCAAACTGGCTCACATAATTATTTCCGGCTACGGTCTTTCCCGTTCCATGTGCTTGAGGCTCGAGAATTTTGGGAAATTCCCAAACGTACAATGTCTTTCCACCCTTTTCCCGGCTTCTCCATGCGTTCCTCTACTCTTAATTCATCCCATTTTTCCTTCCTCGTTGCGCCTTCCAATCCTTTCTGGCGCGAAGCGAGCACGTGTCGCCGTTGATGCACCGATCGCTGATGCACCCTGCAACTGCAGCAAGCACTTCTCGGGCAGACAAACTGTGCATCTCCTCCGGGGCAGATGCATCTCGTCTGCATCGCGAACGGGAAAAGGGAAAAAGCAATAATGCGAGATGGAAAACGTAACGTGTGTGCTGGCGCTGGGCCTCCTCTTTAGGCGATGTTTAATGTTGGCCCATTCATGTTTTTCATCACTTCCGGAATGCGGTGGATTGAGGAGTTTTTCGTACAATTCCCCTTCGTTCCCGGTACGTTCCGTTGCATCGGCGTTTCGTTCGTTTTGCCAAAATATTCAACGAACCGTCGGTGGGAAATTATGTTGACTGTGTTGGGTCGCAGTGAATCAGCCACTGGATGAAAGATATGTGGGTACTTGCTCATCTTTCTCTGTACTGTATTCCCGAAATTCCCCACCAAATCTGACGTCATGCGTTCCCCATACCATATCAAGTGCATACCATCGAGCCTGGCGGGAAAAATACACCCTGCAAGTCTCGTGTCGTCTTTTTTCTCGCACTCATCCCCAAAAACATTATATTTTTAACATAAAAACCATTGACGCACTGGATCGTCCGCGGTTCGTGTGGGCGTAATTAATGAAATTTATTACATTTCGCTTCCATTTCACTCAACACCGCTAGCGCCAAGCAACACTTGAGCACGGAGATTACGGAAAAAAATCAGACTTGAGAAAAACCGACCTCACACTAAAACCGAGCACCTAGGGAAGTTAATAAAAATGTTTCATACCAGCAAACGGTCAAGCAGGTGAGGGGAGGGAGGAGGTGGGACATTTTTGGCGTTTTCAATCCTTGCTAGGAGGGATAGAAAAGCAAAAAAAGGCGAGAAACGCTTTTCACAGAAGCGCGTGAGAATTCGCTCCCGGCGTTTAATGCCATCCACTCTAAACTGCCGACGACTCGCGAGCAATGTCCTGATGCGGTTGGGAAATTCAAAGCATCATTCTCACCCGCTGTACACGCAATCCACCAGCCGAACGGTCCCGTTCAAGTGTGGCGTGCCTGATTCCCCTCGCTCGCAAGTGGAGACAATTTTCTGTCACATGAAAAATCTAAAATTAACGCAACGTAGATATTAAAAATAATTAATTGTATTCCGCGTGCATTCGTCCAACCCCCCTCTCCCCCAGCCCTTGGGAGAGGGAAAAGTAGTGGACGAGCTGGTAGGTAATCTTCTATAATACCACTCATTCTGTTTCATTCTCTTTCTCTCTCTCTCTCTCTCTCTCTCTCTCTCTCTCTCTCTCTCTCTCTCTCTCTCTCTCTCTCTCTCTCTCTCTCTCGATACACTGCTATTCCCCACAATGTGTGTTAAAAATCAACAACACATGCACCCTCGCACCACGTCCACCCAGTCCGGTGCTCGTGTTCCACCGGTGAATGTTTATGTTTTCTTAAGTAGCTAAAGAAACACACTCAAAAAGGCGCAAACACACACACACACACGCCATCTCCCGCTCTTCGAGATTGCATCAGTTTTGATTCCACTGCGTCTGGTTGGATCGATTCGTTCAAACGGATTGGAGGTGGGAAAATCGTACGGACTTCTAAGGTGAAAAACATGACCAACAAATGTCTTAGGAGGGTGGGATGACTATTTAGTACACCACCAGAGGAGTACTTATGGGTGAGAGCTCCGAGAGAAGCAGAAGAAAAATATCAAGCTGGCCCATATTCCTTCGCCCACGTGACACAAGACGTGGCCCCTTGCCTCTCCCTCCATGCGAGCAGTTAGATTTTTTCTTGTACTTTTTGGTACAATGGAAGTCAAGAAGGAAAATTAAAAATAATTCTATTTCAAACATCCGTACTGACATCTCGCGCCACGTACATTGAGTGCGTTTTCTGTATGTTCTGTCTCTGCTCCGTGGGATTAACCGGTGCCATCGATCAAAGTAAGACATTCTTGAAACTCGACCAAAGGAAAAAAAACATCTGACAATTTTGTTTTTTTAAGTAGGAGCAAGGGAGGAAAACTCAAAACGAGGGAAAATATGGACACTTAACGAGAAAGTCGAGTGAACCAACAAAAAACGGTTGACGAGAGCAAGATGACGCATCCCCAACCCTGTCCTAATCAGCAGTGGAAGGGTAACAAATTAGGGAAAACTGGTCATTTGTATGATTTTTGTTTGAAATATATAATAACAATGTAAGTACCGTATCTTCATAAGTATAACAACATCTTTGTGTAACAAAACCTGAGAATTTTTTTTACCAATTTTACTGAAAACGGTGTTTGTAAACGTTCTTCTTTATGAAGATTATCTCCATGCACTACCAAGTACTACTGTTTTATTAATTTTGCCTGCGTTGATTAGCAATATTCTTTCGTTTGTTAAAAAAAACTATTAACCTTTGGTATCTGTGCTCGTTTCAAAGTCTTGCTCATATCGCCATTGCTTATAGACTCCAGTTAAATTAGAATTAACAATAACTTGTTGGCTAGTTAAATAGTTTCTATGTATGATCTATATATTTAAATAGTTTCTATGTATGATCTATATTGACAAGTTTCAAAAAATAACTGAAAGAGTAGTTTTTCCAAAGAAATTGGGAAAAATTCTTAATAACAAATTGAACATTCGCTTCGCACGATGTTTTGTGGAAGTGGTTTCACTGTTAATGAAATTACTTTTCAACTGTTTTATCTCATCCTAAACAATTTCAACCACTATGACCGAGTGAAATATAAAGCGACAGCCATGCCAACACCAGCTTTGACGGGTGAATTATTCGCGGCATGCTAGTAAAGTACACGCACAGAAGCTGTACTCAGATCGGCTGCCGTCAAAAGGCATACCGATGTCATGAGGATATTCGGGGCCATCTTTCATGCGGATCATGTTCCACCATCGGCTCGGACAATCCTCTCGGAGGGTCACGATCCCCCGCTCTCTCTGTCGTCCACCACGACAGTCAAAGGTAATAAATAATTAGCATTATTTGTTGTTAAGCGATTCGAAGTGAACGTCGTCGCGGGTCAGTCGGTACCTAGTTACGGTACAGATTTTTCTGCGGCGTATTTTTGGATCCGGGGTCGTGGGAGCACAAGAGTAATTTTACCGACAGGTGCTCGGGTTCTGCTGTTTCCTTCTTATTTTTTTTGCTTGTTTTATTTTGTTCACTTGCTCACCCCCGAAAAATGTTCTTTCAACGGGCCGAATTTACTTTCACTTGTCAGCACTCTAAGGAGGAGGTACAACAATATTTATTCGCCCATCTATTTGCCTCCCCGTTTGAAGTCCGGCGCACGATCGGTGGGTTAACGAGGAAAAACATGTCACTCTCTCTTTCTCTCTCGCTACTAGTGTTCCTAATAGGACGTCCTTTGAAGTACACTAATCATGTTTTGTTAGTAAATAAATCATCATCTACCCACCAAACCAGTGCGTCGATAGTTGAAAGTGAAAACCCTGCGCAAGTGTGTTACGTAAGAAGGAGCACGTACTAAGAAAAAATAAGAAAAGAAAAACATACCGAACGGACAGGAGAAAAAGCGACCCTGCATCACATTCCATCGAGATCCATCATCGCGCCCTGTGCGTCATCATGGCGAAAGAATCACTTTTCTGTCCTTTTTTTTCGCTTTCCATCCTCGAGCAAGCCGGCCTTCCCGGGTAGACGCTGGTGCATGTGCATCGATGCGATGTGCATAAGAGGTCGGAAGAAGGACTCGTAGAGCGCAGAGTGTCAGTCAGTGTGTCAGTGTGTTGGCCTTCAGGCTGTGGCGGAGATGCACTGTTTTTTAAGGAAACGAGACGAAAGAGAGAAAAAGAGTAAAGAACCACATAGATGGAGCATCAGCACCGAAAGAAGAACTGGCAAAACGCATCAGAGGGATTTTGGTTGTGTTCGCGAAATCTGGATAAATGCAGGCAAAGAGCCCCAACCACGCTGTCATTGCTTCAAAACCGGTTACATCCTCAACCGAAGGCGAAAACAATTTCCGCATTGGAAAGACGATTCGTGAGGTGATCTCGAAGGAAAACGTTGCATCATGGACGATCGTGGCCCCCATTCCCTCTCCAAACGCCTGTCTTTCCGTCAATTGGCTTCTGCTCGGGGAAGGCAAGAGCAAGTCTTGGCCGAAGAAACACTTAGCACGAAAGGAAGCTCGTGAAAGATAATTTCCCTCTTCCAGCTCACCAGCATTGCCTCGGCTTGCACGCCGGGACCCATCGCCTGCTCTTGACACTCTTGACGCCCAAGATAAATCACTGCTTTTAAGACCATCTTCCGGTTTTGCTGTACGTTGAAAAGCGGGAGAGATTCTACCACCTCCAGTTTGGCGTACCTTATCGAACGTGCGCTGCCAGGATTGGCGGTGCATTACAAATGACGTTCAGGTTTTTGATGCATTTGAGTGCGCACTGAAAAACGTTTTACGTATGTGCTTTTGTGTTTTTTAATGAAAGACGCTCCATTTAATTCTTTGATGTGATGTAGTTCAGATAGCCAGCCCATCAGCCTCCACACGATCATGGGAGTCCCCGGCACGCACGAAGGTGGAACAAAAGCGAGGTACGATCAGGTCCACGCCATAACTTCTTTTTGCCATCCACAACATACACACACGCGCACATCCAAGGACACCCTCGACGGGAGAGGACCAAATTTAATCAAAAAGTATCACTTAGCGGAAATGGAATGCATTTTATTGAACGGCGTGAGCAATGGCGTCGTTCAGGTTTATTTTGCAATATTAGTGATCATCTTTCTTCTCCACAGTTTCATGTGCTTCTGTATTTTTTTGCTGATAATTGGTGTTCTTTTCCACGATTATTATCAAAGGTTTTCAAATGGAGTCATTTTGCGGAATATGTTTTTAGGATTGGTTTTTGTGAAGATATGTTTTGGAAAGGGCATTGAAGCAACGCAGTTTTTTTAATTCTTTATTGTTGTATAATGCAAATCTGCTAAAATATAACCCATTTTTTGGCATTACATTTTGTTTCTATGTAGTTTATTACAACACTTAACTTGTAACTTTCTTTATTATAAGATGAACCACTTCATTGAATATTAAAAACTAGTTTTTCTTCTTCAAATAAAACAACCGAAATTTTAATTAAACATGCCAATATCTCTTCTTTATAAACAACATTTTACAACATTGTAAACTTGGACAGAGATTCAACGTTACATTTTCTATTTTTGAATTCATTGGTTTTCGGATACATAAGCCGATCTTTGGTAGACCATCTTCTAGTGTTTGTTTATGCAAATAATGATGCTAAAATATCCTACTTAACATTTACTCAATTGCACATTTTTGATGATTACACGGTGGTGGTAAAATGCCTAACTGTTTCTAGCTCAACCATTCCATATTTTCCAAAACCAAATATTTTTAGTAACGCCAGCCTCCACCGACAGCTTATGAGTCATGCACGGCACATTTATTTTTCTCCTCTGACCTTGAACACTCGTCTGGATGTCAGTGAAATTATTTCATCAGATAAAATCGATTATCCTTGTTTCATGTGTCTCGTTTGTGCGCGATGTGTTTTTCCATTCCAACAGTTTTTCACATTTAACTGAGTGGGAAGATCTGCGGTCCGGAGTAAGATTCGTTCGCCTTGCTCTCCTGCTTCAATTGGGTAATAGGTGCCGAAATGCTGGCCCCAAAAATATATATATGTGTTTCTGTGTTCTTTCCCCACTCTTTGGTCTCTTTTCAATCGAGGACGAGGGAAAACAAGCAAGAAAGCAGGGAGCAGCGATCTCAAGTTCGCGCAATTTAGCGATGCGCGTTTGCATTAGTTGCTAAAATTTTATATTTTTATTTAATGCTTTTTTGCACCGACCCGCAACCCACTGGGGCCTGCTTGCGTTCCTCCGCGTACGTCACGCACAAGAACATACACACACACACACAAACTCACATTAACACAGCTGTGTAACCCAAGTGCGCCGTCGTGGCGTGGCGTGGCGTGGCAAGGAGAGAAAGAAAGGGACCGACGGGGACAGTTATGCCCGCGAAACGAAGCGCGCAGTCTGCGAAAGCCGCCGCGACGCGCGAAACCGACGACGAAATCGAAAATATTCAAGGTCACCACAATTGATATTCACTGCAACGCGGCCCCAAACCGGCAGCAGCGTCTGAAAATGTGATTTTCGCATGTCGTCTGCGTCGCCGTGCTGGAGGGCGAAGAAGGATGCCGGTGGGGGCCATGGGGAGTGTGAAAGGGTGGAGCAAGATTCATGGCGGAGTATTAAAAATTAAACACATAAAGCGCCCGGACCTCCATTGCAGCGAAATGGAAGTGCTGGTAAGGTTTGAGAGCCGGAGATGAAGCAGAAATAAACCCGTTTCGCGTGCAGCGATGGAGCGAACAATAAGTTGGCAGTTCGTCGAAGAAGAAAGGGAAGAACATATTTACGCAATGTTCCAATGTGGAACTGTAGCTATCCTAAAATTTAAAACAAGCCAAAACTAATGAATAAAAATTACAGAGCAGTTAAAAAAGAGAATTGATAATAATCAATTGCAATTGGAAGCAAGTGTCGTTTACAGTTGGTTTCTAAATAATATTGAATGATTCAGGATACAGGGAGTCACTTGCAGTGTCATGCAAAAGTCTCAAAAATAACTAAAATAAAATTTATATTTAACACCTGATTTTGATGTTCCTAGGATGTTATTTTACCTTATAAAAATAACATGAAATTTTGACAAACATGAAATGCTGATTTGGGATCAACTTTATTATAATTATACCGTTCAAAAAGGTAGTCTGATTGTTTTAAAAGAGAATAGATCGTTTCCCCAAAGTTACACATGAACTGTTCTAACTCGAAGCCCCAAGCAGCTGTTTGTGGAGCGTACTCTCCTCCTTTATTATCTATAGACGCTCTAGTAGAAAAGCTAGACACTTCAGACAAATCAGACTGTTAAAGAAAAACCGCGTAGATATTGGCAGTGGTTTCTCATTATATTAATTTAAATGTTTTCTCAAAACAAACCCGATCCAACTTCCATCGACTTGGATGCAAGAAATGCGACACTTGCAACGTTCAGTGCGCATTTAATCGAACGTGTTTGTCAAGCGTTCCACACGCCGTATTTTCTCCTTCCGGCCCACGGCAGCCCTCGGCCACGGGCTGTTTAATGCAAGAATGTACATAAATTGGCCACCACGAAGACGACTCCGCGTGGATGCTGCAGCGCCGGGTGGGTGAACATAAGTCGACCGTCGACGAAACGGCAATGATGACGATGAAAGCGAGAACACGACATTCGCGCCGATGCCGCGGCCGCTCCTGCTGATGCTGTTGATGTCTTTCGGATGGGGTACTGGTTTCGGTTCCTTTTTTTCCCAGTGCTGATATTTTTATTCTGTTTTTAGTTTCATTTCATTTGTTTCTGTTGCTGTTTAACACCATCTCCGGCGGACGCACACCAACCCACGGTGCACGGTGGGAACGAAATTTCGGTCCGCGTAAAAGAATTTGCTGCCCACGATTCCGGTTTTCACGGAGGAAAGATTGTGTTCTGAGCAATCGTACTTTCAATTTTTTGTCATCAGTGTCCCGACTGTTGGTTGATCGTTCGCCGGATCGTAATGTTTTGGTGTTTCGTTTCAGAGGTGCGTATGTTGTTTGGCATTTTTGTTTTTTCACATTAGCCTATGGTAGAAAAATCAACAACGGGATGCACGGTCCCTTTTTTCAACAAAAGATGCAGTTAAGGTTCAATTGTCTTCAGAATCAGGACTAACCTACGATACATTTGAATGGTCAAACGTTGTTTCCTTCGCCGAACATATTGTGTTCGAGGTCGTAATAATTCTCCGAAATTAATGATTGCAAAGACCGTCAACCCGCTTGACAAAGGGTTAGCATGATGTTTGTGTACTCAATGGATTGCGTAATTTGATGATGTCAACTTCAAGACTTTTACAGACTACTTACCCGATCCAACCACCTTACGGAGTCAATTAATCATGTACAACTGGTTTTGCCACACACCTTGGTTGATGCAACTTCAGGCAGGATCGTCTATAGCAAAGACATTTAACAGACAGGTCGGGTCAAAGCTGTTTTTTGCTCCGCCATTGTTGTGACAGTTGGTTAAAAGAGTGTTTACAATCAAACTAGCTGTGCCTATGTGATTTAAAAATAAACATAGATTTGCATTAAGCATTAAAATACATAGTTCTGCAAACGTAAAACGTAAACGCCTGTGTTTTTATAGCAGAAATCTGTTTATTTAGCCAAGATCAGCTGCGAGGAAGAAACATCTTCATTACAACGCCATTATAAACACTCAATCATGTGAGAGATGTTTTCTGTGCTCTCCGAAATGAAAAGGTTGCCGCAAATTTGGATTCACCGAGTCCAGCAGTTACAAATGGCCACACGGATTGAAGGTCTGCTGCGAGGAAGAAACATCTTCATTACAACGCCATTATAAACACTCAATCATGTGAGAGATGTTTGCTGTGCTCTCCGAAAAGAAAAGGTTGCCGCAAATTTGGATTCACTGAGTCCAGCAGTTACAAATGGCCACACGGATTGTAAGTGCTACTCTGTGCGAAGCCATCGGACATCGATTCTGTTGGTTGCTTTGATATGGCCGAAATCAAGTGCAACTTTCTTCCTCATGTTCAAATGTACCCCACAACATGTACCGAATGGCTCAATCGCTTCTCTGCCCCTCAGAGTTTTGGGAAGACAAGTAGTTATCATTAATATATCATCGGCATATGCATTGACCAGGTGGTCAATCTTGGTGTAACGACCGTCATGCCTGCCCGTTAAGGGCTTACTTTGTTATTTACCTTTCCGTACGTGGATCGTCAGTTTTCTCGTACTGGGGATGCTGGTAAGGATAGAATGGACAACTGACTATTGACCAGCAAACGGGATGACGAGCGCTCCAATTTTTTTCGGATGCCCTATTAGGCGCGGGTTGAAAAGATCTTTTACGGAATTTTATGAAAAATATGCAACACACTGCAATCAATATTACATTACAGTTTTATATACTATTTTATGATTATTCACAACACTTACATTTAAAACTTAAAACTAACTTAACATAACTTAACAACTAAACTAATATAGACTAACCTTATTTACATTTAACAAACTATTCTATAGCTATATTTTGGTCCTTTCCTAAAACGGTAGCAAAAAGAACATGGCCGCTGATACATCTATTATGAAACTAATTGACAATTTTTTTCATTTTTTTGGTGCCTTTGGCATGCGGGTCTAAATGTTTCCTTTTCCCTTTTAAAATCTTTTCAGACGCGGCTCTTAAATTTAAATGCCGCATTCTTACGATTACTCGTTGCTTCGAAAAAGAGCGTATAATTTCAAACGGCAATTCTGGGATTTGATTATAAATATTTTTTGCAAGTTTGTCTACAATTCTTTTAGTTTTGGAAAGGTTTCCATCTGTATTCATTTTTAAGAAAATTTTTTCCATTTTATTGCCATGTGCCAAAAATTCAGTTGAAGGCTCAAACAAGCCGCCTACCGACAAATGCCTAACAATAGTCGGGGGTTGGCAATAGCTATGGTCAGTCGTTATTTTGAATGTTTGTGTACCTAACTGTAAATTTGGGTACTTGGCGTTATATTTGTTCGCAATGTAACCCATGACATATTGCAATCCATCATTTTCTTGTTTAGATTGCTGAACGAGGCCACTACTAACTGTACTTAAAATTTCAGAATTATTGCTTTTCTTATCAATTCCTTGACAAACATCATTCAAACTGTTCATAACGTTTATGTCAGGAACAGTTTGAACGAAATCCACAGCTGAGAATACAGCAGCTGATAAAAACTCTTCGTTATGTTGAGCACTGTGATAAATTTCGTCATTTTTTTGATGTGTATGATTCTTCAAAATGGTTGGTGATTTACCAAGAATCATCAGGCGTATTCTATAAATACAATTTAATGGCGACGGGTGATCATATACACCCCCTATCTGGCGTAGTTGGGAAAAAAAGTTTTCCAAAACGTCCTGATTCAGCTGTAATAAATAAAAGAAATGTTAAAGTATCTAATATTTCCATCTTCTTTCTGTATTCTTACCTTGTGAGTTGAAATGAACTTGATGTCGTGTTTCTTTTTCATATCATCAAATAGCAACTTAAGAGAATTTATATGCATAAGGGTGGATTTTTGGAAGATTTGTAAGCCTGTTTTTCCTAATGCAGTCATATTTTTTATCATATCAAACATATCATCCAATGCCTTTGTTTGGTTTTCGTTTCCATTATAGGATTTTTAAAAATCTAACTTAGCATAAGGTGAATACGAATTTGAGATACTAAACCAAAGATCTACCTTTTCTACAAATGATGCCAACTCTTCAACATCGCTGTTTCCCGGAAAATATCGTTTTAAAGTTATAGCTGTGGTTCTAGAAAGCAGCTCTGCGGCTCGTTGGACATGTTAACGTTCTTGCGAAGTCATGATCAAATGATTTTCCGTTAGTTTGTAAAGGGGTGTGAATTCTGCCTGGTTCCTGTTTGCAATCAAGTCAAAAAGGCTATCTGCATTTATAATCTTGTCATGATATCTGAAGCCCGTATCTAATAACCAATTCCGTATTAATTTTAACAAATGTGGTGCATCAGGGAATACATAAATATTGCTATCTGTAATAGGGTGTTTAAAATATGGATGCGAATAATCATGGGCGCCTAACTCTTTCCAACATGAAACATTCGATGGGCAATTGTCACACACTATTGCTACAACGTTAATATTAATTTTACTCAGCCGCTCTATGATTTCTAATAAAATTTGTTTGATCATTTGCTTATCAAACCCTATAAAAATTGGTTGTTTCCAATTTTTAAACAATCCTCTAGCCATCACAACTTGCATGTAGTTGTGTGGTCCAACCACTTCATCGCAAGCCGGATCATACTCTAAAACTCTGTTCACCTTCATTTCGTCGAATGATAATACACACTCTCGATCTTGATTTTTCAAATCTCTTGTTATGTTCCCTAATAATACTAGCACATCATCTAATATACCCTGTTTCAGGTCTAGTTTTCGCGCATACCTTTGGAGTGTTGAAAATGAGGGTAATGGGTAATTTAAATCATTGGCCATGTACTTATAAGACCTTTTACCAAAATAACGTAAAGTAAAGAACTTGCTAATTTCTTCTTTAGACCATCTAACTCGCTTTTTTGTTTTAGAAATTAAATCTATCTGATTAGATGTTAAGGTGCCCTTAAGAACGCTTTTCATCTTTTCCTGAAATTCTTTTTGGCCTATCGCAGTTTCTTTTAACTTATTCAACTTTGTTTTCATGGTTTCTGCTTCTTGTTGGAAAGCACTTGCATTTTTGCAAGCCTCTTCAAGTTGTTTTGCCAAAAATTGGTTCACTTCCAGTAATTGCTGGTAGCTTGCTTGCATTTTTTTCGTTTGCAGTTTAAGGCGATTAATTTCACTATCTTTTTTCATACAACAGGGGCATGAAACAGTAACATCATCACCAATACTATTTATATCGCTCATTGATGATGTTGGAACGTTGTCATTGTTCTCCTATTGTGAATGAATTTCTGTTGCTATTTTTTTTATTACGGAAGGAACAGCTGTAACATAAGAAAATAAAATAAAATAATTGGCATATTTTATAGTTCCGTCATGAAGCATCCGTATCCGTTTCTAACTTTAACCCTCGTCATTTTATCTTCATAATTCCAACAGTTCATCATGCGGTACTGAATTGTGATGATGACTCTCAATGAATCATTAAATTTAGCTTACAATTTGAAGGAAACTCTAGAATCTTATTACTAGCTACGATGAATGATGATTCTTTTGAGTTAAGGAATGTTGATTCTTTCGAGATGAATCTAAACTCTCGAAACTTATTACTAGATACGATGAATATTGATTTCTAGCCCCATTGAGGGGTACTACTTCTTTTCCCAGTGCTTACGAAGATAGTCAATTCTCCTGATAGAGGATGGGCCGGTCTTGGCTGGGAACAGCGACTTTATTTCTGCCGTTTCGACAGAGTAGAACCAAAAGATTATTCTCTTCTCGTTAGTTTAATCGAGATGCCACACGTGAAGCTACTTACATCGAACGAACGTTTTTTTTCTGCATGACTCCCCTTCCATGAAAGGGTAAAAAAACTGACCCCCTTTAAAAAATATGTTCTACACCGAACGCCGCACAAAGCTCTGGCCAAAAATACGCGTTGGTTCGCTTGCGTGTGGCACCTCGGTCATTTTTTATTCAAGTAGTCACTGCGAAAACTCAACTTTAAGTTGAAAGTTATGTCTTCACGGATGCTTTACGAAATAATTCTATATCTCGTCTTGAAATAATTACAAAAACATGGTCACTTACCATGAGCTTTAAGAGTTTTCAATGATCTTTCGGTTTCTTTCGAAAGAGCACATATCAATTGATAATCCTCCTTAACAAAATGTGCTGAACAAAGATAATGGTTTCTAGAAGGTGTCCAAGCTTCTACTCTCTTACAAAATAGCGCCCATTTTTCGGATAGTTTCAAATCGCCAAGAAATTTGTGAAAAATCACATCTAATTTATTTTTCTTCACTAAATATCGGCTATTTCCGCAAAATGATGCAGCACACCTCGAAGTCATTTTGTGAACTGAAATGGCAAAATCAATAATTATTTCATTTTCTAAATACAAAACTAATTTACATACCTATTTCGATTTCTGCTGAGAGGAACAAATTTACCGTTGTTACAACCAACCAAGACAAATCTCTACAGCTCGCACGTAAGAACAACCAAGGCATACTTTTCCTGCTCACTCGTAAGAGGTAAACAAAATTTTAACCAACTGTCAAAAATTTTCCCACGGTTTTCGGCTCGTTACATGGTATGCTGCGACCTGACTGTTAAATGTCTTTGGTCTATAGTAATGCTTTAAGGAAGTAAATATGGAAAAAAAATCGTTATTTGATAGTTTAAATGTATTCTCAGCTAGATCAGGGATCACTTTTTATATTTTGTGTAAAACATGGAAACCCTGAAATTGACAGTCAAAAACACCACAAGACGTTGATTGTAAATTTTGTAATGATTTTTAAATGATCAATAAAGCAATATACCGGATACATCTTGTATTAACTTTTTATAATCGTAGTATATATAGTGTATAATAAGGTTAGGTTATAAGTTAAATAAAATCTCCTCGTGGGCCAGGTAAAATCATCTACCGTAAACGGACTTAATCGATCCTTGATCAAAAAACGAGTCTACTACACGGTGTCCAATCTATTCTCATTTACTTTTTTTCTCGAGTCGTTCAGTGCACTCCACAGTTCATGGACTTTGCACATAGTTTTTAAATATTATACAGTGTTTAGACTAGACATAAAATTTGTTATTTGGTCCATCAATTGTTCATATTTAATAAAAGGCCAATTAGTCCCGTTATGAGATAAACAAGCGTTTCTGTGGCACGCTGACAGAGCGTCCGATGTAAGCTGTTTGTCCTGTTGTAGTCCCAGACTGTTAAAAAAGACAGATCTTGGTCTCATAGACCCAAGTATTATCCGGGCATCATTCGAAAAATTCCATGTTCACGAACAAATTTGTCCGTCTTTTTATCTGGTCTCCCAGTTCATAAGATCGCAATTCAATGTATGGTTTAGAGTGGTCATATACTCTATCAAATACGAACAAAAAGAAACATACCCACTTTGGTCCAGTTCAATTCTGCAATCCATCAAATTTGCGAATAAAATAAGTATGGAAGTCCTACGGACACAATGAAATGGATTTGAAAAATGTTTGAATCTGGGAAGAAAAAATGTGTGCAGTACTATTCCAAAGAAATTCTGTAAATGATATCTAAAAATGTGGCTGTCAATTATAAAAACGATCGAGGATATCCAACCGAGGAGGCCGACAATGTTATGAAATAATAGATGTTTGAATTTATAATAGGGTATAGTAGACACCGCTTGTATCGATTTTTACACAATTTTTAATTTCTAACACTGGAATACACTTAACCCAGGTATGAATTAGTTGATACAGGTATTTTATTCAGAACTTTATCCCCTCGGTAACCATTACATCCCCAAAATCGACTGATCTTCCGGTACCTGGCTTCCAAATCCAACGGTAATCGATAGAAGATGATCCCCACTGGCACGGATACCGGTGGCGAAAGGATACCGGCATTCCCACCGGCGGCCATGGGCTGTTCGCATGAGCGAAAAGCGATTCTCATTAAGATTCACTGCACGAATGCTATAATTTCGAAAGGGCGGAAACATTAATCCATCGATAGGCGATGCGAAATGCGCCGCCGAGTGCAAACTGTCGGTCGCCCGGGTCCAAAACGGCGAGTACCAGGAATTGGAACCCTTTTTCGGTCCTATTCTTTCGGAATTGTGCTCCAGCTTGCTCATCTGCCGCCTGCAAGGGACTGGGGCTACGTAAGGGAAGCGGTGTCAAACCCGGAATCCAGCGCTTCCAACATGGCGTCCGGTTCGCCGGCCGGCCGTAAGAACAAAAGCACCGTAAGTCCCGTTAGACGCCGTTGCCTCGGGACAATCCAACAGTGCAGTGGAGCAATAACGAGCCCAAGGGAACCCGCAGGAAAGTAACCGCCACGCAGAGAAACCGTTCAACGAGATTGGGCAGGAGCTGGGAAAATTGCAGCTCAAGGTTTTGTTTGCGTCTTGCGTGGAGCGACCCGCTGTCCGGTGGCTGCCCATGTTCTCGTGTGCTGCGCCAATTTCACTCTTGTCAAACATGCAACCATCCAAAACCTGGTGCTAACGGTTCAATTCAGAGTGTGTTCATGTTTCAATGTTGAAGTCAAAAGTGCAATGTAGGTAAGACAAGGATAAAACCTTGTTTTTAAATAAATCTTGTGGAGATGTTTTCTTAAACAGTATAACTGTGATTTTTTTAATTTTTTGAAGACCATAAACATTTAAACCACAACATGTGTGATTGTATTTTAATAAAAGAGCGGAAGCCTATTCCTCTACATTCGATACCTGATCCTTCTTACCCTCTAAGAATCAAACTGCATTATTTTAGGGTACAGAAGAGATTAGTTACATTTTAAGACTTTTGAGACATTTTTGCGATAAGTCTTCTAACAAAATTTTACCCTCTCGCGATCGTGTTTTCACTGCGAGGCGAAGAGTGTAAAAGATAATTTAATGCATATAATAATAATAAGCGAACCCACAAGAACCTTGAAACATTTTCCGTGAGCAACCATATACACACAAACACACAATCCCCATACGGCAGCAGAAAAGTTTTTTTTTTATTTTGGGTATAATTTTGCGGCGCTCATAAACCCATCTTGCCTTTTCCCCCAAGGGACCCAAGTCTCCACCAGGGGGCTTAGCGTGGCTCCATAATGTAGCCCGCCCGACACCGATATGGGCGATTTTGTAGTTTTATATACGCGTCTTTGCGGACGCTCTTCTGAATGTATCTTTTTCCATGTTTGTTCGCTTTTTTTCTTTCAGGCTCGCGATTTTATTTGCGACCGACCAGGTTTCGGTACGTGCCGTTTAGGCGCATGTTGCCTCAAGGATATTTGGAAGGCGAACGATCCTCGATCCATGCATTTGAGATGTGTTTTACTTTTCGAAGGTTTTTTGTTACCTTCAAAGCGAAAATTAATTTAGTTCCTAATTTTAGGTATTCTTAACCAATTATTTTTAAACTTGAAGTTTTAATAAAAGTGATCATTTTAATATTACTCTATTGTATTTATTCTTTTAGTAACCCTTAACAATTAGTAATAGTAACACGCCTTCCTATGTTTTCGATCCTAATTAGCTAAGTAAAACTGCTACAAAAAAGAAAATAAATTTGGGTATAACCGTGCCGTCGTCAAAAGACCTGTCAGTCTGGCTTTCAATCTTCTTGCCGATCAAGGCTCGATGGAATCGGTTAAATCAGAGGCACAAAGGTGCATTAAGCCACCATGGTTTGGAATCATGAATGACCGTCGGCCAGTTGAGTTAGAATGGCTCAGATAATGCAAAAGAATAAATATTTCTGGGAACAAAAAATGCGTCAAAACTTACCCCTTAAAAAAAGATAGGTGCACTAAATTAACGTTTACTCCCATTGCACCGCCGACCGATCGCCGGTTCATAATTGATCGTCATTTAACCATCGGGTTCGCGACTGCACAACCTGCAGTCACGGCATAGGGCCTTTGATTTCCCACCCCTCCAGCCCGATTCGACGGCGCCATACGCCCGAAGCCCACCAGAACCCCCACTGGATTTCCAGTTCGCGGTATTGACGTGGAAGGTGCACAATTAAAATGTACTTAACCGCGAGCCGAACCGCGATTGAAGCTTATTGAGCTTTGATGGAGGTTGCGCTCTCCAAATTGAGCGCAATCTTCGATGCCGCCGGGTGGTCGGAATGCGTCCGTCGTTCGGCTTTATGGCCGTTCGCTTCCGACAGGTTAATTTTGCGGTGTGCACGTTTGATTTCTATGACGCGTCCGCAGAATGCATTTCGGCGTGTTCGAATTAGCCTTGAGTGGGGCGCTTTATTTTTCTAAGGCTCGAACTCACCCTGGAGACATGGTCGCAGACATGGAAGGAAGCAGACAATTGGAACAAATGAGATTTTTGTTTTCCTTGGAAGGTGGATCTGGCTTATGAACAGATTACTAATATCATGCTCCATGACTTTTTTGTTTTTGAAATTACCTCTTCATACCAATGCAAAATATCGTTTTTAAAATAAATTAAAAATGATAAAACTGTTGGAGAAAGCTCCACAATTTAATTTAATTTTGCAAATTAAAAATGAAAAAAAATTATGAAACTTTTACATTGAATTTTCCTGTAAAAATTACCATATTACATATTAGTAATTTATTCAATCCCAATTTTTCTACCTAATTAGCTATAAAACTAAGTGAAAAGGGTAGTCCTCCCTGGTTTGAAAAATGACATATTTTGTGTACTAATTATTGAAGCTTTCTCTCACAACAAACCATTGCGTGCAATCGCATGAAATGAAGGACCAATCTTTTGGTTGGAGAAACAAATCAAACATTAAAAAACAACCCACCCAGATCCCTGCAAAGAACCGTTTAATCCTCAATTGGGTTCTTTTTGTTGCTACAAAAAAGGATAATGAGCGAGCGTTTGTTGTTCGAAAAAGTTTCCCTAGGCCGGGGGGGACGCCTTGGTTTCTACGGAAGCGATAGCTGAGAACGTCACCACACATTGACGGTAAAAGTGTTCCTTATGTTCCGTGTTCCATGTGCGTGAACTAAGAGGTGTAGAGAGTGAGAGAAAGAGAAATAGAGAAAGAGAGGGTTAGTCAGTTTTTTTAAATACACACGCCTGCAGACATCACGCAAGTAACAAACGGTAAATTTGTTTCTTTTTGCAATAACGCAATTCCCGGACACCCAGTGAACCACCGGACATCCCCGTCCCAAAGTATGTTAAAATGTCCATGCACCACTTCCCAGACAACCCACAATTTCGCCGTTCTGCCGGCGTTTTTCCTTCACCGGGATGTGGCCCAGGATCAGGATGTCCTTGTCGGCGCTCCCGGCCCAGTGGCGAGTTGGACGAATTGAGTGAGCGTGTGCTTAACTGTGCCTCTTGCTTGTCCTCTCGCCCATTCGGCCTTTCCCTTCGACCGAACGGTAATTTCCGGCACGAAAAGGATCCCCAGGACGCCTCGTTTCTTTCGCTTCAAACGATTCTTTTTTGTCTCGTTTTTTAAACCTCATCAACAACCGCGACGACCCGGGTGTTTGCTCACTCTTTCAACGGTAATCGGAACGGGTATGAATGTGCAATCCCCCCGCCAAAGGGATCTTCCTCCACAGCCCGTTCCCTCGCCGCCCCCTTCGACGGTGCGAAAGGATGAACGTTTGATGCGTTGCGAATGAAGCGCGTCATGTTGTTTGAATGTTCCCCGAGCCCCGGACCCGTTTGAATGTTAAGTTTTTGATGGATTTCTGTCGAAGTGCGGGAGAGCTGGCATGTCCACACCGTAACGGCGAATATCCGTCTGGGTGAGGAAAAGGCAAAAAGACGCACGGAAGGAAGGTTAATTTAGTGCGCTGGCAGGACCGGCAAGGGTGGATGAGGCGTCCAGCAAAAGGGGAAAAATTCTAAATTAGAGTGAAATTATGCGTCTCGCCTTGGACACACGGTACGGCACGATATCAAACCCCTTTTTACCGCTCACCACCAACGGAAGGCCAGACGCAGGGAACGGAATTGGTTTTAAGTAGTTGGAACGAACTTTTGATATAATAATTAGAACCATCCCTCTCTTCATTTAATGCCTCGCCATTTCTCTGTTTGCTTCCACTCAGTTGTTTTTGTCTAACGCGAACAGATTACTCTGGGAATGCCAAAAGCATTCAAGAAGTCCTTCCAACGGGAATAATAAATCATCAAAATGCTGTTGTAGTTTAGGCTGTAAGTTTGCTCATTGGCTCGCGTTGAAAATTCAAAAACGTGTTCAATATTACTTTCCTATTGTATTTATGTGTAATGAAGTAATACTAAAACGTAGATGAAATTGATCAAATAAATAAAAGTATCCGGGACGTTAGTAAACCTTAGAACATTTGAGACTTTAAGTCTTGGAAAACCGTTACTGCGGAACTTATACGACGAAAACTTATCAGCACATCATTTTTTCAAATCATTAAACCCTACCTTTCGCATGTGAAACTCAAATGTGTTGGTACAATTTTACTGTCAGCATTGCCTTGGAAAAAAGCAGCGATCTCGTAAGACTTTGCTTCGAAAAAATTACGCCAATTACGCTCTGTGCAAATAAAACTATAGAATTGATTGTTAAAAAATAAGCAAACAATTCGGCTGTGCGTTGGGCTGTAATTTTCACCCAATTTCTCGGTTTCGATCCGTTCGATCGTGCTATGGCGGGCCCCTTTTTACTTTTCCCGAGCCGCCACCGATTCTGGCTGGCCGACTGGAGAGATTTTCCTCCCAGCGGAAGACGGCTCGAGCCAGCGCCACCGAGTTCGCGGCTTGCACGGAGCCTTTGATTTTATTAATCATATTAGCCGCCCCTAATGGCCGTTATTAGGCGCCCTTCCTTCTTTGGTCCCGCGAACGAGAGCGTTGTGTGTGCGCGTGTGTACTTTTTTGTTTGCACCAAGACACCTCCTTCGAACTACCTCCCCGGTTGGTGTCGGGGTTTTAATGTCCCAAACCATTTTACGGCCACGGTTATATCCTCGCGGCGTCATGTGCGCCCCACAGCAGTTGCGTTGTGTTGCTTCTTCTACCCAAACAACCACCATTCGTCCTTGATGCATGCCACAAATCCCGGCGCATCTCGGTAGCTCCAAGGTGCCCCGGGTACTACGGGCGGACGCGAAGCGCCCCAAAAGCGAGATGCGATGATAAATGCAATCTAAGTGTAGGTTTCGTAAAGATGCCCCTTCAATTGCCGACCCGTCGCCAGTATTTTTGGGGAAACCATTAGGCGGGAGAAGGGCCCACCGGCGAAGGGTGCTGGGGTGAGCATAAAGCAAAATGCGGAAACTACACGACAGCAGACATAACTGCAGCATAAACCCCTCCAGCATCAGAGAATGTTTGTGTGTGTTTGGATGTCCTTGAGCTTGTTCTCGGAACCAAACCCGAAATGAAGCCAAATTCTCTTTTTGCTCCCCCTTTTTACTCACTCTCTCGTACACTGTTCGGCGAAGGGAAAGGTAAGGTAATGGAGGTAATGGAAACGGAACATGGTGGGGGGACTCGTGATGAAGAGGCGTAAAATTTTACAGTTTGTCGATTCTCGTCCATCTGCCCAAGGCCAGCGAAAATTGAAATTTCGGGAATGCTATCGCCAATCGCGAGTTTACTCTCCGGGTGAGGAGGACATTGTTTCTTGGGGTATTCAAGAGTACTTCCTTCTGTCCTTACATTACTTACATGTAACATAAACTCATCTGAGAAAACGACACATTTGTGGCGGAAGTTAAAAAAAAACTGAAACAATTTTCCAATAATCACAATAATTTCATCGCCCGTCCCGACTCCCGCCGATCGATCGGTTTGTTTGGGTCTATTTATATTCATAACCACAACCGATGCTTGGCTTCCGTGAGCTAGAGACCTCCCTCGGCCCCTGCTGACCTCCTCCTGATATTCCAGCACGCAAAAAGGCACTCCCTCGCTCATAAATTCACAACCATTTCCTTCATCCGATTCCAATACAATTAATGGCTGCACAATGTGCGATGTTTAATAAACAATCAGCCGTCGCACCACGGAAATGTTAAACATCATCGCTCGAAAATTGTTGACTAGGAGAGGAGCGAATAGTGGGAGCAAGGAAGTGGGTGGTATATCAAAAATACTCACCCACCTTCACCTCCGTTCTGGCACTTTTCGTGAGATTTTTCGCGTGCGCTTACCCTGTTTTCTGGTGGGATTGTTGTTTCCTTTTTTTGTCGTCTTGAGCTTTATGGTAAACAGAAAAATTAAACTCTAACGGCACGCAAACAAAAATCACAGAATTACGTCCCCTGGTAGTAGTTTGAACGTTTGACTTCACCTTTATACCCGTCATTCATTTTCTTGTCTGCTCAGGAGAGGTTTATGAACATACCGGGTATATATTATTGCGCCGTGTGTGAAACCCGCCAGATAATTTAAATATTTATAATCGAAAGTAATGCATAGTTTTATATGAAATCCTCCTAGAGACCCTAATGGACAGTTTAATTTTCTCCACTTCATTTAAGCTTTACTGAACTGTACAATGTTTAAGTGTGTTGTTTATAAATTTAACTGAGTTTCAAAAGAAAATTTTAATTCAATAATAGTGCGAAATATTTGCGACATGTTAACATACGGAGGAAGGTGGGCATTACCCAACAGTATGTTTTGCTGAATTTTTGTGACATTGTGTTTATTAAAATAAAATGGTTATGGTAGCTGTCCATACCAGAATGCACCTCTCAATTAGAATCGAATTCCTTACATCTTCAAAAGTTATCAGGTACTCTTCAAACCATATCAACTAAAGGGTAGTCAGATTCTCATTGTTATTTTGCGATATTTTATTTTTTGTGTGACAGTCATCCAACATGTTCGAATGATAACATATGTAAGCTCGATTAAATTTTTAAGATGGTCAATTACATCACTTTTTCGGATACTAGGGTTAAATAAAAGATCATTGACGCATTTGAAAGCATTGGCCATTCAAACGATGTTAGAGATTCGAACTGTGAAATTCTTCCTCTTACGTTGAATGAAAAGTACAATTTTTTTAATCGAAACATGATCTGCAATACAAATGTGTCCATTAGTTCGTCATCTGCTACAATCAACTATTAGTACAAAAACATCTCGCACTTTCATCACGTTGCCTTCCGAACCAATCATTTTCTTCGCAGTTCTTTGTTTTTTCTTCTATCGTTCTCATTCTTATCCAACCCCCAAGGATGCCTCCAACCCTCACTGCCCACGACTGCTTGCAAAATGGCCACCGCACTGTGCATTTCTTCTCGCACTTTCCTGTCAATTGAAGCGCCCATCCTTGCGCCCTCCTTTCGGACGCCCGTCCGTTATGCATCAACAATTGAGCCACCCTTCCGATTCCTCCATTCACAAACACGCACACTGTGGCGGGGACCCATAACACCCAGCCAGCCAGCCAGCCAGCCAGTCTGTCGGCGGGTTTGGGCCCGCGAATAAAGGGTCGATATGGGGTAGGAAACACATCGAAAAAAGAGTACAAGCACGCACACACGAACAATGTTAAATATGTTCAAACTAATAACAAAACGATGGCAAAGTGAAGTCGTGCCGGCAGGGACGACCGACCGTACGTGCGCCTTCGTCAGGGAGAGTCGAGGAGGTTGGCGTCGTTGTCGTCGGCGGCGCACATACACATTAGATTTACATAGAGTTTTGTTAATTTATAAACATAACGATGGTTGGCCTTGAAACCTCATGCGTCGGCCACCAGTGAAGCGAAACGCGCTGGATGGCGTACGAACTCAACATGTGGTGCTGGAGCACGACGCAGGAGGAATGGTTAAGGAACGGATTGCAGACCTTCCCGAGTCGACTGAATGCGGCCGGATTGTAACTGAGCTGGTCCACTTGCGTGTTTGCTGAAGGGATCCATCGTGAGGGAGCTGCAAATCGTCAAGGAAGACACACGAAAATCAAGCTTGATGATATCGAGAGAGCGGACGCAGTTAGGAATGACAAAAACAACATCACCGAGCTGGGGCAGAACGGAAAACAAAAACAATTTCTTCTTTCCCAATCACCAGGCGTCATTGATATCATCTGAAATGAAATTGAAAGTTCAAAGGAAGAAACTAGCGCGTCTCGCCACGTTAATGTCGTGACGTTGGCGGTATTTCCTTTTTTTTGAAATGATCGTGCAGCACCCAGAGTGAGAGATTGACATGTTCATGTACTGTCTAACGGACGTCACTTGGACGTGCTTGAAACCATGGTGACGTCTCGATGCGCCCCGGACGATTGTACGCTTTTTTGTCCTCCAATCAGACGAACGGCATAAAGGAAGGAGTTTTTTTGCAAACTACCGTCCGACCAGCTGTAATGATGAACGACTTCGTCAATGAGTTCTCGCCAGAACATGTTATGCCTTCTTGTCAGAGGCTTTCATTTCTGATTAATCGGAAATGATCGTTTAGAGATCAACTTAGAAAACGATGTCAAATTATCAGAATGTTAAACTTTTATTCTCACCGTTTATTTAATGCCAAATTCAGATAGGTCTTTGTAGATAGGTAAACTACTTTATAATAATTCAAGAAAGGCTTATAAACGGAACTTGTGTCCAACTGGACTTACTATTGTTGCCCTGTTCATTTACTATGTGGAATGATGGGCGTGAAATATTTTTTTTACATTATAAAATAGAACAGATTTAAGCATCTTTATTTACATTTGAACACTTTAATTTATTTTTACATTCAAAAACATTATCAATTTTAATATTCTTTGTCGAATAATGTTTCAAATCAAAATATGGTATGCTTCTCATAATGATATGTAGAAAAGTTAATATTTCAATTTAAAATGATATTATAAACCGTGTTGTGTATAGTATATTAAATTACCTAAACATGAACCATAGTTTGGAGACTCCTCTTTCACTTCGTTTGGTGATGTGTAAAGAGCTATAATTTATGGTGGAAAACAAACATGACTCACTTTTTATAATTCCAGCATTTTGGTTTATTATTGGTTATATTATTGGTTTGTTTGTAACACGTTTTATATTATGTTATTAACGTCATAGATTACCAGCTAAATACTAAAGCGAATACTAAATTTCAACCTGACCCTTAAAAAGTACAACCAATTTGAAGATTAGATAGCAATTTTGCTTGTAGCAATAAACTTTGAACTGACGACCACCAACATTTTTTTTATGAATAGCTCGTATAGTTCTTTTTTGTTCCAACATCATAAAATTACTTCTACTGGGTAATGTCAGCTAATTGCACCTTTCATCCGATATTACCTTTGATAATGCACCAACGAGTGACGAGGTCTTCACGCCGTTGGATTAAGCTGCATATAAAAAACCAACCATATTATGGGGTGGACATCAGGACGCCAGCAAACCGACGGAGAAGATCCCTGCAGATGCTTCCTCCGTTGGCCAATCAAACCGGGGGCAAAATCTTCTTCCAATGCACTTTCCGGAAAGCTTTTGCTTCTTTTCCTATCTCAAATTCTAGGAAATCATTTCTCGCAAGAGCCAGCAAAAAAGGCCTCAAACAAACCCGATGACTTGCCTTTATAGGAACTTAAGCAAAAAAAACCTCCATGCACACAAACAAAGGTAAACTAGAGCCGCTGCAAATGCTGCCACCAAAAACGAATTATGCATTCAGCCAGCTGCTGGCTCGCGTCTCTAATTCGCTGCTCTAATGCCCGGTTCGTCGGTGCAGCCGAAGTAGCAGCATAGTATTATAGGCTTGGGCGGCTTTTCGGGTTCTTTTTCTTGTTTTACCTGCTCACCTTAAGACGATCGCGGCAGTTTATCCCTTTTTTGTGTATTTAATTTGGCGGCGTTTGGCGCAGTATCGAATGGATGGCACGAGCCTCGACCATTTTGATTAGATGCGGCCGGACCTCACTTCTGTCTGGAGCGGGTGGCTTTGAAGGACCGTTCCCTCCCCGAGGAGCCAATGTTCGACTCCTTCAACGCAGCTGAACATATAATGCTCGGCCGCCCCGCGCCACGATCGAGGATCGGTGGAGGGTTTGGTTTAGCTATTCGCCGATCGAACATAATAGCAGCACCACTACTTGGCACGATCTCGCCACAGCTGGCTAGCTTCCATCCCGGGTGACGTCTGTGGTCCGTTTAGCAAGTTCCCTTTTTTTTCTTTCGTGCGCTAGCTTCGATCCATTTGATGCGCTTCGCTTCGGGCTTCTTGGGAGAGGAAGAAGAAACCCAATTGGTTCGCGAATAAAAACCAAACTGTAGCCGATCGTCAGATTGCCGGATCAGATTGCCATCGGCGCACACACTTGACGCGGGATCGAAGCGCACGAGCCAAACACAGAAAAACAACTCTTCCAAACGATTTTGCGCTTATCAAGAATGGGACGAAGACTACCTGAAACTTCTTCCCCAAATTCGATTAGAAACGATCCCTAATCGATCGCAAGACAAATAAGGGATCCACCAATGGTGCACACTGGAGGGTGCACAAATTGTCGATAAATTAGAGCAGTGCAGCTGTACCTACAGCAGGTCTTGAGTCTTGGCGAGAGGTCTGATTAGGAGGCACTGTATCGGCACGCATTGCCCTTTAGCTTCGTTTTGATTCATGGCAATGGCCGCCAGGTCCAAACGTAAGAGTCGATTGCAGTTGAACGTAAGATTGCGGATCGGTGTTTTTATGCCTTCACTTCACACAACAAGGTCACTTAACATTTCCTCAAGAGGCGTCACCGCGGCGATCGAGCGCGTGCAAAGAGAAGATAAAAAAGGCGAGACATGTCCGAGACGTCGCCGAGCTGTTGAGAAGCAAACGTACAGATGGTTCTAATTAAATTAGAACCCCTCGTCTTCCGCCACCAAAAGCCTCCAACCGGCAAAAGATACTCATCGCCAAAAAATGGTGTTCGACCCAACGGTGTACTCGGTTGAAGTAATGGCAGTCATTAGTTTCAAAAGCTCGGTGTCTCCATGGAATCCGGGGTCCCCCGGAAGACGCTGAGATGCGTCCGGGACGCAGACAGCAGCCCGATGCGGTGGTGTTGCAAAATTAAATTAATGATTAAAATATTTCGTCTTCTTCGGTCGACCACAACACGAAGACACCAACACGGTCTCCGAATGGCATCGGAAACGACATGGGCAGTTTAGTAATTCATTTTATTATTCGAGCACTTGGGTGAATTTGTAATTTAAGGTGCATTTTGTTGCGTTGGTTTGTTCACTTTATTCGAGAAGTTGTCTGGTAGGATGACAAAATTCAATGCAATTCCACTTTATTTCATCGCCGATGTTTAACACCTTGGGCATCACATTTGCACGTCTGATGACGATGGTGCATTTCAGCTTTTCAGACAACGATATCTTAGGTTGCACTTCGTAACACAAACAGCATTTCCATACCATCCACGCACTGGGCACCATTATCTCGTTATCATTTGATTTACTTGATATTTCTTTAGCTAACTTATTCGCCTACCCACTGCTGCTGGCGGATTTTCTGTGTGTTTCCGGTATTATTGAACCAACCATTGTTTTTTGCTTCTTGTTTATTAACCTGCCTTTTTCTATTTTTCTTCTACTACGTTCCGGTTTATTTACTTTTTATTACCTTTATTTTTCTAGTGACAAACCAATAGTGCCACAACACACCACTGTTCCCCATGCCTACTACGCGCGCCACACACAGACACACGTACAGACACCCCCAACACAGACACAACGCGCAAACAATGCTATGGGAGGCTTCAATAGCGCTGCCAACCGTCACGACAAATTCGTACTCAGGGTGAACCGAATGCCGGTAAAGTGTTGCCACTCTAGTAGCATCCGTATGTAGAGGGTACCGGTCCGCACCACCAGGACCTTTTTTTGTAATGTTCGTTGTTGTTCACCCTAGTCGCAACACGTGGTTGAGTTTCGTTCCATTTGCGTACCTCGTCGTTTGCGACCACGCAGTAAGCCGTCGAGCAGCCAAACCAGTACTTTGTAGTAGATTATTTTTTAATGTTTTTGCACTTTTGTTACTTAGATTTATTTTTATGTTCTTTTCAACTAGCGGAAATGCACAGTAGGAAAATGACGTACAAACAATAAATTGAATTGCAACATCTAAAACATAATACCAATTTTATTACGCAAATTATTGGGTACTGGGTGCTTAAATTTCATTGGAGACTTTATTTGTTCCATTTTTTTCTGTAAAATTTTCAGAATTGGTGTAAATTGTAGACAGTTATTAACCAAAAAGCATTTTTGTTTTATTTTTTAAAATTTATGTTGAGGTGCATTTTAAACCAGTATGTCTTGGATTTTATGGATGAAATAATCTAGATTTAATTTTTAAATTTTTTTGATAATTTTTTTTTTTTTGAAAGATCAACTCAAACATATGAGATAAATTATGACATGTTCACAAAATTTACAAAAATTTTCAAAAAATAACTTGTACATTCATATGTTCCAGAACATTAAAATACAAATGATTGTTGTTTTGAACACCTGAAAGAGATTATCACACCAAAGCTAGGAAGGATTTGTTTACAAGCAATACGGCCAGGCCGTTCTTTCTGAAAAATAAATAATAAAGGGTTTGTTTATTTATTTCTTCTTTCTATTTTATTTTACTAACTATTTTCAGTACAGTTTTTGTGCAAGATCAACAGATACAAAACTGTCTATTCTTGTCCCTTATACACCAAAAGAAATGGTTTTTCTATGCTCGCCCAACGTGGGGCTCGAACCCACGACCCTGAGATTAAGAGTCTCATGCTCTACCGACTGAGCTAGCCGGGCACTTGTGTGTGAAGGGTTGGCATCAGCACCCGTGTCCGATGTTGGTCCGAAGCTAATCAACCTTTGCGTCTCGCGCGGATCCCAAAATAAAATTCGGCGCCAAATCACAGCTATTTGTTGTTTTCTCATTCGTTCTTTCCTTGCAAAGATTACCTTCCGCCCACTTCTGAGCGAACGAGGCTAATGAAAATATTTGTTTTCCTTCCGTCACGAAATGGTGAAAAGCAAGGCAAGATTTTTCCTCAGCTCAACTTCCCCTATTCGACCACTTTGGTTCACACCGCGCACCGGCTTCCTAATGCCGCAATCACTAACTCATGCCGGCGTGCGTGTCAATTTAATTCGTTCTTGTTTACTTCACGTACGGTGGGTTTTTTTCTGCTTCTTTCTCGCTTTTAAGTCCGGAACGGTGCTCCACGTAGTGCCATCACCAGCCAGCCCATGGCTCATTCCAGCGAGCACGTGCTCGTGAATGTTTCAAAATTCATAACCATAATTTATGGCCCGCTTCATCTGCGCTTCGAACAGCAGCCACCGGCAATGGAAGTGCGCCGTGGAGAGGAAAATTCTTGTGCGTAAAGTGTAAGAGCAGACGAAGCCAGAAAAATAAAAGAATCACATCCACACGTCCGTCGCACAGTGTTCGATGCGTCACTGCTTGGATTCATTTCCATCCGGGAAAAAGTGGATAAACAGCATCCCGTGTAAGTGAGGGCCGAGCAAGCAGATTTTCCTACCGTCCGTTGGACGATGGTGTGGTTTGTTTTAATTTTTCCGGTGATTTATTCATGCCGTCTTAAATTTTTTCTTCCGTCCCCCTCCTACACCGCCTAACCAGAGTATGGCGCTAGAGGAGAGCCGATCGCTTCCGTTTTTTGTTTTCTTGAAAACTTTACCTCTTCCGGCGGAGTGATCGTGTCCGGAAAATGTGTTCAGCTGCACACATGTACTTTCCGCCGAAGAAGGGGAGAAAATATTCCACCTCGTTATGATGGGAGACAGATCGAGCTCCATTAATAACGCAATGTGTGAGTGCGCACCACGCACTTTACAGAAGACAGGCGATCGGTTTGGATCAAATAAGAGGTATGAAGAAAAATCTCACCACGTTCAGTTAAAATATTTGGTCATTGAAAGTGGACGGAAATAAACTTCCCCTTTGAGGGCGGGAGGGAGATGGAATGATAATGCAATCGGTTCGGTTTGAATTTCATGAACCAGCTTCCCCGAGCTGAGACCACTTGCAATCTAAAGCACTCGCAATGCATTCTTAATTCCTTTATCCACCAGTACGTCCTTTTTCCGTCCCACTTCCTTTTCCGGTACATCCCCACCGCAGAGCCCTGTCGCAAACAAACCAACGCGTCGAAATTGCTTAATTATCTTTATGAGCCTTGTCTGCGGTAGGAGATTAATGATTCATGCTCGTTTTCAAACTGTCGGTCGGATTGAATGCAACGTTCCTTTTCAAACAGCTTTTTTTTTATTATTGCTTCAGCTTCAAACCTTCTTGACGGACCGGCTAAAAGCCCGTCGGACCGAGTTTTGCTTTTTGCACTAGTTTTTGTTATTTTTTTCCTCTCGGTTTGCGAAAATCATTTCGACTCGCCTTTTTGGTTTTCACTTGCGACTAACGCGGTAGTTGATTTAGGGTTTGCAGTTGCTTCCCACTGCAGATTGTTTTTTTGTTGTGCGTTCATTTGAGATGGATTACTTTAGGGTGCTGCTCAGGACCATTACTGCATAGTCTTACTTTACGACGGATATGTAATTTTTTTAGCCAGCACTTGTTTGCTCTTTTATGTACTGTTTGTTTTAAGGCAGTTTTTTGGTTCCTTTGGGCTTAACGTGCTCTTTGAAATTCACTACCAGCTGGTTTTATTGATAATCTCACTTGGTTGTCAAAACTGTATCAAAAACTAAAATACGTAAATACGACAAATGAAATATTTATATTTAACCTATTTTAAACATCTAATTTCTATGTTCATATTTTGAATGAACTAGAACGATAAATTTTGGAAGCGCTACGCCAAGGAGCGTGGAGCGAAGTGGAAGAATAAACTTGAAAATGGTTAAAGATGATTGATTGCCGAAATCTCTAAGCCCACTTCAGCAAATTGGATTGCAATCTGGATATTTGGGGAGCAAGAACACACATTGATCTGATGGCAGTCCAAGAAGAATGAGCAAGATGTTGTTATTCAGCAAAGCCAGAAGCGAAAGCAGAAAAGATTCTTCTTAGCCAAGAGCGGTTGCCGTCGGATCGGGGTCTGCTTTGGAGCTCACAGCCGGAGCATTTTATGATCGATGACAGCACGTGCCAGCCAGGAGACTTGTGCACTTCGAGCAACCAGACCCACCAGCGAGGGTAATGCAACCCGAATGCACCGAACGTGATCACAATTTCAATGACGACGTTCGGTGGGAAAATTCGGGACGCTCCTCGGGCTTTCCCTACGCCTACACCGGAGCATTCGTCACGGAAAAGATGCCGAAAATAGTCTTTCCCTCTCGAAGCATATGCACCCGCGTTGCTTACACGTGCGATGGATCAAACTTTCCGTTGGACCGGCACTCGGAGGGAGGAAAATCGTGGAAATTCAAACACCGTGGTGACCGGTTCCGGTGAATGAACGACCTATCTCTCGCGTGCGGTATGGTTTCAATGAAAGGGGAGAAAGCATAAGTTCGGCGCATAGGTCAGCTGATGCTGGGGCAGGAAGGAAGCAGCACGGGACGCAGTCATTCAATTAAGTACACTCTTATGTAAAAAAAACGCATGTCGCGTCTGATGATGCACTTATTGCATCTACGTGGGGCCATTTTCTTTTTTCCGCTTACGGTTCTTCAGATCATCGTAAGCACACAACTCTTTCTTAGGTTAATCTTTTATTGGTTAATAAACGAGTAGAATAAAAGGTTTCGTAAACAATCCTATTTTTCATACTCAAAATTAAGTTTTTAAATATTTCATTTACTTATTACATCCAGACATTTTAAGGTACATTTGAAAAAGATGTAACTTTTTTTCAAATTTTCATGAGTGCTTGCATGTGTAATATTATTTGAATGAAATTGGACAGTTAACATAATCTACAATCATAAATAAAATCACCTCATTTACAATTTTGAGAATGAAACATGTTTCAACTAACACGCTACTTGTAAAAATGCACAAATTAGTTGTGTTCAACGAAAAGATCTACACTCCATTTATGTTTTACTTACAAATTATAATTTGTTTTATGAATGTTTTCTGCGGGTTGTATTAACTTTTGCCACCAAGAAACAGAATCGCCGATTCCTTTACTTTCTTTTAATATGTTGCATAAAGTGTAAAGATACAAACAAAGTTAACAAAATGGCTTGATTTATTTCATTCTTTTATTATGATTTGTGCTTGTGTTTATGGCAATCTAGCAACGTAATGCATTGTTCTATTTTGAGGTAGAATGATGATTTTCGCAAAGTTTTTTAAGAGTGGAAGAATATAAAAAATTCTTGGTTATATGAGAACGGAGATCACTTGATCGTACGAAGATCACTTAGCACCCTAAGTTCTACTTTGTGCAAAAACGAGTCTCCAAGACACCTTACGATATATAGACTAGACATACACATTATCCATTTGAAGAAGGAACTTCCCAAAATATGTTATTTTCGCACTGGATCAGAAGGGAGCATTGTTTCCAGGAATATATATTTTAACAGAGAGCACTTTACACATGTCGTGAAGCGGTCCTGCCATGGCAGGAGGAAACCAAGTGAATTTGAGTTTTCGTAGCCTCTGTGGTGAGAAAATGGGTACGGTTTGCGTCTGCGCCAACGCTATCGAATCAAGTGAGCTCATTTTTATCCCGTTTTCATGTTGCGAAGATCAGATTTTGTCTGACTTGTGCGTAAACCACCTTCACCTGCCCGGCTAGCTCAGTCGGTAGAGCATGAGACTCTTAATCTCAGGGTCGTGGGTTCGAGCCCCACGTTGGGCGCTCAAAAGTCTTTTTTTCCACGATACGTTTAACCACCTTTTCGAATGTTTAGATATAGAAGAGAATTTCTATAAAAGTAGTTGTTTTAAGTTAGATAATAAACATTGCACCTGAAATAAAAATAGAAAAACGTTTGTAGCGATTGATTAATATTTGTTTATTTTTCTCTCTTTTTTCTTCCTCTTAGGTAAGTCTCACATTCGATTAGAAAGTGATTGAGGAGCAACCCGGTGGAAGTAGTCATATTCCTTTGCATAAGATCGTTGAGGCAGCTTTTTGTGCCAGCTGAGACATTCAACGTGGAACGGACTAATGCGTATTTTCTAAAGATTTAAGTAAACCCGACGCCCTTTTGCACCTCAAGCCCTTCCATCATCCAGTGCACAGTAGCGTAAAGCTCGATTCTCAGTAGAACGGCGCGAAGCAAAGGTAAAGCTAATTTCAATCAATTATTCTTGCTATTTGTTAGCCGTTCAGCTGCTGCGTTACAGTTTTCCTACGTGGAATGTTATACTAGAATAGTGGTTTCCAATTTTTTATAAGCTAAATATCATTTCTTTTACCAAATTAAATTCCAACTACTATTTTTTGATGATAGATATAATCATTATCGGATTTATTCTTGCATATTTTAAAGCATTCTTTTAATTAGATAGCCCGAATCTAAATTTCTTACATCTATAGCAATTTGTTGAATAGCTCTCAAAGAAACAGAATTAGCGCCATAACTTCTTAGGACTAGTAAATGTTAAGCAAACATCCTATAGTTTGTAATGTATCCTCTTAGACGTTATCAACAGTTGTGTTGGTCGTGGAACACTTCTGTCTGAGTTCTGTTTGAGTTTTTGTTTGGATTAAAAAAACCTAGATTGATGGCTCATTGATCCATCGATGGATGTCTCAAAACATCAGCAGCATCAGCAGCATTTCCATGCCCCCTAGAAAGCAGGGAAAGCAAAAGTGGTTTAGGGGGTCGACGCTTTGAATGAATTTCTTTCTAGTTCGCCACTTCCATGACTTCTCATAGTGGTGACAATTAGATGTGGGAAAATAGATATTTTTCGTCTTATTCATTCAATGAAAAGTTTGATAGATTGTGTGTTTGCATCAGGTACTTCGATTGAAGGTTTAAGGTGATTTCTTTGGGATCGTTATCGTTGCTAAATAGTTGATCTAAAAATATTCCCGGAATTCATCACATACTCGTTTGTTCATTAAATGTCTTCTAAAGTGATGTGATAGATTAGGCGAACTAAAAATTAAGGTGTACTGCATTCGTTCACTCAAGTTTTTATAATGTTTGTAATTACTGAAGAATTACTTTTCAAGACCGAGACTTCCTTTCAATACTTGTTTTACGTATATCCTGAATTCCCAGATTTAAGCGCAAAAAATTGTTGATTTTCAAATCTTCTAAGGTTTATATACTTTTTTCGATCTTTGTGTACAATATTCGTGACACAAACCAATTGGTACAGCTTTGCTCTAGCAATCGTGTTTTCATTTGGCCCAAGGTACAGAAAACACTAACACCGTTTGAAGTGCTTCAAATTTTGAATTTTCATTTCATTTTTTCCGTTTATTTCGAACGGTTTCCTTTCCTCATTGTATCCCAATGTCCATACGGTCATCGAATTCGTTCGCGTATAAATAAACCCATTTACAAATGTCCGGAGGAACAGGTTTCTAATTGAGAAACACATTATGTACGTGCGCTAATGTTTTGACCGTACTAGGTATAACGGCCCGGTTACACGGGCCCATGTTGATGAAAGAATTTGCATTAGAATCTAGTAAAGTTGTGTTAAATTTAGTTTCTCAAAGCTTCAGCCCAGTTAGAAGATTGAACCTGTATCAAACTGTGAGATGCCAAATTCAAATTCCCTGTTATTCTGATATGATAATGGCTCACTGGCAGCCTCATGGCTGAATGGTAATGAAAAATTTATCGGACCAAACAGAAGAACTGTTGATCACTAAAGACTTTACCTGAGGAATGTGTTTTACATTGTACGGATAGAATAATTTCCTGACTATCATCATGCCAAATTCAACAAAGAAAAATAACAGGGCAGATACCCGTTTTATTAATTGTGTCGACAAATGTTTTCGATTCCTGCTGATTTCGCCCATGTTCTATGTGCGGTATGAGTAAGATAAATCTGCAGGCCATAGCATATTTCAAATACCGTGCCTAACTTTGTTTGAAAAAAAAATTATGTACAGTTATTTCAAGGAAAAACGTGACAAACTTTAAAATCACGCGAGAAATATGATATTCTCCTGTGATTTTCTGAATCCCGTTGATAATAAAATGGCACTGATCAAGCCATAGGGACTGAATGGTTGTCCCATTGTCCCATAACAAACCAACTTAATTTAAAAAATTATATTTGCTTCTAAGTGCCTATCAAATACCTTCTCTATTTCAATTGAACGCGATGTGAAATTCCCGTGACTGGAGCTGCGCAATTGTGCTCTTTCCACCATTTAAATTTAAAAAGCGTTAAATTTTAAAGTACAATGTAATAGGATAACTGTTCGGTGAGTTTCCTTATAAAGTTGAGGTTTCATTTTAAGTGCATCACTTTGTTCAAGTAAAGACCTTAAAAATATTTCACTCATTAATCTTTTCAAACGCTGCTTTTCCGAATATTCGTTTTATAAATTTTACTATCCAAGTACCCTTTCGTTTTACTCAAGCGAGCTGATTGCCATGGCGATCAAAGTACAGAGAAACGTAGACGATAGGCTCTGTAGGCAGACAGACGAAAACTCTTTAAGTTAACGCTTCAGGTTCCGTAAAATTGGCTGTGGATTGTTGAGGATATTTTATAATTGTATTTCTTAGAAGCGCGTGTGTGTGCTTTTTATGTCTGAGCCGGCTCAGTAATTTTTACTTCAGGATCTGACGTTCAGTGAGAAGTTTTTTTGTGATTGTGTTGTGATTGTTTCGGTGATAGTGTTTTGTGTCAAAAACTGTGTCATATGTGGTTGTTTTTAAGTTGGTTTTACTTTTTTGTATTGAAGCCCTTTCGAAGAATTGTTCGTGCATTTCCAGTATTAGAAAATACACAGCAAAACTGATCCGAGCGAGCTAAGCCACCAACCTACCCGTGCATATCGAACACGGATTTGGTGCATTTTTGGAACCATGTTGAACGATGCATTATCAATCCAGTGTTTCCTTGATGTGTCTAATCAATCGAACTCTTAGTCCCCGGGACCGGCGCCGTTCTTTTGTTATCATTTTCTTTTAAAAAAACTTAGAACCATTTTGAAAAACCCGTTTTACTTTTCTTCAATCCCCCAGGATTGTTAGTTGTTAGTTTCCCCAGGTTAACTGTGGTTGCTATAGCGATCCTTCCATTTTCCCCAAGGATGCTGATTGCTATAGCGATCAATGCAATGCAATCGGATGAGCGTTTCGAAAATGCCCATACAAAAATGTGGTTTTGCATCGATTTTAGTGCGTCACTTTATCCAAGTAGGAGCGTCACCCTTGGAGCGTCACCTTTAGAGCGTGACGTTAAGGATTTTTTATAATAAGACTAGGTAAAACGGCCCGGTTACACGGCCCACTTGCAGAACCCGTTTACAGGGCCCGTTTACATGGCCCGGTACCAGGGCTCGTTTACAGGGCCCGTTTACATGGCCCGGTTACATGGCCCGGTAACATGGCCCGTTTGCAGGGCCCGGTAAACGGCGGTAACACGGCCCGTTCACATGGCCCGTTTGCAGGGCCCGGTAACACGGCCCGTTTGCAGGGCCCGGTAACACGTCCCGTTTACATGGCCCGGTTACAGGGCCCGGTAAAACGGCCCGGTAACAGGGCCCGGTAACACGGCCCGTTTGCAGGGCCCGGTAACACGGCCCGTTTACATGGCCCGGTGACACGGCCCGTTAACAGGACCCGTTTACAGAGCCAGGTAACCCGGCCAATTTACAGGACACCGTTACATGGCCTGGTAACACGGCCCGGTAACACGGCCCGTTTTCAGGGCCCGGTAACACGGCCCGTTTACAGGGCCCGGTTAAAGTCCCGTTTACTGGGCCCAACTTTATGGAAGTAGTTTTATTATTAATTTTATTCTGCGTTGGTTATTTTCATCTCGTTGCCACCTTTCCGAAGAGTAAATGCAATGTTCGATTCGAAATTGTCCCCAAAATCACGAAAACGTTTCATTTCTTTCCTATTACAAACTTTGAATGAAACTGTGTAGCAGATTTCCGCTTTGCTTTGTTTTATTTTCCAGCAAAGTAACCATCGATAATCAATGTAACCATCGATTACCAAAAAAAAAATGTTTTCCCTCCATCCTGCATCCATAGTATCCTTAGCGACAGCACAGCGTTAAGGGGAAATTCCGACGCTTAGGGGAAATTCCGACGCTGTAAAGGGGAAACTGACGCGTTAGCTGAGTGCATCTCACTTTCGCCCTTCCTTCACTCGCTTTCCATGCTATTGCTATCTAATGCCAACGTCACCTCTAACTGTAATTTAAGAGGGCGACTAGGTAAAACGGCCCGGTTACACGGCCCACTTGCAGAACCCGTTTACAGGGCTCGTTTACAGGGCCCGGTACCAGGGCTCGTTTACAGGGCCCGTTTACATGGCCCGGTTACATGGCCCGGTAACACGGCCCGTTTGCAGGGCCCGGTAAACGGCGGTAACACGGCCCGTTTACAGGGCCCGGTAACACAGCCCGTTTACAGGGCCCGGTAACACAGCCCGTTTACAGGGCCCGGTAACACGGCCCGTTTACTTGGCCCGGTTACAGGGCCCGGTAAAACGGCCCGGTTACAGGGCCCGGTAACACGGCCCGTTTGCAGGGCCCGGTAACACGGCCCGTTTACATGGCCCGGTTACATTGCCCATTTACAGGACCCGTTTACATGACACGGTAACACGGCCCGTTTACAGGACACGGTTGCAGAATCCATTTACATGGCCCGGTGACACGGGTCGTTAACTGGACCATTTTACAGAGCCAGGTAACCCGGCCAATGTACAGGACACCGTTACATGGCCTGGTAACACGGCCCGGTAACACAGCCCGTTTACAGGGCCCGGTAACACAGCCCGTTTACAGGGCCCGGTAACACGGCCCGTTTACTTGGCCCGGTTACAGGGCCCGGTAAAACGGCCCGGTTACAGGGCCCGGTAACACGGCCCGTTTGCAGGGCCCGGTAATACGGCCCGTTTACAGGACCCCGTTACACGGCCCGGTAACAGGGCCCAACCTTATGGAAGTAGTTTTATTATTAATTTTATTCTGCGTTGGTTATTTTCATCTCGTTGCCACCTTTCCCAAGAGTAAAAGCAATGTTCGATTCGAAATTATCCCCAAAATCTCGAAAACGTTTCATTTCCTTTTGTATGCTCAGAGAAAACGGAAACTATTTCAGTACGATGGTGCAAACATTATTACGCATACGGTAAATGGGGGTACACGGTGGTGCAAACATTTTTACGCATACGGTATTTGGTTTCCCTTAGCAACAGCATAGCGGTTAAGGGGAAATTCCGACGCTGTAAAGGGGAACCTGACGCGTCAGCACAGTGCATCTCGCTTTCGCCCTTCCATCGCTCGCTCACTTCTCGCTATTGCTATCTAATGCCAACGTCACCTTTAAGCGCAATTTTAGAGTGGACTAGGTAAAACGGCCCGGTTACACGGCCCACTTGCAGAACCCGTTTACAGGGCCCGTTTATAGGGCCCGGTACCAGGGCTCGTTTACAGGGCCCGTTTACATGGCCCGGTTACATGGCGCGGTAACACAGCCCGTTTACAGGGCCCGGTAACACGGCCCGTTTGCAGGGCCCGGTAACACGGCCCGTTTACATGGCCCGGTTACATTGCCCATTTACAGGACCCGTTTACATGACCCGTTTACATGACACGGTAACACGGCCCGTTTACAGGACACGGTTGCAGAATCCATTTACATGGCCCGGTGACACGGCCCGTTAACAGGACCCGTTTACAGAGCCAGGTAACCCGGCCAATTTACAGGACACCGTTACATGGCCTGGTAACACGGCCCGTTTTCAGGGCCCGGTAATACGGTCCGTTTACAGGGCCCGGTTAAAGTCCCGTTTACTGGGCCCAACCTTATGGAAGTAGTTTTATTATTAATTTTATTCTGCGTTGGTTATTTTCATCTCGTTGCCACCTTTCCCAAGAGTAAATGCAATGTTCGATTCGAAATTGTTCCCAAAATCACGAAAACGTTTCATTTCCTTTTGTATGCCCAGAGAAAACGGAAAATATTTTTGTACGATGGTGCAAACATTTTTACGCATACGGTAAATGGGGGTACACGGTGGTGCAAACATTTTTACGCATACGGTATTTGGTTTCCCTTAGCAACAGCATAGCGGTTAAGGGGAAATTCCGACGCTGTAAAGGGGAACCTGACGCGTCAGCACAGTGCATCTCATTTTCGCCCTCCCATCGCTCGCTCACTTCTCGCTATTGCTATCTAATGCCAACGTCACCTTTAAGCGCAATTTTAGAGTGGACTAGGTAAAACGGCCCGGTTACACGATCCAGTTACAAGACCCGATAACAGGACCCGGTTACAGGTCCCAGTTACAGGGCTCATTGACAGGTCCCGGTTACAGGGCCCGTTTACAGGACCCGTTTATAGGACCCGTTGACTGGACCCGGTAACAGGGCCCGGTAACACGGCCCGTTTACAGGGCCCGGTAAACGACGGTAACACGGCCCGTTTACATGGCCCGGTTATAGGGCCCGGTAACACGGCCCGTTTACAGGGCCCGGTAACATGACCAATTTGCAGGTCCCGGTTACAGAGCCCGTTGACAGGACCCGTTTACAGGGCCCGGTAACATGGCCCGTTTATATGGCCCGGTAACAGGGCCCGGTAACACGGCCCGTTTACAGGTCCCGGTTACAGGGCCCGGTAACACGACCAATTTACAGGTCCCGGTTACAGAGCATGTTTACAGGACCCGTTTACATGGCCTGGTAACACGGCCCGTTTATAGGGCCCGGTAAACGGCGGTAACACGGCCCGTTTACATGGCCCGGTTATAGGGCCCGGTAACACGGCCCGGTTACAGGCCCCGGTAACACGACCAATTTACAGGGCCCGGTAACATGGCCCGTTTACATGGCCCGGTAATACAGCCAATTTACAGGTCCCGGCTTCAGGGCCAAAGCTTATGGATGTAGTTTTATTGTTGATTTTATTCTACGTCGGTCATTTTCATCACGTGAAGCACAACCTTTCCGAAGAGTAAATGCAATGTTCGATTCGAAATTGTACCCAAAATCACGAAAACATTTCATTTCCTTCCTATTACAAACTTTGAATGAAACTGTGTAGATTTCCGCTTTGCTTTGTTTTATTTTCCAGCCAAGTAACCATCGATAATCAATGTAACCATCGATTACCAAAAAAAAATGTTTCCCCTCCATCCTGCATCCATAGTATCCTTAGCGACAGCACAGCGTTAAGGGGAAATTCCGACGCTTAGGGGAAATTCCTACGCTTAGGGGAAATTCCTACGCGGTAGGGGAAATTTCTACGCGTAGAAATTGTTTGCATCTCACTTTCACCCTCCCTTCGCTCGCTTTCCACGGTATTGCTATCTAATGCCAACGTCACGTCTAACTGTAATTTAAGAGGGCGACTAGGTAAAACGGCCCGGTTACACGGCCCAGTTACAGGGCCCGTTTACAGGGCCAGGTTACAGTGCCCGTTTACAGGGCCAGGTTACACCGCCCGTTTACAGGGCCCGTTGACTGGACCCGGTTACAGGGCCCGGTAACACGGCCCGTTTACAGGGCCCGGTAACACGGCCCGTTTACAGGTCCCGGTTACAGGGCCCGTTGACTGGTCCCGGTTACAGGGCCAGGTAACACGACCAATTTACAGGTCCCGGTTACAGAGCCCGTTTACAGGACCCGTTTACCACGGCCTGGTAACACGGCCCGTTTACAGGGCCCGGTAACACGGCCCGTTTACATGGCCCGGTTACAGGGCCCGTTGACTGATCCCGGTTACAGGGCCCGGTAACACGAACAATTTACAGGTCCCGGTTACAGAGCCCGTTTACAGGACCCAATTACCACGGCCTGGTAACACGGCCCGTTTATAGGGCCCGGTAACACGGCCCGTTTACAGGGCCCGGCAAACGGCGGTAACACGGCCCGTTTACATGGCCCGGTAATACAGCCAATTTACAGGTCCCGGCTTCAGGGCCAAAGCTTATGGATGTAGTTTTATTGTTGATTTTATTCTACGTCGGTCATTTTCATCACGTGAAGCACAACCTTTCCGAAGAGTAAATGCAATGTTCGATTCGAAATTGTACCCAAAATCACGAAAACATTTCATTTCCTTCCTATTACAAACTTTGAATGAAACTGTGTAGATTTCCGCTTTGCTTTGTTTTATTTTCCAGCCAAGTAACCATCGATAATCAATGTAACCATCGATTACCAAAAAAAAATGTTTCCCCTCCATCCTGCATCCATAGTATCCTTAGCGACAGCACAGCGTTAAGGGGAAATTCCGACGCTTAGGGGAAATTCCTACGCTTAGGGGAAATTCCTACGCGGTAGGGGAAATTTCTACGCGTAGAAATTGTTTGCATCTCACTTTCACCCTCCCTTCGCTCGCTTTCCACGGTATTGCTATCTAATGCCAACGTCACGTCTAACTGTAATTTAAGAGGGCGACTAGGTAAAACGGCCCGGTTACACGGCCCACTTGCAGAACCCATTTACAGGGCTCGTTTACAGGGCCCGGTACCAGGGCTCGTTTACAGGGCCCGTTTACATGGCCCGGTTACATGGCCCGGTAACACGGCCCGTTTGCAGGGCCCGGTAACACGGCCCGTTTACAGGGCCCGGTAACACGGCCCGTTTTCAGGGCCCGGTAATACGGCCCGTTTACAGGACCCCGTTACACGGCCCGGTAACAGGGCCCAACCTTATGGAAGTAGTTTTATTGTTAATTTAATTCTGCGTTGGTTATTTTCATCTCGTTGCCACCTTTCCCAAGAGTAAATGCAATGTTCGATTCGAAATTGTCCCCAAAATCACGAAAACGTTTCATTTCCTTTTGTATGCCCAGAGAAAACGGAAACTATTTTAATACGATGGTGCAAACATCATCACGCATAGTGTACATGGTGTACACGGTGGTGCAAACATTATCACGCATACGGTATTTGGTTTCCCTTAGCAACAGCATAGCGTTTAAGGGGAAATTTCTACGCTGTAAAGGGGAACCTAACGCGTCAGCACAGTGCATCTCACTTTCGCCCTCCCATCGCTCGCTCACTTCTCGCTATTGCTATCTAATGCCAACGTTACGTCTAAGCGCAATTTGAGAGTGGATAGTTGGACAGCAGATTGTTAGCGGTGTAGTTCAACCGTACTATGTATCCTGCATTAAATTCATTATTTTTGGTCTAGTAGGCGTACTGTTCAGTTAGAGTTTCCTCGCTTACCAGGTATCATCGGCTCGGTAGTTCCTTCACAAGGGGAAGTTTCTGACAACAAGTGGGCCTTGAAACGCAAACCATTTCTTTCTGGATTGTGCGTAAAGTTTTCCTGTGTCCGTAGATAAACTGTCGATCCTCCATGATCATCTTGCATTGCTCCTCATCGGTGAAATACTTGATCATTGTTTAATTACTGCTCTCCCAGGGAGTCAAGATATGAACCCGATAGAATTTCTATGGAAGATCTTTGATGATTCTATTCGCAATTGGGCAATCTTCCATGCCACGTATACGAAAAAGTGTCATGGAATCAAAGGGATACCATAAAAATATTATATTTTCCAATCTTACCCTAGTTGGATTGTCGTTCATGTTTTTTTTTTAAGTTTTACTAGAAAATTTGAATGATACATAAGAATTGACCACATCTCTACCGTTTAAATTAATTTCTTTAGCCTATAAAATATGGGTTTTCCAAAATATACTCGTCTAGACCAGGAATCGACAAAGTTCGGCCCGAGGGCCAAATCCGACCCGCCAACTAATTTTATCCGGTTCGCAGTAAAATTTTAGTGCTTAATACATAAATCCCATCTCAATTCAAGTTTTTTTTCCCAAATTGAAGATTAAAATGGTTGAACGAGTTGTTCAATACCAGGTGACTTTCTCTTATACTTTTTGTTAGGCTTTTTTCTATCGTATTTGTATTATTGATCGTTTTAAAGTTTCCTAGCGTCGTGAGTCTCGTCCAAAATACAACGATAATAACTCGTTTCCATTCAAAGAATACCACTTGTACGTATACCCATTACGAGCTAAAGGCTCACAATTTTAAAAACATATCGAAGCAGAGTTTTTATTTAAATACTCAGAGAGTGGTACGCCAGTAAAACTAAGATATTTTAAAATCATTTGAGTACAGGATTTTTCAAGCACAAAAAGTAGTAAACAGTACAATAAACAAAAATTTATATTTTGATCAAAATTTATCGAAAATAAGCATAAAATGATTTAAAAAAATCAACGATAAAATTTCACATTTACAAAAACCTATTTTTTTAACTTTACTATTTAGAAAGTTGATTCAAGAGGGTTTAGTATTACTTTGAACATATCAAATCATCGTTTAAGGTATCCGGCCCGCGCTTTCGGTTTCTCTTTAATTGATTGGCCCTTTTAGGAAAGATGGTCCCCCCTTTTGTTTGCTGACCCCTGGTCTACACGACATCTTTTTTTACTCCCTGTTCACGGTTGATTGGCTCAATGTTGGTGTGCACGCATTATCCCTAAGGATGCATTGTAAGAATTAGTTCTTTGTATTTCTTGTCTTTCCGAGTCAAACGAATTCGCACGATCCTCAGTCGTTTTTCTTCTTTAGTACTTACTGCGACAGCCGAGCGGTAGCGCCGGATAGAAAATCGGTCGATGAACGCCGGGGATCACTACCTCGACGGCGTGGGTTCAAATCCTAATAGGGAACCGACCCTCCCCTGTACGAGAGGACTGACTATCCACGTACTCAAAGGGAAAAGTCTTCATGGGGCAGGTATGACCGAAGACGGTCGTTACGCCAATTAGAAGAAGAACTTACTGCTTTCAACAAATATTAAAGTCATGAACAATTGTAGCTATGTCTTGGTGCTGTGTTATAGTGTTGTTTATTCAGCCCGGTTCACATTGGCGTTCAATAGTTTCGAGTTACAGATTCTTACGAATAATGTTGATTACTTGAAGGACCAACTACAAGATGTAAAGCAAACTATAAAGAGTTCAGACTGAATCGGTCTGAAACGAGAGTTGCAACAACAGTACTGTTGTGCAATGCTGTTTGTACCGATCACCGACACATGTCAATCTCGCTGCGGTCCTTTGGTTACTTTCCGATGCACCGACGGACAGTCCGCTCCGTGGCCAGTTGACAGCAGCGTCATCTCAAGTCATTCTCAAGATCATTTCGCTCACGGAGCGTCCGTTTGCTTGCCCGCGCCGAGTGGTGAGGGTTTTTGAAAGACGATCTGCCACGAGACAGTCGGTGCGAGCAGGACGGAGTAGTACTACAAGTGTTCGTACGGGTAAAGCCCACCACGATCACCATTGGCCAAAGCAGGACGGACGCGCGATCGTTCAAGCCGCCAGCCTCGGTGTCGGTAGAAAATTTTATTTTTAACATCAGTCTGGGTCTTCGACGGCTTTCAGCCGCGTTCCTGGTTTGCCGACACCGTGAGCAAGCCCCCGGTCAGTGGCGGTGGTCAGTTTGGTCCACCAGGTCCGCCCGGACGTCGTCCTCGCAGTGCTCCGATCTTCGGTTGGTTTTTCGCTTGCCTTGACTTCTGGTGAACTCCTGGCGCTTCCATTACATCGTGCTGAGCGTGGCGCTCCTTGGCGACGCAGCGAAGCTGCTAAGAAAAAGTGTCCTTTCGTTGAAAATTATGTGTTGTTGGTGATGTACGTGAATGTTGGCAGCAAATTTCAGTGAAGGAAAAGAGAGGCTTTGCTGTGTTCTTAAGAAAATGGTGACAAATATGGTGGATTTCTGTGAAAAACGAAACGGTGTTTGAATAAGTCACTAGTAAGCCCTTACCGTTGGCTCGCAAACCCTTGTTTCTGTCTATATTTAAGATCACCAGCCAGCTCTTCCGCCCAGTGGCCCTTCCTTCCAGGTGAAGGTCGGATTTTCGCGGAATATTTACGACCATTTCGCGTCGATGGTGCTGAGTGGAAAAGGAAAAGTGGGAGCCGAAAGGCGATTCAATTTCATTGATAGAAAAATTGTGACGACACCGGATCGATCACGCAGTGCTCGAGAGCAAAGGGAGGCGAGCCGATCGTGGGGCCAGATTAAGGGCTGACCGCCACGTAGAGGGTGTGGGGAGGCGATGAAAATGACTGACGGGGTGCTGTCAGTTATTTTCGGTGCAAACGACCACCATCTTTGTGATGATTTTGTGTCTCATTTTAATCCATTTCCCAAGCATTTCTTTAGTTTGTGATTATTTCGTACTTGTGCCCCAAAAAGTAAAGTTTTAGCAGCGACTTTGTGCTCGGTGGAAGACGGTGAAACATCGCAATGAATCGAAAGCATTCGCAGTGAATGAGACGAAATCGCTCCCGTGTGCCCGCGGAAGATATGTGATCGCCCGACATATTTATATATATTTTCAAAATGCTGCTAATTAAATGGCACAAAAATACACCACACTGTGGTCTGCGCTGTTTGTCCTCGTGAAAATGTGTCGTGCGTGAGACGGCAGCAGGCAAGCCTCGAGCGTGTCCCGTTTGTGTGTACACACACATGCAGCAACGCGAACGTCCCGTGTTAGTTCCCAGATTGTTGGGTGTTTTTTTTATCTCTTCTAATATTTCGTCAACGTGTTTGGTTGCAAGTGGCGACAGAGAACGGTCGTGATCGAGTGAATTCATGCTGAATGTCTGTTTCCTCGGGTTGTTTTTCTCTGACCAACGGGCGCTCAGAATAATTCTCCCAAGGGCAAAGTGAAAATTAAAACAACCACGTTTGAGGTTGAATTTGGTGTAGTGAGAAACAAACTACACACTCCATCGGGTGGTTAAGTGGAAACGGAGAGTTTAAATGTAAATCCAGTTCTCGAAAAAATAACTTTGTTCGTGAACCATCTTGGATAAGTAAGGAAAGGAGAAGAATCTACAAGGCAACAACATGTTGGGTCACAAGAAGCATCACCATAAGCGGCATAACACCACCTACAAGCCACCGTTTATGCGCAAGCGGAGGGTAAGTATAAGCAGGTTGCTATTGTATAACAATAATAAAAGTGTAAGGATCGGCGAAAAAAGAACTAATGCTTATAAAATTCATGCCGAAACCAAGGAAGTCGTGTGAGAAATTAAAATGATGGCCAAACAACGCGACAGTAAAATGGAAACACCAGAGTTGGATGGGGGGAAAGCGCGTTAAAATTTGTTTTTCCTTGTCGCGGTGAAGGAAAATAAAATACCGAGAAAACCTGGTCATCTTCCCCCCCCCCCCTTTCTCCCTTTTTCCCGTCTCAAGGTCCACAACCCACGACAATGTCGGCGAGTGTGTGTGATGAATTGGAAGGATCATTTCTCCGCTTTATCCCGACCAAACACACGCCGCCAAACTCACACTTCCCGTTTGGAAACCTTGGTGTTTTTCTCCCGAGACCAGAGGGGTGCGGGAGCCCTCCCACTCACCTCCATCACCCGGCGGCTACATAAATCACTGAGCTGAGCGGAGAACATTGATCCGGCTAGTGGTGAAAAGTAGTGTTGGCTTTTGCCATTTTTATCGTCGCCCTCGCGAAACTCTCGCTTTGAGACGGATGAAGGTAGATTTTCCGTGAAAAGAAAAACAAATATAAAACATACCAAAGAGAGAAAGAGAGAGCGGGATGCGGGGAGCGAGTGAGAACGTGCATGCAGCGCAAGAGTGGGTGTCGAATGGGTCGAAATTCATTCATGCTTTCAAATTGCACCCACCACAGACACGCTTCCAACTCTCGCCAATACAAGCATCTCGTTCCTTCGCCTTCGCGCTTCGGGGTGATCCGGGAAAACGAAATGGAAACCAAAGGGACGAATGCTGAAGGGAACGTTAGCTGGGTGGTGAACTTGTATTTGTATTTATCTGGGATTCGGTATGTGGGACTCGGTGTTTGTGTGTGTGTGTGCGGATGGATGTTAAACTTGTCCTCGAATTTGTCACCTCCTTCACCACCGTGGGGTGTTTCTTTATGTTACTCGCACCCTTCTTTGGTTGCTCCACCAGGGATTTGCGATACCAGGATCGTTTTCTACACCCACCCAACGTTGGCGTTGGTGCAGCTGAATCATTCAATGGAATTCTCCATACGCTATGGTATGCGGGCAGCTGATCGTTCGTTGTTCGTGTGAATGAAATCGACGTCACCGAATGGGTGCACAAAACTCGCCCAAAAGGCAAGCGGGCGAAACCGCACCGCAAATGCACATCGTTGACGCAATCCCTGCTAGCGATTGTCGTCAGTGTGCGGAGTTTTCCAAGAAAACCCGCTTACCCTCCGCGAGCCCACTCTTTACTGTCCCAGTCCCGTTTCGCACTTGACACCATATGTCACATTTGAAATCTCTCTCGAACGAACGGTTTTTGCTTCTTCTTGTTGCATTAGCATGAACAATGCGTTATGTGCCTCATGGGTGAATCAGATCGAGTGCCAAATCTTCGTACGACTCGTTTTGGAAAAAAGGACACCTTAAACAATCTCCGCACAAACGTGACACGCCAGGGCCACGAAAGATGTAGAACGAGCATATACGCATTGTCATTATTCAATCTCGACCATGACTCATGCTTTGGTAGCCTTAAGTTGGAATAAACCTTGAAAGTGGTCAAAATCTGTTTCTTTTTCCTCTGAAATAAAAATTTAATCTCTGCTTGAAATCGGTTGGCATCACCCAGGCCGCGGTCTAAAAACAGTTTTACCAAATTGGTTTCGTGCTCAACTTGACGACATGGGACGAATACATAAGCATTGGCTTTGTATTCAATGTTTTAATGTCGCTTGATTCCAGGCCTAGAATTAAGTCATTGGCCAATAATACCGAGTGGTTAGCATGTACTTTTACAACAGTTAGACTTTCAAAATCCATTTTTCCCATTAAAACTTGAATTATGAGAAAAATTGGTAATTGAAATTTCTTAATACTTTTCAGCAATGGTTTATAGCAGACATAAAATCAATAATATCTCCAACTGTAAGTAATACTAGAGTATTTACTTTGAACTTCTTTGTTATTCCTTGCACTTCCTTAACAAAAGTGCAAAGTATGTAATGGTTCGGAAAAGAACACTATATCCGTTCTTACACAAACGCAAGCATCTATTCACTATTGAAGAGCGGCAAACCATTTCATGGTGCCATATTTTCGGGTGACGCTTGAGTGCTGCAGTGTTTACTCACGAACAATAGAAATAAATGTGCAGTAACTGCACGGAACCATTGTCGTCAGCAAAAGTCTAGAGTGTCTTTGTCTAGCACCGAGTGTTCTTTCTCTCACATGTGCGGTCATAATGTAAAATTGTGCCATCACGGAAAGCATTGCGTCAGTTACAATGCTGTTCCAAAGAATAAAATGAATTTTACGATTTAAAAACTCTTCAAAATCAATAAACTTGCTCATAGAGGGATCCTGTAGTAATGGATAACTAATTTTATTCTACCATATCCTTGATATTTAGTAAAATTTACAGCCACATGTTTAGATTGCAGTTCAAATGTTATCAAACTTCGTGTTAATTTGAATGACTTACTGATTATTTGAAAATGGTTAATGTTGTAGCGTTAAATAGAAATGAACAAGAAGTCTAAAGTGAAATAAAGTATTTTAAGTTTCATATGATTATTTTTGTTAACAAAATTCTTATATGAACAAAAGATTCACAAATCAAATTAAAAAATCAGCATTGTTTTCTTTGTTTTTCTTCCTTTTCTTAGTTTTTGCTAAAATTTTCTTTTCTCTACTATCTAACTCAAGTTTTTTAAAAGATCTCCGGAAGAGTTTTGGAAACTTTCGGATAATCTTTTTATATTTATCTTGCATGGAGATGCCTGGTTATTCATAAACAAAGAAAATCTCTCCATTTTTTTCTTCATGACACAGTTTTCCTAATGGGTCAATGATAAAGCACAAGATTTACATTGCACCTAGATGCTTATCAAGTAAAAATATGTCAAGGATTTGAAAAACACAATTCAGATCAAATAACATTGAGGCAAAAAACAAGGAAAAATCTTATCTGAGGGTTGATGCACGATCGGAATAGAGGCCACGAAAACGTACAATGTCTCAACTGACACACACCAATGCGAATCTTTCACTTTCTTTCTTTCAATCATCCTGTACGTTTTCCACAAGGCAGCAAACATCGTAAATCAGATCTGAAATGATGAAAGCTAATCAATGTTTTGTGAATTTGGTTACATACTATTTTCCCTCCCAAACTGTAAATCTTTTCTAAAGGAAAAGCGGCTTTACGTCGTCACAAAATGCCGGTCCATTTAGCATCATTCGCTCGACAGTTCGAAGGTTTAGCTACAACCTGCTTGCGAAGTGGTTGACATGACTGGTGGTTCAATATTTATAGCGCCAACACCTGATGACGAGAGAGCCGAGCTGATTACGAGAGGGCCGGAAGGATTAAATGAGTGCAAATGAGCAATGGGGGCACATTAGCGATTGAATTCAACTAGCGTATGTGAGCGAAAATGGAGGAAATATTCATGCTTTCCGCCACCGCGTGAACTTTCATCGCCTGCGATTCGGTCGTTTTCAAACTCAATGGCGTAAACATCGTAACCTATGCTCAAGCGGCACGTTTATCTCATGGGTCATCCCTCTCTGGTTTCTTTCCTCCTTGTCCCACCTGACGTTTGTGGTGTGGTGGTTTTTGCTCCGTGGCCAGATGCGGCCACGCTTAATGGAGCCGGCACGCCACGGCTTTGACTTTTCAACGTGGCACATGGCCCGGATCGTAATGCATCACGCATGGAATGGCGATTGATGTGGATCGAGTTTTCGCAAACACTGGACGCTGAAAGGAAAGACCGCGGAAAACGCGTGGGAAAACGCGCGGGACGAACTACCTTCCACTCTGATGCTGCTCGATCGACGAGTGATCGGTTGGGTTCGGTTATAGCCGGAAGGGAAAGCGACAAGGCACGCGCACGGCCATGAGCAAGATCGTTCGCGCGGGTACGCTATGATTTATGAATTGGTTTAAAGGGAAAACCACACGAGGTTGCGGCATCGCCCGAGACAGGCGCGTCCGTGTTGCTGGACAAGATAGAAGAAAAATTTTAAAATAGCGATGCCAACATGGCGTGAAACGGAACCGAACGATTAAAAGCGAGCACACACAAACGATGGCCACGAAGGTGACCGTGAGACCGGGAAGGAACGTCTTTTCCGCGTCAAACCGGGTCCGACTTCGCTTCGGTCAAGAACGCAATAATTGACCGAGTGATGCCGGCTGGCAGACCATGTTTTTATTTTTATTTTCCTTGACGGGATGGAAATGAGTGCGCTGATGGAAAAATGATGTTGGTTGATGAGTTTTGAGCTGTATTGACTGCATTTACTATACCGGTATCTTTCGCGTTAGAAGTGGTTGGGTGAAAGAAGCGAGAAACATTTTCTTAATCATTTAATTAAGTTGGTGTTGACACCAACAATCAACATAAATAAGCTGGGCAGCGATTTACCAGTTAGAGCCAAGGCTGGTCAACAAACTGCCAAGAGCAAACGTTGCGAAGTTTCGAAAACTCAAAAAACCTTTATACGAACAGAGACCCAAATATTTTTTACAAAAGAAGAAATAAACAAACTTTTCTCACAATTTCTCCTTTTGAAGATTTTGTGTATGTAGTTCATACGTTATTTTACCCAACTACGTAACTTAGCTTTGAAAAGATACTTATCGTCCTGATTCCCATTATTTATATAAAATAACAAAGTAAAATTAAAACTTAATCTTAAAGTATCTAAAAAAAAACATTTAACAGAAAAAATAAGTTTCGTCTGAGGAATTCACAAATTGGAATTGAAAAATAGTAGTTAGACCGATTCTCGTTTATAGCATCACCCCTATTTTTCGGACTACTAACAGTGGATGAAAAAGTCGATGTATTGTATTGTTTCATCTGTACCAAATCATTCCCTTTTGAAGAAAAAATCATTTATTGTTGAAATGCTTAACAAAAGCTCAAAATAAAGTACTTTTTAATAATATTGAATACATTCTGTATTTCCAAAGTATAACCACGTCAGTAAACCTTGTTTTCAAATGTCTTTTCCTTTGCGATGCATACTATGTGCTGCTGTAGTAAAGCTTTTGTTAAATCTAAAGCCCTCCATTTGCACATTCTAGGCTGAATATTGGAGTAACTAGGAAGGTTGAAACCCGCTCGCAATCATCCAGCCTTCCAAACCATCCAATTGGTTAGCTTCCTGGTTTGTTCTAGGCGAGCCACTTTACGGTAACAAGGGCATCCAGAAGAAGAGGTGAAAAAGCCACTCACCAAAGGTATAGAATATATGCAAAACAATCACGGGCATGAGCTTAAGAAGCAAAACTGTTGTGAGGCTAACGGAGTAAATGGTCGGCTAACGGGATTGCTCAGCATAGTCACAATTTAGTTTATTTTTTCACCCTAGACGCCGTTGTGAAAGTATATAAAAAGAAAAGTGGCTCTCTCAGTGGAAGTTCCCAAGGCTAGTTTGGCATGCATTTGCCATTTCTGCGACCAAAACAGCGACAAGCTGGCTGCATCAATTTGCGTCCGTGACTGGATTGTAAAGAAAGTGAACGAATTAGGCACGCAACGTGTGCGCTATGTAGCTTACTTTCCAGCAGGATTCTATATGTTTTTATACATTTCGAACAATTCTTTTGTTCTCAAAATCACCCTAAGCCGATTTTTCAAGGTTACGTTCAAAGTGACCAGGCGTCTCCATTCCAGCAACTGTTATAAAATTATCTGAATTTGTAAAATAATTCCTTCTGAGTCGTTTAGTATTCCTCCAGAAAATTATTGATTATTTATTATCTGGTACTACTCCAGGCATATACTCTGAAGCGTGATGCTCCGCATAATTGATTTAGATATTTAATTGGCGGAGTTAATACCAAATGCGTTTCTCATTTTAGAATATTAAATTATCCTTCTCCTTTTCTCACTCATCACCGATAAACACCGATTTATTATCTTCTAGCTTCAACTACCAACAACTCCAGTGGAATTGAGTTGCACACGTTCCAATGGCAATTGAAAAATTTGCCAAATAATGCATTTGCGAGAACGTCTTTTTGTAAAACTGAATTCATTTGTATTTTGCTTCATCCCACTCATAAACTCACAAGCATTTATTAAATATCCGTGTTTCTACACGACCCCATGGCTGTATCCATATGCATCGCAGAAAAACTGGCAACTGTTCATTATCTGTATTCTTCGACTAGCTTTCCACAAATTTCTGCCCGTTTGCTGCTAGAAGAAGCGAACACTTACACACACAAGTCGCCGGCTTGCTTTGGCGTCCCGCATCCGGTCTCGGAGGTCCGGTGGGAATTCATGTCCTCATTTTACAGCGTTACGAGCCCCGACGTATGGGTATCATCCGTGATTTCCCCGGGACGGTCGGGGTGACGATTGGAAAAGCTATTTCGCCAGTTTGACCAAGAAAAAAGGGGTCAGGGTGGAACGTACGTCGGAAGCGAGGGGGAAACGGGAGTTGGGCCACAAAATCAGCATTGCAGTAAACGGAAGAGTAAAACCGGGGCCAAGAAACCCCGTGCCCCCATGCTCCGCACGAGCGATCGAGCTGTAAGCCGACCGGCCCGGTTCGGGTTTGTCTTTCGGGGTTATAACAATTCAGGCAAGGGGCAAGCAACGGGGAAAGAAGACCGACCGCAAACCGGGTTGAAGGCAACCGACAACAACCACCACCAGACAAAACGTATCCCGCTGCTAATGCCTTCGGTGCTTCACACGAGCGCGTTTCGTACGACGACCCGCAGTCGGATCAAACGGAACGATACGTTTGCGAGCGCATCAAATATCGATAAAATGAAATCATAAAAATAATTTGTAAATGATATCAGAAGCATATTTACGGCGGCCACAGTATCGACGGGCTCCGTTCCACGGACGGGGAAAGGCGGCGGGAAACCCGTTCGCCGGGGAAACTTGAGGCATGATTTGCTCTAATAATATAAACCGATGAGCCATCTTCCAGATGACGATGGTCCGATCGACGCAAATAAGAAATCATCAAATTGCTACACCACAAAGAGGGCGAACTTGACAATACCCTTTTCTGGGCAAACACATTTTCTATGAACATTTTTTTTTAAATGGATCTTATATTTTCTAAATTTATTTTATATTTTCCAACCACTCGAAACGCTGTCGCTTCTTTCCGTCACCTAACGTTAGTTAAATGTGGTGCTACTTTGAACAAACCCAAAGAAAGTCTCTCAGTGGAAAAGTGGTTGCTTTACCCGTTTGCCTTTTATTTTCATGTGGTTTAAAGCAGCCTCTTAATGACGCAACCTCGTGTGTGAGCTTGTTCCATCGTCGCAGTAACGGTGCGTGCGCTCGCTACACACAAACGCCACACACGCACACACACTTAGTACAGCCTACACTACTGCAGATAAAAGGCTCCAGAAAGGTGCCCAAAGTGCAGTCCGGAGTGTCACGTTTTTATCGTTAATTGTAAGCGTCTCCTGCCTCCCAATCCTGTATGCCATGCTAGTGACGAAAGCTTTAGTTAGGAGAGCGGTCCTACTTCAAAGCGATTGCATCTGAGTTGTGCATGTGGCAGTGTGTGTGTGTGTGTGTCTGTTCTGTGTATCGTTAAAGTGGTTGTTCCCGTGAAGTGCACGGAGGAGAGCGGTAGTAAAACAAGCTACAAAAGGCGACGGCAAGGCTACACGGCTGGACGAACACAGCCAAACAATCCTTTATCGTTCGGCTCGGTTGTCGTAATGAGCATATCTCGGTCGGTTTTCAACGGCGGTGAGAAAGTTCACTCACAACAAGCTTAGATAAATAGCTCTCAAGGTTCAGCAGCTTGCTGAAGGCATTACTGCGAGCGATATCTTTGCTTGTATATATTTTTTTCAACACTTTTTTTAACTCAAACATTCATCTTTATAGTCGGTAGGTTCTCTTTGCTAGTGATTTGTTTCTTTTTTCTTAGGCCACTTTCTCTATTTTTCCTGTCAACATTCTCTCTGTTCCGTTCTCGTGTCCGTGGATCGATACGCGCATGCGTTTCATTCAATCTTGCCTGCGTCAAGGTACAGGGTGACACGGGATACGAAAGGAACCATTGGATTTAATTTCGTTTGTTTACCTCCGAATCCAACATACGGACAACGAGGTCTCCCAAAATGTTGCAACATGAGATAAACATACTGTTTTTAAAATTTGTTTTTGATGTATTTTATTGCGATTAAAGTTCATATTTTAAGTCTTATTAAAACCCATTACAAAATAACCCACATAGTTGAATATAATTTATAAGAGAACAACAATTTGAGTTAGTACGTTCTAAACCTCATTCAACTTACAAAAACAAAAAAAATCATACAAACAATATTCTGAGGCAATTAAATATTTTCAGATGCAAGTACCCTGTGCTGGTCGATTGTCAAAATCAGTAATTTTGAAACCGAAATAAAAGCTGCCTCACCAGCATTATAAAGGCTACATATACATACTCACAATATTGTCAATCGACGTCGGCCGAGCACGTATTTATAGGGGTCTTCTCACTGTATCAGGCGGAGAAACATCAGCTTGAGCAAGAGAGCAAGGAAAGAAAAACATATGAGCAAGATAGCCGGGTTCGGGGGAATAGTGTCACATTTTTATGCCGTACCAGGCGCCTCCATTTCGAGCTCCTCCATTCCTCCGCTCCATCGGAGCGTGACGCCGCGCACCGATAACGTCGTCCCTACGAGTTCACCATCGTTAAGACACCGCGATTCATAGTGAGCAACTGACAGCATTTACTCGTGCCTGGTGAGAAGCGTTTCGTGAACAGTGAGAGAAAACCGTAGTGCCTGTGTGTGTGTTTATGTGTAAGTGAAAATAGAGAAAGAGAGCGTTCCGTAACCGTATAGCAGTCAGCCGTAGTGCCAGCAGCGCTCGATGAAGAAGAGAATGAAAAAATAAGTTTCAGTCGAACCAACCAGCGGAGGAAAAAGTGCGTTCAGGGCAAGGCACATTTCGTGTGAAAATCGGTGAAAATCTTACGGAAAAATCATCCTACGATCAATGTTTCCTACACGGTGTTCTTCGGTTCGGAGTGTATCGTGAAAGTGTGTTTTTCCGTGCCGTTAATATTCGCTAGTTTCCCGTTGTTTTATATTGAGCCATCGCTTTTCCATCGCGTTGACGTGGACGGTTTGGATCAATTCATCTTGTAGCCGTGGTGGACCCGTACCCTGGATTTATTTGGTGCAATCTTCTTACCGCATACCCCTAAAAGCGAATGTTTTCAACACTATTCACAACCAAATTCACCAGAAAAGGATACAACAGCGGCCATACTGAACTCGTTTCGCACATCCCGTAGGGTGTGTGAATTTTTCCAGGGGATTTTTCCAGCGAGCCGAGACGCGCCTGTCCCCGTGACGTGGTCCGTGTGCAAGGGAGCATAGGATATGTTTGTGTGTGCGCGTTGCCGTTCAAAAACAGCAGCAGCAGCAGCAGCCTCGGTGTTCGGTGTGCATAAAAATGAAGATATATTTTCACCTCCAAACAAACGCAACCTTTTTGGGTTAGGTGAAATGGTCCCCGTTTCCGAAACATAACCTCAGTGAGACATACTTTTCGGAGTGAAATGCGAAATCTTACCCTTGATACATAGAGGTTTTAAAGTTTAGCTAGTGAAAATGTGTGGAATGGAGATGAAACAATTTGTGCTGTAGGAATATTCAATTCTATCGCGTGTTGCAATAAACAAGGGAATAACCCTCCCATCTCACGCACGATGCGGAAATCAAAATCCAATCACGAGGAAATTGAGCAGCGAATTTTGCAACCTCTTGTGTGGATGTGTTTCGTGGCCACGAACGCGCTTGTGTGTTAGGCCGTGGGGCTCCGCGATTCAACCACGGCAGAGCCCAGCGTTACTGTGTGGAAATGTGTGCGTTTGCGCGCTGGCCCTCTGTGTTTGTGTGTTTGTGTATGTGTGCGTGTCTGTTTGTGTATCTATATGAAAGCATAATGATGATGGAGACCTCATTTGGAGGACACGGAATCCGCACGACGAGGCCAATTTTCCGTGGCCTATGAAATTAGGAGAACATCCATTATTGAAATAATGTACATCAAACCAAATGCTTGTCGTGAACAGTTCATCCATATTACGATGGTTTCCTTTGAGTGATGAATAAAAAATGCAAAATCATTGACGCCTGAAACAGTCAGCCATATATAAAGCACTCTTCGTCGCCCAGCAATTTGGCCCATTTCTCGCGAACGCATCTGAAATCAATCTCTAAAGATTTGGTTGCGTACCCGCCTCTTCTAGGGGCTTCCGACTGAAAGTTTCCAAAAATAGTCGGATTGTTTATAAAAACCGATGAAAAATGGACTGCGAGTGGATGCCTTGTTTCACCACATCACGATTGTGGGCAGGGAAGGAAAGGGCAAGATAGAGAGCAACGGCGGAAGATCAGGCAAGTCATATCGAGAGAGCGAGAGAGAGAGAGAGGGAGAGAGAGAAACGGGGAGCGAGCGAGCGAAGGAAAAAAGCAATAATGAATCTTTTCCAACACTGATTGAAGTAAAAAGTGGTGAGACTAGAAGAAAGGGCGAGTGGATGAGATAGTCAACATTCCTCACTGGCTCCTGGCGAATCCGTTAGAAGACAATCAACAACAGTAGTATATTGTCTTAATTTAAATTTTATTAGCTTGCTCTTCTTTTTTTCAAAACAATTTTCCTTATTTTAATAAATTTTAGAATGCAGAATAAATCATAAGTCTCATGGTCATGGGAACAGGCAAGGCAAAGTGACAGCTTTATTTCATTTGATGTTTTGGTTGATACTCACAGCACGCCTCACTTCACGTTTTTCGTTCCCGGTCATCCTTCTCACCAGCTGTGTGATGAGGTCTGTTTTTCTCATTCTCGTTCATGATCGTCCACTCTCCGTCGACGGTTTTCTGTTTGTTTTCCATTCGCTCGCTCCAGATGTTTTTACCATCCGTGTAGTAAAATTTATTCTCTGGAGGGGAGTCTTCAGCTGAGACAACCCCTTGCAATGGGAGAAATTTACCCTCACGAATCAAGTCGCAGCATTTCTCAGATATGCGAATGAACCATTTCGGACAAACCGGATCCTCATCACGATTGCTCCACGAATGAATTCCAATACCGTGTCAGTTGCAGTTTGAGTCCTTGTAAACACATGTAACATGCACACTCACACACACACCGTGCGTTGTAAACATTCGCCAATAATCGACCTACAAACTGCTGGTAAAGCTGGCTGCGTGCGGATTGCAACCAGAACTGGCAACAGAAGCGGAACCGAGCGGCTGCTGTCAGTGCGAGTTCGGCTTTCTGCAAACACGGAGGTCAACAACAGAGCTTCAAGGAACTGTATTGTGAAAAACAACTCTCAACGCCTTGTACTTTTGTAGTCGGAATATAAGAAAGATTTTAATAGACATGAAGGACAATTCTTATAAGTAGTTTTCGTCAAGGTGATTTATTCCCTTTTCGGTTCCAAGCAGGGAAGTGAAATTGTGTCATGGTTTCCAGCGGAAGTAATCTCTTGTGACCACACTCGTCGGCGTGGCGCCAGCTTTTCCCTCCCTCCTGAGAGGGTTGCAACCGTTTTCAAAAGAAGAAGTGATCAAATAAGTGATTCAGCTACTAAATGATGCACGGCCACATCTTGCACCAGTGAGAAACGTCCGCTGCAGCGGCTGTGGAGTGTTTTTCTGACGACCAGCATTGGAAAACACACTGAGTGAAACAAACGAAAAATCGTTCAGTACAGTTTCCGTTGTTTGACTAATGGTACTCGTTGAATGCACTATCGATCCGAAGACGTGGTACTGAAGCGAATGACTGCCTGCATCCTGTCAACGCTAGGGCCAGTGGAAAACATTATTTAAAAGGCAACCAGTTTCGCGGCCGGAAGCAGCTTCCGGGACAGCTTCAAACGGCGCCGACCGCCAACGGAGGCGCCTCCCTGCGCGGGCAACCGGGACGCCACACGAGACGCTGCACGTGACGACGGGAGACGCGCGGCACGCCGGTCATCTTGGAGCAGCACGCTAGCCGCCGCCACCGACACCGGAATAGCACCGAAAATATCCGGTCTAGAAGAAGATTGGCGGCCTGAACGGCCCATGGTTCAGCGAGCCTCATCGGATGCCCCTTCCGTGTCCGGGGGGCATCGGGAGTCGCGCGGCATCGGCCTCGGGCTGGGCTACACCTCGTACCAGAGCGCCGGCTACAACAAGCTCTTCACGCAGGTTAGTTCCGATCAGATCCCGGACGGTCGGGCTGCTCGGAAAAACACACTCGGAGGGAAACACCGGCATCGCGATGTCAAGCGAGTGGAACTTGTTTTGATTTCAAAAGATCTTGTTTTTTAGGACAGCTGAATAACCTAAAATTCAGTGTTCACGCAAAATAAATCATATTTTAGTGAGATGTTTGAGTTGGGTCCTGTATACGATTTATACGACTTTGAAATATTAACACTCAAAAAATGTACAATCCTAGGGAAAAGAAGAAAATTATCCATCAATGCATAAAATGCACTATAATTATACAATTTCGTAATTATTTCGTATTATAAATCGTAATAATTGAAATCTTTGTTCTTTTATGACTTTAATTACAATATAAAACGCAAACAGCTCAAACTGTTACAGACAGCAATCATGCTAGATTTTGCCTGATCTTTCGTGATATTGAAACAAGTTTTTAACAAAGTTTCTGCCATTGACCATTTTTTCATCTGGAAGGTTTTTAAAACTATTACAATGAACTTGTTAGGACTCATCCTAACGAGTGCCGATGAAACAGGAACTTAAAGGATTTATGAGTTGCCCCCCTTCCCCTATTCATATCATCGACCCGGAGGCGCGGGCCGATCCCAGGGATTATCGATCGGCGATCAGTCAGCGGATCGCCGAAGTTCCCTTTTTCGGTGTTGTCATCCGCCGTTGGGCTATCTTTTTTTAGCCGAATTGACAGCTGGCGTTTGGAATGAAAACTGTTGTTAACAGAGCTAGTTAGCATAATCTCAGCGTTCGTGGAAAAAAAGATCGTGTCCAACTGGCCCATCATGAAACAAACATGTGAAATGAACGAGTGAAAACGTAAAGAAAATAAGCCTTTAATATCATAAACAACGGGGTATTTTCCGATCAAACTCAACTCTAGCTTTAGCATAGAATTTGTTATTAATTTATCGATGTTTTATATTACAACCCCGTAAATAAAGGCTCGTGGGTCCCCCTCATACTGCTCCCCTAGTTTGATTTTGAAACCAAATGTTAACGGTTTACACAACAGTTCAAACAAGCATAAAGTGTAAAATCACGAATTTATATATCACTCATTGCATACCTTTTTGTGCAACGTTGTACCTGACAGGTGAAGCGACGACCGCAAAACGATGGCCTCATTTGCTCTTTTACCAAAATGTGTGCTAAAGTTTTGCTAAGCGTCTTTAATTTTCCTAAGATAGTCTGGTGCGGATGGGAATCGTAGAGTCATTACGAAATGTTAAATTCATTCCTTTATTATTGACGCCATGCATTATGTATTACATTTTCCAACGCTTTGGAAAATGATAATTTTAAGTGTTCGTTTGCCACTATTCAATAGAAATGTTTTTAAGGTAATGGAAGGATTCTTAACTGGGTTGTTGAAATGGATTGCATTTAGCGTATGTTTCTATTTTTATTGAAGACAGAAATAGCTTAATAAACCATACAACATACGGATTTTCTTATGTCACGTTTCAAGTGTGTGAAAATCAACCGTCGTGTATTTGACTGGCTAAAAATAGAACGCTGTTTACGCAAGTACCATTCAAAGTACATTTCCTTATTTGGTTTAATTAAAATAGAAAAACATCGCCTAAAATGTGCTCCTTCCCTTCGAATGAATCATTATCCAAAAGGCGTCGTTTAGCGTCAGCGGGAGCATTGAAGTGTTTGTCAAAGTTATTTTTAATGTGTTCCAAGAAATTTCCAACGCACGTCCTACCCGAACCCAAAGGCGTATGTTATGGCAGTGGTGTATTTTTAAGCGGGTTTTTGCGAATCAACTGTCACGTTCAAAATTGTCAGCTTTTTCAACCCACTCTGCGAGTGTGTATGTGTTTGTTGGCGATGGAAAATAATTTACCGCCCCATCCCAAATAATATTGACACTTTGACATCGGGGTCGCACCGGTTTGCCGCAAAAACTATTCCACCCTTTCCGGCCAATCGGCTTACAGGCAGTTTGTTTTCGATTTGGTTTCCAAAAATTCGATTCGAAGAATGTCGCGGCTGTCATCTGCCCGGCTTGGCTTCGTATAATAATCCTCCTCGAGTTTCTGGCACTCGCTTAGCGAACCCTATTTTCATGTTTGTCACCCGCAATCGTACGTTTTGTGGATGCATACTCAAATCGACCCGTATGTGCCCGACCACAATTGGCCTCGATTGGCCGGATAATTACCTTTCGCTGCCGAAAATAACCCTGCCAGCCGTGTCATTTCCGTGCCCAACCTGTTCAAGCCGCACTGTCAAACATTTCCAGTGTAATATCATTGCCGAAAAACGAAAAAGCACCCGCCGAAACATCTTACCGTCTTTGGACGAGGGGTGAATTTCAAAACTGGCCGCTGACACACTGGCAAGCAAATAGATAAATTTATCTATCATTCGCCAACAAACCTAAGGTCGATTTCCCGTATTCCTCTGGCACGATCGATAGCACTACGCGGCGTGGAGCGGTCGGTGGGTTACCGACTCGTAGAAACCGCCAAGAAGCAACCGGCCCAGACTGTGGATGTCAAAATTAAGCCAACCAAATAATGAAAACGTAAAGAAAAAGCACGGCTCACACAGGAAGCCTCATCCGTCGTGCGCCAAAGTGCATTCCATTTGCCGGGAGCCCCATTCTTGACAACGAGTCACACAGGAAATCCAATTACGGGGCAAGTCCTGTTTGGGCGTGCTGCGATTCTATGTAGTTTTTGTTTGTGCTAGGGCGACCGAAAATATCGCCATCCGGGTGGCATACTCTATCCTTCCCGGCTTGCTTTCTTCCTTCCGTTTCTCGAGGGGGTGGAAGGGGGACTTCCACGGCAAGCACATATCTTCGGATTGTCGTCGACGGAGCTTTACGTGCCACATTCTTTCTCTCCCTCTACATCAAGAAACTCTGGTACGTGTTGCAACCGCAAGGACGACGATGCAAAGCGGCGATAACGTTGTAAAGGGAGGAACCGAGTTTTCTGCATTTCTTTACCTGCCTGGCAAGACCACCGTACGTTGCATTTGACTCTTTTTGTTTGCTTTATACTGTTAGTACGATTGCACACACATGATACAACGATGAGGAACGATCGCACACACACATATGTTGCAAGGTTTAATATTGTCATAATAACAACCATCGGCGGAAGTGGAAAGGGGTGTAACAACTTCCGAGGTGGTGTTGAAGCGCAACCCTTACGATTTGGCTCGCTTTTTCACCGTTTCTATCAGAAGGCGATGAGGAAAAACTGTGATAAAAAAGCTTTGCTCCAGATTGCAGCACATGCAAGAACAATACCTGCAGTTCTGACCCTCAGCTCGAGGGGAAGAGTGGAAAGGGTTTAGATGTTTGTGACATTTTCTTACCTCGTCCCTGTCGTTGTTTTCCGTATCCTGGGGAAAATGCGACGAGAAGGGAAGCAAGGAAGGGATGCAGTAACTTTTGGCAGTGAAATGTTGCAATAAATTTTGTCATCGTTTAATATATTCTACAATTTACGTACCGAGCCCAGTCGATCGAATGAAAGGGGAAAAACGGGAAGAACTTTCCCTCGGGGAAAACCCCCTACCGAAGCGATGATGTAAATAAACCTCCAAAGGGGGCTCGTCTATTCCGATGCACCGATAATGCACCTTAAAAGAAAAAAAACCAAAAGGGGCGACAGAGGAAAACAAACCGTCTCACACTACCCGGGTTGCAGGTTTTCCTTCCTGCCTAGTGTAAGTGATTTTCTCGAGGGACGGCGAGCAGAGTACGAGCCAACGGTCGTGTGCAATGAGGCATGCATGTTTGCATGCCATACTGCACCAGCCTGAGGGCAAAGGGCAACTGTATCCGGGTGCACACCACCACCACGGCACGACATGATGATTTTCTTTGTTGTTTCCCAGCGCTGAACAGGGAATTTTCAAGCAAATTGGTGTCACTTTTCTTTATCACTATGCTATGGCCCCAAATGCACACTGGTTTTAGTTTTCTTGCGAAGGTAAAACTTTTTTTTTGAATTGCGAGGAAAATTATTTTGTGAATATGAGCGTTGTTAAATTAAGCAGTATTGAATTAAAGTTTAAATTTAATAACAAAAGTTTAAAGGGGTTTGATAAATTTATTTTAGAAAATGTTTGAGCTGATTCGTTCAAACCCGAATCTGATATCGAAGAAAGCTTGGGGGTTGGAAATTTGAAAGCCCCATAAAACATTAATCGCTTAATTTCATGACAAAATTAAATAAATTGTTTCTTTTTGTACAAAGAAATTCTTAAAACAAGAAGACATTTGTGGTTTCTGTACAAAACCCAAACCTTCATACTTTATTCAGTGAACGTTCACTTTAAGGAACAGTCCGTATTCATGTGACTTATACCGCATCTATCATTCAACAACGATTATTGGCTCGAATTTAATTATTATCTGTAATTAGTTCCTTCTTTTTAATAAGTTAGAATCCTTTTTAATAAGTTTTATCTGTTCAGTATGAAACTGAAGTTTCGCTCTTAACCAATAAGCAGCAATTTATGGCTTCCTAAAAACATCTTCCTTGTAACGATGGTATTGTTTATATAGTTGTGGTATCGAGTATCTTTAGTGATATCAATGCAGAATCTTTAAAAACACTAAATATATTTCAACTATAATTTATTTACTATTTTTTATGAATAAAATGGCATACAGAATGCCAAATTACTCATAGACTAATGCATTGGTCTCATGGTCTTCAATAAATTTTGCAGTGCTTTATAGCCTTAAGAAAATCATGATGTACGTTATAAATTCTTAAGGAACCCAACATATCAGAACATGGTATTTTTGCGCAGTTTTATTTATTTCTTCAAAGATCTAGGATTTTATTCCACTACGTTTGGACTGCAATCACTATTGGAAATAACACCTCCACTTACCCTAACGTTTTTGTATGTAAAAAAGAAGTATTATTACAGAAAGCATGTTCCTAACAAAACGGGTTAACCATACAAAGGTGATTTTACACACGGATAAGCCAGTATTATGTAAAGTTCTTTTTTTTTATTTTTTGGCGAAACTAATGCCTTTTCAATAGTAATAGCATCTGAAATGCTAATTAAACAACTGGAAAACGTTTTTTTAAAATCTAGAGAGCAAACGGATACAATCGAAATCCAGTTTACCTTGGGGAATTATTAAATCATTTTAATAAACTCTCCTTTTTACGACTACGAGGGAAGTAGCACTTCGACGAAAATCTAAGAATTCTAAGTTTATTATGATGATTTGTATGCTATAACTATGTATATCCTTAGTTGTTATTCTGATCTCAGAAATGAAATTTACGTGATTGCACTAATATAAAATGGTACTGCATTCTGATGAAAATAAGCATGCAACAAGTCTTTCCACTTGCCGGCTCGACCACCCTGGACCAAATAATTCATACTTTGTATCCACAAAAGTAAAACGAATAACCTTCCCGCGTTCAACTGCAAAGAAGGGAGAAATACTGCACGTGCCAAAGCCGCCCAGCACCCCGGTTCCCTCGTCCCCGGTGCGGTGGCTCCACTCATGTTTATTTCCGATCCGTTGTCGTAAATACGGCAAACACCGTAATCGCCTCTCCGGATAGATCCTTTTGCGCGACACGGCACGAGGCTGTTCCCGGCCCGCCCATCCAGTATCCAGTGGACCTAGAAGGAGTCGCTCCTTTCACGCACTCGCCGGCAACAGTCGATCCCAGTGACGGTCGCGCCGCTGTCGCCATTTTGTGGGCTAAAAATAGCCTCAACAACAAACATGCCCACCCCTTCGTCGGTCTCGTTTTGTCTCCATCCCTTCGCCAGCGGGACTGAAGCGGAAAAATCGGAGACAAACCGTCGTACATGCCTCTCGATGCGTTCATGCAACACAGCCACATACCGGAAGGGTACCGAAGTGTCACTACCCGGCGCCGCCCCGAAGTAGACTTTCCACTGTTTGACGCAGTTTTTGACGTTTGTCGTTTGCTTAGTGCGCTCTGTATATAGCGGGGGCTGTCCTGGTTAGTTCCTATCCCGAACAAGCTAGCGAGAACCTGAAGTTAGAGGAGGTGGCCGTCGGCCATCTTTAGTGTTACGTCGTTAAGCTGGCCGCCCTAGTGTTTCTGCCTTTCCATTATCCTAGCGCGTAGTAGAAAGTGCCGATTTGCGTGCAGTTACGCTTAGGCTCACGCTGGCGCCGCTTCAGAGATTCAGCATGAGATTAATGGGAATTACTTTTCCTACTTGCGACCATTTACAGGGTTCAGCGGATTCCAACTATTCTCAACCATCATCCGATCTGTCGCTAGACGAGGAAAAGGAATCGCTTCGGCGAGAGAAGGAACGCCAGGCGCTGGGTCAGTTGGAAAAAGCGAGGGTAAGTCCACAGAAAGCTCCGCCGGAAGAGGAGGCCCAGATATCATTAGGTCGCACCTTCCTTTTCTCCCTCTTTCTCTTTCACACACGCATCCACTTTCTGCAGAGTAAACCTGTTGCATTTGCTGTGAGGACGAATGTCTCGTACGATGGCAGTTTGGATGACGACTCGCCGGTGCACGGCAGTGCAGTATCGTTCGAGGTGGGAGATTTTCTTCATATCAAGGTAAGTCAAGGGCTGCACACTCCCTCAATCTCTCGTTGTGTCACCACCCTGATCTACGAACCACTCATGTTTCCACAGGAGAAATACGACAATAATTGGTGGATTGGGCGATTGGTTAAAGAAGGCTGTGAAGTGGGATTCATTCCCAGTCCCGTTAAGCTAGAACACATACGAATGCAGGTAAGTACAACACCAACTCTAGGACAAATGGACGACCCTGAGCTTGATTCACTCATGATCTTCGTTTCTTTTTTTTTCATCCTTCGCAGGCGTCGGCGGCCCGCTCATCCAAGCTATATACAAGTAAGGGATCATCATCTAGCGGTAATTTAGGAGCATCTGGAGTACCAGGTGCGGAACCATCACGAGGTAGCACACCCCCAACACCTGGTATGACACAGATTTACTTTATCTCTTTCGTTTTGTATGTGGTTTCCGTTGATGTCGAATCTTTATCCGATTCCGATTTCGATGTGTGTGTTTTATTTTTAACTTATGTTTCAATTATCTTCGGTTAGTTTTTATTTCCCCCTTTGTTTCTTTCAATAATGCTAATAGGTTCGATCGGTTTTGTTTTCCCTCGCGTTGTTAACTACTTTTATTCGCTGGCTGTATCAGTAAACTATCTGGATGTGAATTGTAGTTAGTATATTGATATGTATTTGGATGTAGAAATGTGAGGACAAACCGGAATATTTTCACATGCTGATGTAATTGAAAACAAAAAAATCTAATGTAATGTA